>NC_056525.1:31618448-31654494 GCF_019175285.1 Sceloporus undulatus | reverse complement strand
GATGTTCTTTTGGTGCCTGTTTATCGAACCATTTCCTGTATTGCTATGTACTGTATATGTATTATCCTACTTGAGAGTATGTATTTTCCCTGGAAGAAAATTAACCATCCATTATGAAGCCAAACCCTCCCTCCAGTCCATCTGCCTTGGTGGTAGAGAGGAACTGCTGGACCTCTTACCCTTTCCCTCCACCACTCCCTTCTCCTTCTGTGTCATGTCTTTTTAGATTGTAAGCCTGAGGGCAGGGAACCGTCTAACTAAAAAGATTGCATGTACAGCGCTGTGTAAATTTACAGCGCTTCATAAATAAAGGTAATAATAATAATAATAATAATAATAATAATAATAATAATAATATGCAACCCTCAATATATACTAAGTATGACTACATCAACTGGCTTTCACCCTGTCTCATTTTACTGAGGGAAACAGGTGCTTATAGGAGCAAGAAGCAAAGCCCCAAAGTATATAATGACTAGAAGGCAGAAACCAGCTGGATGTGAAAGGAGAAGATTTGAATGGTGGAGCATGTTCTCCTCCTCTGAGTTAGTCCACTGAGGCAGCAAGAGATTTTTTTTTAAAAACCTTCTGTCAGATTCCTAAACACACCATTAATTGACTAGAATTTAGTTACATAAATAGGTGCTTCCAGCTGAGGAGCTAGCAACAGAAGCAGTGTGTGTTTGTGTGTGGAGGTAAGTACCCTAAAATGTAGATTTGTGGAGTAACGTCAGGCAGAAGGCCAGCTGGAGAGAGTCAGCTCATGTAATTAATGCCTTTTTTTACTGACTTCCTATCTATAGCAAGAGTACCCTCTTCCATTGTAGTTATGTCAAGCCGCTTAAGAGAGCTGTCCTGTGAATGCTAATGCAAAGCAAAACAAAAGATGCTGTCCCTGTTTTTATAGCCCTGTTATCAGTTGCCAGTTGCCAGACCTCAAGGCAATAAAGAATGAACTGCTTTATTCTTCAGCAGTCCACTATTCCCAGGGCTGAGCCAAAAGCAACAATTTAAAAGGGAGCTAGGATTTGTGTTAGGAAGTTCAAGGGCCTAGCCAGACATAGTTGAAGAACAGGATGGAGCAACTACTGAAGCTGAGACCCAAAAGTGGAAGTTCGTACTAGTCCTTTCAGAAAGTCCAGTGGCCAGAATGAATCCAGATGCTTAAGAATACACTTGGCCCTCCACATTTGCGGCTTTGACTTTTGCAGATTTGGTTATTTGCAGATTTGATTAATAATGCTCTCTCTAGGAATCTCTAGGTCCTCTAGAGAAATTCTGCTGGATGTTGACTAGAGAGTTGCACTGGAGGACCTAAAGATTCCTAGAGATGTAGGTCCTGCAACATGATTTTGTGGTCAAATTCTGGCAGACGTTGACTGCAGAGTTCTGCTGGAGGACCTAGAAATTCCTAAAGAGGTGTTCTCTCAGATTAAAAAAATACTGTTTATTTATTTGCATTTTTTTCCACTTTCACAGGGGTCCTGTGCCCCTAACCCCAGCAAATGTGGAGGTTTAAGTCTACTTCTCTTACTGCTTTTCCAAATGCTTGTTACCAAATTAATGTTTGCTCCCAGTTCTACAATGTTTGCTTCCGACTGATGCGGAAGCATCTGGGTTAGATGCTAAGAATCTTTTATCCTTAGTTAAGAAAATGCTGTTACTGATCTACTCTTAATGTAAAGATATTTACACTATAGTATCTGGCTATTTTTGTTAGTCAAGGGTTACTACATGACTCATCTCTTTGGGAGGTGTACTGGAAATTTTTCACCTGTAGCTTCAGGAATGAGCATGAGAGCCAGCATGGTATAATGGTTTGATCATTGGACTGCAACTCTGGAGTATGGAAACTACAGCTCGAATTCCTTGCTCAGCCATGGAAACCCACTGCAAGTCACACTATCTCAGCCTCTGATGAAGGCAAAGGTAAAACCTCTGAACAAATCTTGTCAGGAAAACCCTAATCACTATGATAGGTTCAACTTAAGGTCACCATAAGTCGGAAATGAATTGAAGACACAGAACGGCAACAACAAGCCTCAGGAACAGCCAACCTGACTGAACTGCTCAGTAGAAGACTGAAAATCTGGAGATGTATTTTCATGGGCTTTTAGAATGAAAGGGCCTCCATTAAAGCAGCATTCTGATTACCTCTGTGGAAACATTTTATGACTATCTCTTGATCCTGGCTTGTGCTAATGATTCCCCCTCCCATACAAAAAGTGATTTAGCAGCCTTAATTAATCAAGAAGTGTGATCTTTATTCAGTAGCCTTGGAAAATATCTGTTCAACAGAGATGTTGTGGATTTATTTTGTTGTTTAAAAATGAATCAATTAACAGCTTGATTAACAAAACTGCTGGGAAATACAGTTTTGGGTTGTTGACTGAACAGAGAGAGAGAGAGAAATCAAGCTAAAAATGACTCACTGCAGACAAGAAGTCCATCAGGTGTAGAAATCTTGCTCCACCAAGAACATGTTTGTGAATCAATGATCTTCCTCTAGAGCTTCCTAGATCAGCTATGGGGTGTGTGTGGGGCCATTGCCTCCCCAAATAAATATTCTGCCCCCCCAAATGAGATTTTTGTTCAATCCCTAGATACAGTTTAGACATCTAAAGAAAAGGTGCAGAAAAAGTGACCAAGGGGATGTAAACACCGCAAAAAGAAGTCTTTGGTATGCAAAGGGAACTTGCGGCATCTTTGAGAATGTGTGAAAGAAGTCGTAGCATAAACTTGCATTAACTTGGTCTACTTACAGGTTTATGAAAGCTTATGCTACACCATCTTTTAAACAATTAGTCTTAAAGGTGCTGCAAGATCCCTTTGCATATTGATATTCCAAACTAATACAGCTATCTCTCTGAGTTCTATCCCCAAGATAGATGTTATTGATTTTCAATGTCTCGCTCTACAATGCTAGAAGTTTGAGAATGAAAGAAATTTTCATTTGGTGGGGTAAAATTCTTATTATCTGAGGAGTGGGTGTCCTCACTCCCTGTGATAGCTACATCTCTGGTCAGATGGCATGTAGAAGTTGATCACTCCAGATGGCCATGGGCTCTTAGGAGAGAAGACTGAGGAATCCCTGCCCCAAAAGGATGATCTGCAGGGAGGTGAGTGAGGCTGCATTAGTACTTGAGAAGACTAGTGCTCTTTGGAACAGCAGCTCCAAGATTTTACCCATCTGCTCTCTTTCTCCAAGCTGAATTGCTGTTGAAAATTATGATTAGGCATATGAATAATAGGCTCAGTCCTGATAATAAGGAGGTCTTGATGGGCAGCAGGCATTTTAATCCAGGGTCATAAGTAGAAACTGATATGCTACCTGAGAATTGAAGCAGATTTCTCCCCCCCCCCCCCCCACGCCCATAATTCTAGAAGAAATTAGACGGCCAAGCCTAGTGAATCAAAGATCCAACTTCATTTAGGGAAATAAATTCATTTCTGTCACCAAAACTGACAGACCAGAATCTGAAGAAAACTGGTATTTAATTGTGAAGGTTCCTTTTCTGCACTTGTGGTGAGGGAATCTTTCATGTTGGGTCTAGCTCTCTTCTTACACTTCACAGGCAGTGCTTCTGTCCTGATAATCCTTACCACCCAAAGACAGAGAGCCAGTCCCACCTTTCCAGTTCTGTCCTGCCTCAGATCAAATCAGGACAGGGCTTTTCACATTTTGGCAACTTTGGCCTTGGGGATTTTCTCTAGTTTGTGGGTCAAGAGAATTTAATTTTTATTGAACTGTAATACCCTAAAAGGGACAATCAGTTTCAGCTTAATTTTTTGCCCACGGCTGGGTGGAGACATCTCCTGATATTTTATTGTACAGGACTGTGAGGTAATGATACCATTAAGTTCATTATACCATTAATTTCATTCAAAAGTCATGAAATTTCTTTCTTCGGTCTCATACTCCTAGGTCAGCAGAGAAGGAACAGATTGATCTACCCTTACTGGGAAACATAATCTGGTTGCTGTTCAGGCAACAGAGGCACAGGAGAACATGGTGTTAGTTTGTGTACAGCTTCCTTTCCCCAGTACTTACTATATAACCCAGAGGTTCTCAAATGTTTTAACCCTGTGACTCCCCTTTACATCTGCATGGCCTTTCCACCAGAGCTGACATGAGCAACATATTCATCTTTCTCTTTATTCCCAACTCTATAAGAGATTAATTCTAATGCTGATTCGGCTATTGTATTGTTTTATATTGTATTGTACTATATTGTATTATTCTGTTTTAGGAGGGTCATTTTATGGGAATTTTAATGTTTGGAATTTGTGTGATTGTATGTATTTAATTTGTTGTGATCCCGCCTCGATCCACAGGGGAGAGGCGGGGAATAGAAATAATAAATGATGATGATGATGATGATGTCTTGCAGATGTCACCCCCTCAATGTAGTATATGGATAAAGTTATGAATCAATGTGCTTATTTTCATTTACACATTTATATATATTCATATTTTAACATTTTAAAAGGAAATAACGTTGTTCAAATTAGAACAGTTTTATTTAAATAAATTCAGTACCTAACTCAACACAAAAGAACCTTTTAGTTCTAGTCCCTAACCTGTCAAATAAACAGGGCAATGAATAAGGACATCCTTTTTCCATTCCTGCTATAGGATTTTATCTGGTCATGGGACTATTAAAGGCAGCAGAGGTCTACCAGAAAAGGGTCAAGAACTGGCCATTTTAGTTCAACAATATATGAGAGGCACTCTGCATATCCTTGAACACTGTCTGCATTATTACTTCCCTGAAGATTTGTGATTAGTACAAAGGTTCCCAGTTTCGGAAGCTGATGGCTATATACACACCTGAAATTGTAACAAAGTGGGCATGCTCATAAAATGGCTCCCATGGTTGGTGATAAAATAGCTGGTCACAAAATCATTGCCATGTGCTCTCACTCTCAATGTATTTTCGCACATAGAGCAAAAACATGTACAATGCAGAGTAAATAGGATAGCTGTTGGGGAAAGGGCCTGTGACCTTATCAAAGCCCCATAGAACTAAAAGATCCTTTGCAGAAGGTGTTTCAGCTAGTGATTTTGTATAATAAGATTACCATATCTTATAAAGCAAAAAAGGAGGACACATTTACAGTGGGCCGTGGTGTGGGCTGAGGTTTGGTTCTAGGACTCCCTGTGTATGCCAAAATCCATGAATGCTGAAATCCCATTAAATACAATGGATAGTAAAATAGTGTCCCTAATAAAAAATGATAAAAGCAAGGTTTGCTTTTTAGAATGTATATATTTTTTGAATATTTTCAAGCCATGGATGCTTGAATCTCTGGATAAAGAAACCATGGATATGGAGGGCCAACTATACTTATTGACTACTTCATACCATCAATAGCTGTGATACCTGACCTTCATTGTATTTAAATGACAACAATTTTGAATTCTCTTTCGTCCTTCCTCACTTCTTCTGACAGCTGCCTTGTGACCAGGTTTGGGTTTTTTTGTGCTCAAAATAGAGGACATTTTGCAATTCCTCTTGGAGCTGCGGATATAAGGCTGAAATGTAAGACATGCCCAGGAAAAGGAGGACCTCTGGTTACCCTGACTCCACAAAGCTGCACTGTTCCATTGCCCCTGCACAGCTGGAGATTTCCTCAGCCACATCACTCAGCTAACTCACCCTCTTCTTCCAGGTTTGTCCCAGTTTCTCTTTCTTTCATCCCTTCTCCTAGTGGAACTCCCAGTAGAGCCATTTGAGATGTCACTGAGATGGCAGTGCTGGTGGGCAGGAGACAAAGCAATTATGGACATTTTGAAAACCCCAGACATCTTTAAAATCTTCCTGGACAGAAATTTTAGCTCTTAAAAAGAGGACATGTCCAAGAAAAGGACGACGTATGCTAACCTTATATATAGAGAAGGAAAGAGGTCCTGAGGAAGAAGCCTATCCTTCGAACAACAGCCCAGAATCAATGGAAGCCAAATACCTCATTTGTATTAGTCAATTGTAGGCAGAGGCTCCCAAAGCTGATCTGGCTTACTGGCCTAGTATAACAAGCATACCTTTTGGTACTCAGCCTTCCCACAATGCACTGCAGGAAAACTGGAGCAAACTTATAAAATTGGATGAGATTAGTGAAGCAGTTAAATTATTCTAAGCTAATAACTGGCCTGGTCCAGATGGCTCCTCTGCTGAATACTATTATGGAGAAGATTCTGGGTAAATTAGGAGATTTGAAGCGAACGTTTTTAATCCTGATCCAGAAATGTCTGGGTAGAGATTCCAAAGCATGGAGGGACTCACAAATGATGCATGCAAGCACAGCAAAGGCCTCGCCCAATATTTGGAACAGGTTATGCCTTGCCTACTTTCCAGCCAGGAAATCATTCTGATACAAACATACACCTGCTTAAAAATTCTGCTTTGTAAAATGGATGTGGACACGGAGTCTGTAACTCTTAAAATGGGTGTCAGTTTTTATACCAAGAAAATAATTGGGTTCAGCTTTGCGTACAGCTTCTTTCCATCCCTGCCATCCCTGTTGCAGATTGTTATACACACAGTGTGTGAGAACAAGGGCAAAACATGGGATTGAAAGTGATATTTTCTGTAAAATGGATCAGTACATCATCTTTAATCCTATTGTTAATTCTAGCTAGAGCAGACTCATTGAATCAATTGGATTTACCCATCAACAGTTGATTTTGATAGATCTATTCTAGTAGAGACCAAACAACAAGATTCTGCTCATTGTACCGAATGGTTTGGTAGGAGAGTTGTTCACCTCTACCTGGTCTTTTTTTTTTTTTTAATCATTTAAAAATTCATTAAACCTAGAGGTTATCTCAGAGAAAACCTATTTTGTATATATGTGCATTTAACCAAGAAACAAAGCAAAAGAAACCTTGTTCTTAAACCCCCCCCCCCCCACACACACACCATTTTTGACCCCCAAAGAAGTGAAAGTTTATCAACTCAGATATCCTAGTTTATAAAGGACGGGAGTTTTTTCATGCCATACATTTACAGTGCTATGATTCCACTTTCACTTCACGGTTTGGTCAGGCACTAGAACTGACTAGCTTAGAATTCAAAATGCTGGTCTCTAAACTTCAAATCCCAGGATTCCATAGAATGTTGGCATGGAAACATTCATCTAGGAATCATAGCACTATAATTGTGTGGTGCAAAAGAGCTTGTATTCTCTGTTTAAAGTTTTGCCCAATCCAAACCTTGAAGATTATCGCACCAGGGTTAAAACGTTCCCTGGTGCGTTCTAACAGGGGTGAGCACGGAGCGTGACAGGAACATGATGGGGACCAGAACGCTATTTTACCACACAGCGGAACGCTGCTGCCGGGTGTTCCCATCGCGTTCCCATTGAGTTCCAGGGGACACCATTTCTGGGGACGCTTTGAAACAATTCCCAGAAATGGCGTTCCCTGGAACTCGATGGGAATGCCCAGCGGTGATGGCGATGTTCCGCTATGTGGTAAAATAGTGTTCTGGGCCCCATCACGTTCCCGTCACGCTCCGTGCTTGCCCCCGTTAGAATGCACTGGGGAATGTTTTAACCCCGATATGATTATCTTTCTTGTGGGAATAGATAAAGAACCATAAAGAGTTGCCTATTAATAGCACTTGGACAGCAGACTAGCAGGCAGGCATTCTTTTCCTCTATAATAAGGTATCTTTCAGTTAAATTATGATGATTATTTCTACATTTGCATCTATCTATCTATCTATCTATCTATCTATCTATCTATCTATCTATCTATAAATTAGCACATGAAGATTGTATGTAAACTAGTGTCTTCTTTACTCGGGTGATGCACTTCCTCTTTTAATCCTGAATAAGTGATGCTATATGCTGTTTTTGTTGTTTTTGTTGTTTTTGTTGTTGTTGTGTACCCTCAAATCTTTTCTCACTTATGATGACAGTAAGAGGAACTTATCATGAGGTTTTCTTGGCAAGTTTCTTCAGAGGGGTTTTTGCCCTTGCCATCCTCTGAGGCTGAGAGAGTGTGACTTGCCCAAGGTCCCCAGTGGGTTTACATGGCTGAGCTGGGATCCAAACCCTAGTTTCCAGAATCATAGTCCAATGCTCAAATCACTACACCACAGTAATGCTATGTAAGGGCCCTCTTTTCCAAGTCTAAAGAAAAGCAGAAATTGGGGTGGGGGCAGAACCGTTAGAAATCACATGTGCATCAATTGTGCTCATTCCTGGATACATCTGGAGACACCCGATCTTACCACAGTGACACATCCCATCTGGATTACTGTAACACAGTATACATAGGTCTGCGTTTGAAGAGTGTTATGAAATTTTGGTTGGTACAAAGAGCAGTAGCTAGAGGGTTCACCTGAGGCTGATTATGGGGATCATGCAACTCCATTACTACAACTGCTCCCCTGGCTCTGGGTCTGTTTCTGGACACAAATCAAACTGCTGGTTCTTACCTACAAAACCCTATATGGATTAGGTCCAGGCTATCTGACTATTAGGTCCAGGCTATCTAACTATGTCTCCCCATATAAGCCTACCTGGATCCTGAGATCTCTAGGAGGGACCGCCTCTCAGTTTCACCAACTTCACAGGCATGTATGCTGGTGCCATGAAACAGGACCTTCTCAGTGGCTGCCCCTCAACTCTGGAATTGAAAAGGAGGCCATAAGGGCCACCTCCATGTTGTCCTATGGAGATAATAAACTGAGAGCAAACTCCCAACCTTAAAGCATGCTAACAGCACAATCGGCGAGAAGATTATCACACTCCCACATGTTTATCCCATTCTTCTTCCACCTGGAAGGAGTAATGGAGCCGTCATTGGGTAATAACGGGAAGTCCCATAAATGATTTGTTCATGAAGCATTCCTGATTCTTCATGGGATAAGTCCTCTCTGAGATGTGCGTGAAAATCTCTGCCACAATCGTCTGATTGTCCCTGGAAAATGCCTGGTTAAACCTTCAATTTCCTCCCGTGTGATGAAGTCTGTTGTGTAAAAATCTTTGCTGTGATCGCATTACTGTCCCCAGAAAATGCCCGTTTAAACCCCTGATTTTCCCCTTGTGATAAAGTCCTTAGTTTTGGGGAAAAGCCAGAGTATAAATAAAGTTCATGAGGATGATGACAACATTATAACCTCTGTGAAATAATTTCTGAATTATGATACCAATTTTGAATTAAAAGGATCTCTTTCTAGCTGTGAAAGTCCTTAGTCTCAACTCCACAGGACTCATTGTCCAAACATTCTCCTTTCTCACTTAGCTTCAGCCTTCTTGAAAGACCTGACACTCATCCTTTTACTTGCTCGGAGAAACAGCTTGGGATTCTCAAGACTATCCAGAAAATAAGTAAAAGTATTAAGAAAACCTGTGCTTAATCCTAATCCTTTGATCTGTACAAAACTGTTACATAACCAAACTGGGGAGGGGCAGAGAATTCAACAAGAAACTGGAATAGACTAAGGACGTGTTACACATGATGCTTAAATCGGTCTTGGTTTCCTTGCTTGCTAATCAATAAACTTGCTTTCCCATTTTCCTCTGAGGAGCTCAGAACAGTGTCTAAAGGCTTTTTTTTTTTTTTTTCCTTATGGGAAAAAGGGGAAGGAGCAAGTGAATGAATGAGCAGGGCATTTGACTGGGTGCCAAGTTGATGAAGGCAAAGAGCTAATACTGTATGCTGTGCCTGTAGTGAGGCAGTGCAAATGTAACCAAGACAAAGTTTGCAGTCTCTTTAACCTCTACCAGTAGTGTTGCTAAGGGAGTGTGCAAGCTGCACTGTCTGCACAGACATGTTTTCCACATAGACAAATCATGTGCATTTCACACAAAAAATGAGTCCCCACCAAATGTGTATTTCTCTGTAGACAAATGTTTGGTTTGGTTAGTTGTATGCCTTCAAGTTGTTTCTGACTTACGGCTAACTAAAGGCAAACCTATCATGGCAAGATTTGTTCAGGTTTGCCATTGCCATCCTCTGAGGCTGAGTGACTTGCCCAAGGGCACCCAGTGGGTTTCTTGGCTGAGCCAGGATTCAAACCCTGGTCCCCGGAACTGTCGTGCAATGCTCAAATGACTGCACTATGCTGGCTCTCAGACAAATGCTTATTAAAGTGCAAACAGCAAATAAAAACTGTTCAGAAATCTTTGTGCTCTCATCTTGTGGGGAAAACACTGCAGAAATTATTTTTTCTTGTCCGCAAGGGCAAAGAACACAAAGATTTACAATGCTCCTCTTAGGTACCTCTGCGTAGGATCACACCTTAAAAGCCCGTTTATTTCATATATATGGCTTAAAACAGTTCTTGACTATCTTGTTCTGTAGTATGAATAGTTGTTGATAATTATACAAATACAGGGAGAACAAATGTATACAAATCATGATGGGATTGTACAGACCTAAGGGGTGGGCTGCAACTGCCTCTCTCTGGGCTTTTGTTTTGTCTTCCACATTTTTAGGCAGATTTTTATTAAAATTTGAATAGATTCTGTCTCTCTAGCTTGAAACAGCTCTATGGATATGCCATATGTTCCTGTTGCTTTATTCCCCTGAAGAGAATAGTACATTAAAAATAGTTTTGCAGATGGATATGACAATCTGGAAGTTTTAGGAAGATATGTTCCTCTGCCCCATTCCATGGGAGAAATCTGCTTGGATTATGATCAGATTGAATAATTTTATTGGGGAGGTTTGGATATTTTGTGTGGGTTGAGGAGGATTTTATTATAATATTAACCATTCCAAATATAGCCCACACAGTCTGTTCTAATTAAGAAATCCATTTTGGAAATGCATATGCATATAATGTTGTACACTGCCCTGATTATATAGAAGGGCGGTATAGAAATAAATTATTTATTATTTATTATATGTCCATAATTATTAATTTCAACATCAGGTATTTTAATAGGTGCAGATGGAAATAGGACTGTTTGTTTATTTTATTACATGACAAGATGACCACGACTTTTTATCAGTAGCATCACTGGGGAGTGTGGGGAGTGAGGACCGCACTGGGTGATACACCAGAACAGGGGTGACACCCGGCTGAGTGCCCCCCCCCACACACACACACATCTCTGGGAGGGAGAGGCCCAGGGTACCCTTTCTTCCCTGCTCGGTGCAGCTTTACACGTGTGTAAAGCTGTGCCAGAAGGGAGGGAGAGGTCTAGGGCACTCCTTCCTCCTTGCTCAGCACATCTTTACACGCATGTAAAACCATGCACTGGGCCTCTCCCTCCCTCCTTGCTCAGTGTGGCTTTACACACATAAAATCACACTGGAGAAGGAGGTGAGGGCGAGTCCTTTTAATCCTGCCCCTGAAGCCCTGCCCCCTAAGCCCCACCCCTACACCAGATGACCCCCCCACATACACACACCAGGTGACACTACTGCTATTTATGACAGTTAGAAAGAAATGAATGGAAAAATTAGCCAGCTTATCTTATTAAAGATATTGCTGCTTCTGCTCCTGCTCATTCTACTGCTACAAAGTTGTGGTTGCCATGCTTAGATTGCTTTTGGTTTTCTTATAACAAAGAATGCATTTGATGTTATGAATGTGTTGTGGATATGCTGTTCCTTTCTTGTAAGTTTTGTCTCAGGCCTTCTTTATTTATTTTCTGACTTTTCAGAAAGTACATCCTGAGAAATGGAACAAAATCATGGCAGTCCTTGAGACATAATTTGGACTAACAGAGAGGACTCACTCAAGACATTCCACTCAGGATGCTTCCACCCCACCATCAATCTCAGCATGGAACTATCTACAGAATATCCACTTTCTGGACACCACTATACTGCTGCATGATGGACATCTGAGCATCAACCTATATTGCAAACCCACTGACCACTACATGTTCTTACTTGGCTCCAGTTTCTGCCTTGAACACCCTACCAAATCCATTGTTCATAACCATGCCCTCTAATACAATTGAATCTACTCAGATTCACAGGATAGGGATGCCAAACTTATGGAATTACAAGCATTCCCCAAGCTGCAGTACCCACCATATGAAATAAAGAAACAAATCAACAAGGCAAGACTTGTACTCAGGACCAATCTATCACAGAATAGAGTGAACACAGAAAATTGCAGAACTTCAGTAGTGGTCACATACAGCTCCCAATTCAGACCACTCAGAGGTATCATCACTGAACTACAATTTATTTTGGACAATATCACTCCTTCTGAAAAGCTCTTGGTGGCAGGTCATTACTTGACTAAAGACTGCCTCCCAGTCTCAACAGTTATCTACAGGAGGATGCTGATGGAACACTGATGGAAGACAGGTACAAGACCTTGTCACAAACCTAGATCCCTACACATCTACTTGGGAAATGTTATCACAGGAACTAATCACACAATCCACAATATTAGAGACACTTTCACTTGCTCATCCTCTAATGTGATATACGCTATCCTCTGTCAACAATGGCCTCAGCACTCTATACTGGCCAAACAGGTCAGTCTCTGTATCAGAGATTAAATTGACAAAATCAGACATTAAGAATAGCAGTATGCAAAAAACAGTTGTAGAACACTTGAGAATTCCTGGACATTCTACTTTGGACCTCAGAAGAACAGTCCCTGAACAAAAAAACAAATAAAAGACTTCAAAGGGATATTGGAAAGCGAAACAGAAGAAATGGGATATATCTGCAAACTTCAGTTCATTGACAGTGGGTTGAACAGAGACAATGATTTACTAACACACTACTCATATTATAAGACTAGTTAACACTCCAGATTCATGAGGGCCTTTTGCCCATTTTATCACAAATTCTTTCTGTTTCCCAACCAGCATTACACAGTACTACATTCTAAGAACTCCTTCCAGCACTCATATGGTTACCTAACTCTCTTGGCTTTAGGCAATAATTTTCCTTCCAATTTTGTCCCCCAAGAAACATAGTTAAAGGTGAGCTCATCTTCATACCCACAGGTTTCACATTTCTATTACTATTCACACACTCACACATGCACATACACACCTGCTCATTCATAAATATCTGTCTATAAGCCCTTCATAAAAGAAACACAGGAGGGTCTTAAAAAGAAAACCAAGCCTAACAAACTCCCTCCAGCCTATGCATCTGATGAAGTAAACTATGATGAAGTAAACTTGGTCTATGAAAGCTTGTGCTACAAACTTCTTTCTCTCAGTTAGTCTCAAATGAGCTACACTATCCCTTTGCTATTCAAGAGAGTTCAGCTTTATCTTTTGTGGCTTGAATAGTGATAAAAGAGCTTTTTAGGTAGCTAACAAGTTCAATAGGTCTTGTTAGCACATCCTACATCCATATGTTATATATGGGGTCTTCATATTTTCATATTTTAGTATCTAGAGCCAGGCATGTTTTAAGAGGTCACAATGACCTTTGAAACACAGGGAAATTTCTCATGGGAAAGGATCATAGACCCGAAGACATGTGAAGGATCTAGACAGTATCAAGATAAAAGTTAAATGGGTGTAATGCTCACTTCATCCTCTACCAGACTCTCTGCATATCCTCTTGCATCAAGAGACAAAAGAGATCTCATTGCACTGAAATGAGTAAGACCAGTTTTCCTACCTGTCCCCCTGCCATGTGCCCAGCCACCTTCTTTATCCTTCTACTTTGGAGTTATCCATAGCCAATCATTGTTTTGTTAATCTGAAGTTAAAGCCATCAGTTGTTCTGGAATTCCATTGTTGGGTCCATGTGAAGGCCATCAGGTCATTTTACATTGCAAGATATGACCAAGTGTACCTCAATTAGATATAAATATCAGTCCAGGTTCTAACCTTGTATGTACACAGAGGACTCCTTCACTCGCTGTGTCACCCTCAGACCCTGTCTGAGCCACACCTTGCTTTGTGTGAAATCTTCTGCAGGACTGGTAAATATCAACCCCTCTATAACTCTCTGCCTTGACTATCCAATTTCCATACCTACATTTCAGTTAGCTCTGTATAGAGTGTGTCTGAATTATTGTTGTGTGTGAGAGAGCAGTCCTTTTGCCTATGTCAAAATAAAACCTTCTTTATTCATTAAACTTGGAGTACTCCTACAATTAGTACTGGTATACACAAGTGAAAATGATCCTCAGGTTACTCAGCTTCTCTCAAGTGTCCTTTACACTAAACAATTCCTCAAATATTTAAAATGCTGATATGGTTAGTAGGGACCCCAAGTCCTCCCACCTTTTTTAGGTAACAGTTTTATGTTAGCCAGCTTTATGAGTGGCCATTATTAGTCTCTGTACCTTCTTCATTTCATTGCCCTCTGACCTCACTTTCTACAAGTTTATTCGAATAGGGCTGTGTGCTTTTACAAAATCTGGATAACTTATTATTCGTTTGATGAAGAAAATTCCCATTTAAAAAAGCTTGTGCTGTAACAAATCTGTATGCCTTTAAGGTACTACAAGATTCTTTATTGTCTTTGCTGCAACAGACTAACATAGCTAACATTCTGGCATTTGCATTTTCTACCCTTAGCAATTGCAAAGAAGTCTAATATTCTTTGGTCATGAGGGCTGAAGGATTATGGGAATACATTTTCAGGCTCTGATTGGAATTGATGAATGAATCTATCTTCCAGGGGATACTTACAAGATGTCATTATTTTGAGAAAAGTGGAGAGGAAGATACCAGGGAAGGGTGAAATTAACCTTATTTTCTTGCCAAACTCTCTCCACTGCAGTTCATAGATTTTACATTGAGAATTAACTCTAATGGGCTGTATAGGCTGCTTATTAGTTTTATTTAATATGAGAGAAGCTCTTTGTGATGCAGTCCAGGAAATGAAGAGATTGCGAGAAGGGAAATGGGGAGGGACATTATGGAACTCCATTAAATGTAATTTGATTAATTGTTCAAAGAAGAAGTATAATTTGAACAATGAAAGAAAAGAATTTAACAGTACCTTCCTCCACTTCATGTGGAGGAAATTACATAAATCTAGTATGTGGTTTGCCATGTGCCATGACATTTGTCTATTTTGCCTCATGTTGTTGCCTGTGCAGGAGAATTCATCTTGTATGAAATGTCTTTTCAGAAGTATAGTGGATGACTTTTAGGGACAGGGCCTTCTCTGTGGTGGGAGCAAGACTGTGGAATACCCTTTCTGAGAAGACTGGCCACACACACACATTTATGTTTTTACGACACCAGTTTAACATATTTTGTATTTATCCAGACATTGTTTAGCATTTAATTTCAATTGACTTTCAAATTCAAATAAATATGAATAATTGAATGTTAGTTTTGTTCTTGGTTTGGAGTTTTTCAAATTTATTGTACAGTTGGCCCTTGGAACTTGCAGGGGATCCATCCATTGCGAGTTCCAAAACTTGCACATATTCAAGCCTCATAGGCTTGAATGGGGTGGGTGAATGTGGGATCGCATCATGGGCGTGCACCCCATTGACATTAATGGCGGTCTCCTCCCTGCAGCTTTTCAAGTTCGTAGACTTGGAGGGGCGACTATATTTTTTAAAAATTGCTTTCATATTATTACAAATGTACCAGCAGGGTTTCTCTTTTTACTGGCTTTAGTAGGTAGCCATTCTTTCCAAGAGACCACCCCCCCCAACATCTTTTTCATGACCTGTTGTCACTCTACAGTAATCTATGGTTACTAAGCAAACCCAGCTTTCACTGCATTGGGGTTTTTTGGGGTGGGTGGGGATGGTTTGCCCCCTTAGATGTCTTGTCTTTTTTTAAAAAACATTTTGTATTTCTTCAAACCTTGGTGTTTCCCCCAGCATTCTATTGATACTTTCCTACAGTTTCTTAGTTGGGACTTTTTGGTTTGTAAGAAATGTGGAATAACTATTCTTCTTCCTCTTCCTCTTGATGCAACTATATTTAGTATAAAATTAGAATTCCTATCATTAATTAGTCCTGCTCTGGTATCTTTAACATCAGCCTAATATGTACAAATTAAACAAGTAAAATTTTTGTGGCATGGATACAGCAGTGGGAAAATCTTTACTTACCTGTTGAAATATGTATTCATAGGTGTTGCCATTTTAGTCACATCAGCATAAAAAGATATAAAAGAATCCTGTTGCACATTTGAAAACAAGAGAAAGAATATCTAGCATAAACCTTGGCAAATTCCATGGCTCAGGATACTCTAGGAGCAGCCTGGAGTATCCTAGCCCTTGAGCTGCCCTGACCTTCCCCGGTTACCTGGGGTCTTCGTTGTGATGTTGGGAAGCTATTCACATATGCATCCCACTGTGCCACCTGGTGTGGCTACCACCCTTGCATGATATCACTGAGATCAGAACAAGGTGCCCAACTTTGATCATATGGCTGGATGCCTTGTTCTGAACTCTGAACACTATGTCAATGGCCATGTCAGGTAACACAACAGAATGCATTTTAAGCAGCTGCCCAGCATTGCAATAAAGGCTTCCAGATCTTCTCAGAAGATTCAGAGCAAACAGTGATTTTTTAAAAAAATCCATTTTAAGAAAAGTATACTCTGGCTTTGGTGCTGAGCAGTGGGACATCATACGGACTGTTTGCACCAGACTTGGGGATTGGTCCAAACACCCTGCTGAGAGGACAGGGTTGGGGGAGCTGTTTTATTTGACCTGTTTGCCACTCCATGAATCTGATGAAGTAGACTGAGTCCACAAAATCTTCTGACAGATATTTCCTTTTCTCATTTAGTCTCTTTATAGGCTCCTATATACTTTTTTTTTGGTCATAAGCCCAGAAACAAAGGTCCCAGCAATACATTGGGGTGTTGACACGTCTCTGAGATGAAGAACAGTAGGGGAAGATACAGTTCTTTCTATAGCAGCCCATGTGTGTTCAGAAAGTACTTGTTTCTTAATGTTTCAATGTAAAACCATTTTATTTCCAAGAAAGGAAAATGAGCACAGCAAAATCCAAAATGTTGGTTTATCCAAGAAAATCTTTTGCAAGCTACATAAGGACAGCTTTAAACGGAGAGCTGCAAGTTTGCTGTAGTAGAAGAAAAGCACAGAAAGTCCATTTTCATACACATCAGTATAAAATGTTGCCAGTGGTTTGGTTTTTAACACACAGGAAGATCTTGAGAATGAATGTAAATCTTCAGAACATCTCACTGCCTCTTGTCAGTTTTACTCTCAGTGTAGTTCAAGGAGTGTATCTTGTCACAGTTGTATGAATGGTGCTTCAGTCCATCTCTCATTCTACTTATTTCAGTGCGTAAGAACAGTACTTTTTATTTTCTCCCAGAATATAAATGTGTTGGCTTTTCAAGCTGCAATGGTAGGGATTTTTTTTTTAAAAATCTATTTGGCAGATCTTTAGAACCTTATAATGAGAGAGAAGCTGCCATGCAGAATGAGTCAATACTGTGCAGGTGTTTTGATTTCCTTGAACAGCTTTTCTATTCTCCAGATACCAAAAACATGTCAGTCCCTTTGATAAAATGACTGTTACACTTGGAATTTCTTTAAAAATGGCAACATTGTTCCATTTCCCAAACAATATACAGTTGCCCCTCCAAGTCTGCAGACTTGCAATGTGCAGACTTGGAAAACCACAGAGAGTGACTGCTATTCATCTTAATGGGGCGTGCACCCACCCCATCCAAGCCTATGGGCTTGAATACACATGAGATTTTGAACTCGCGTGGGGAGGGGGGTCAGAATGGATCCCCTGCAAGTTTCAAGGGGCAGCTGTAGTGAACTCATGTCAACAAAACTGCTTTCATTTAATGCACAAATAAGAAGTATTTCTCCCCACAGCAAATAGGTAAACAAGATGGAAATATGGCTTCCAATGTGGATGGTTTTTAAAGATCAATAAATATATTCATGTAGGATGAGGCTATCAGAAGCTAGTCCTCATGGCGGGAAGGGGGAAATCAAAAAGGTATATGACCTCCATGATCAGACAGATTATGACTTGCCTCTGAATACTAGTTGTTGGGGAACATGAGCAGGTGGGTATTCTTGTGCACATATCCTGATGTGAGCTTCCCATAGTCAATTTGTTGGCCACAATGTTTATAGAATGCTGGAGTGATCCAGCCTTAGTTCTTCTGATATACCTATGAGATACTGAGTAAGTCATAAAGCAAACCAGCAGAAAATATATAGGTATCCTTTATGGCAGGAGTGGGGAAACTTTGGATTCCAGATGTTTAGGACAGTCCCAACAATTTCTTTCTGTTTGTCATACTGGGTGGAGCTACTTAGAGGTGAAGTTCATCTAGAGCACCAATGTTTTCTTATTCAGCTTGATGGCTGGTTGATACCTATTACACATCAGAGCAGGGAAATCTGTGGGTTTGGCCATCAAGGCATTGTTGTTCATTCAGCTTTCCCTACTTGTGGAACCCTTCTTTACTAGCCCTGTCCCTGAAAAATCACATATAGGCTACCAACTGACAGGCTCCTAATTATAACTCATAGTTATGCAGTTGCTTGAAGAGACTGATGACCTGTTGTCAAGGCCTGTAGCTCCACTCTAGAAGAAAGAGAAGGGAGGTTGATGTGGTTGGTGATTTGGTTTTGAACACAAAGTAGTTTGTGTTATCTTGATAAAAGAAAAGCGTAAAAATCTTGGAAAAGTAATAAGAATAAGAAAAAAATGTTCTAAATATAAGGCCATTTTTATTGAGAAATTTGTTCTTAAAGATGATTCAACCAAATACCCAGACATAAAAAGAGTGTTTATTTGGGCCAGAAAAAATATGGAAAGAAAAGCAAGGTAAGGCAACATTCCCCCCCCCCAGCTTTCAAGACAAAAATCAATAAGATCAATCTAAGTGAGCTGATGTTGCACAAGTAGAGTTCAAAGCATGTCTAGAATTTCTCATATATGACAGTCGGAGTGATGACGGCCCGAGGAGGGAAAGCACCTTTAGACTTTTGAATCAAGCTGTGTCAAGAAAATGGAAGTGAAATTCTTCTGTTTCAGGGAATCAGAGACCAATGAAAATTGGTCCCTTAGTGCAGCCAGGGAACCAGCATGATGTAGTGGTTTAAGTGTTAAACTATGACTCTGGAGACCAGGGCTCAATTCCCTGCTCAGCCATACAACCCGCTGGGTGATCTTGGGCAAGTCACATGCTCTCAACCTACTCTGGACAAATGTTGCCAAGAAAACCCCACAAGAGGTTCATCTCATTTTTGTCATAAGCCAGAAATAACTTGAAGGCACACAACAAAAGTGGAACTTGATTGTTGTTTTGGCCAGTGTGGCAATAGGACCCATTTCTGACATCAGAGGTCTAGCCAGCTAGACAAAAATAACTCAGCAGCTGGACCTACCTTCTTAACAGCTCAAACCTTGTATCACAAAAGAGCCATTTAATGGGCTGCTATTAAAAAGAGAGGTTAACATGTACACACACATTCAGAAACAAAGATTAAGAACCGTGCTTAGTAACATCTATTCAAGGCAGGGTTACAAATTGGCAGAGACTGTTGGATGGGGTGGGCTATGATAGTAAGATGGGGGGGGGATTTCTGGCTTTTTATTGATTTGAAAAAATACTGTTTAAAATTATAATTTGGGGTGGTGTAGAAATACATCTAAACAGTGATTTTATATATAGAAAGATGGTGTAAGCAAGCTTGGACTATGACTTTTAAGATCAGGGTTCGATTCCCTATTCGGCCATGGAAACTGACTAGCTGATCTTCAGCAAATCATAATTCTCAGAAAACCCAGAAAACCCCATGATAGGATTACCTCAGGACCCTATCATGAACTGATCTTTTTGGATTCCATGGTTTCAGTTATCTACCCACTCTGTACTAAGTAAGTAATATTCTGTTATACCTATTTTTTTGGACATCAATTTTATTAAGAATTATTTTCATTAATGTTACGTGCAGCTGAACATTACATTAATCATCAATGTCAAACTGATTCTTAAGTAAATTGAATTAAATTCATTAAATAAAATTCATTATAATGATTGCATCTTTTGTTGGGAAAATGCTGGTTAAGAAAGGGGGCATTAACATTGCTGAACATGGCTGGTAGATGTCAAAAAAGAATCAGTTTGCCACAATGTAAGAGCATGATTCTTCTACACACACACACACACACACACACAGAGAGAGAGAGAGAGAGAGAGAGAGAGAGAGAGAGAGAGAGACTGATTCCATGCAGGATTCCCACAATCCTGAGAGACTGGAGGTATCACTAGAGGTTTGTCACAGCCATACACTGTAGGAGGAAGGCAGGCAAGCTACCTCTGTATCAAGGGGTGACAGCATCTTTGTTCACAAAGGACATAAAAGAGTAAAGTGCCCTATGCCAAGAGAAGGGTGAACTAGTAACATGAATTTGCATTAGTGTGTGCAAAGTCTTGAGAGCGTATTTTAGTCATACAGGTACCTGATTCATTTGCTATCTGAAGTGGTGTGAGGTGCAAGGACAGATTGCATGTAATGACTACACTAATTTACAGAAAAGAATAATTTGGGGTAGAACAACCATACAGATGAGTGGTTTCACCAAGAATTTGGTATCACCAAGTTTTATTTGGCATAAGCTTTTGCCAAATGCATGCAAAATCTTGGCAAATAATACCTAATAGTCTTTAAGGTGCTGCAATGCTCTTTGTTGTTTTTGCTGCAATAGACTAACCAGATCACCCTCCCTGGATATACCACTGAACGATGAGGTAAATTATGTGGGCTTGTCTATCAGCAAAGTTTCCTGGCCTCCAGAGAAATGTAATATTCACACAGGAGATTACATTGCCCACTTGCTGTGTTGGTGTTGCAGGAATTAGGTAGCATCCAGTGAGCCATACAGCAGATGTATGGCCGATAACAAAGCACATGCAGAAAGTTCCACTGGTTATGATAACTGAATCTTCTTAGACACCCCTTTTATTTTTATTTTATTTTCAAAAAGGCTCATGACCTTTTGAAACATTTTACATTTACTAGCCTATTAAACCTAGCAATGGATTTCATGTGAGTGACCACCAATGCTGGAAAGTAAAAATTTAGATACATGTGTAGGACTTTAGAAAGCAGGCTCTTAATAATCAAGGTAAAAAAACTACTTTTTAAATGTAATGTTTATGTATTACATAAAAATATTTGTTAATCGCTTCCATGGCTTATAGTGATATAAAACAGAGATATAAAATAATATTTTAGAAACAGATTCATGTAATAATTTTAAAGTTCTAGTTTTAAAATCTGTTTAGAAAAAACTAAAGACAAAACTGATAGAAATGGATAGAAATTGAAGAAACTTAACTTACCTTGGAAGGGTGTTCCATAACTGAAATACTGCCATAAGGAAGGCATTGTCTTGTGTACTCACTTGGCCTCTCAGGGAGGTGAGATGGGCCACAGGGCTTTCACTGAAGATGTCAAATTTCAGAAATTAAATACATTAAAACCACAAATATGAAGAATAGTAGTATATCTATTATATAATACAAAATTACATGTCTCCCCAAGAATAACAATTCATTGGGATAATTCATAGGGATAAACAATTAGATTAAATATGATATTTCAGAACTGGCCAGTTATGTCCCATAAAATGCCTTGGAAAGTGTGTGTGTGGGGGGGGGGGGGGGGTGATTGTCTTCATCTGGTGCCCAAAATATGACAATGCTTTGAGCAGCAGGCCTCCCAGAGGAAGGTATTAGAGAGCTGGGGTACCACAACAACAAAGACCCTGTCAATGGTTACTACTCTCTGAACCTCACTCAGAGAAGGTGCTCAGAGGAAGGCCTAAGATCTCAGGGGATGCCAGGTTAATGACAGGAGGAGAGAGGTTCTATCAATCTTAAACAAAAAACAAAAAACACCATCACTTTGAATTGGGCCTAGAAACATATTGGCAGTCAGCTAGATCAGAATGACTGTTACATGATCATACTTTCTGGTTCTCCACCATCAGTCTATTACATTCTGCATTAGCTAAATTTCCTGAAACATAATCCGCAGAACCCCTCAAAATGTAGTAATGATAACTAAGACCTGTGTCTGAGACAACAGAAAGAGTTGCCAGAGTAAATAAACAACCAAACCATGGTAACTCATACCTTTTAACATTTCAGAGATGACAACCAGGACACATGTAGCTAAGGTACTGTGACTGAGCTGCCAATCACAGTAGATAAATCGATGAATCATGGGAATTTGATCTAGGGTGCAGTTTATCACTGTGTGGGTATGTGTTTTAACTACAGCGTACACTGTACAAAAGTAATACTTTTTGCATTCCTTACCATATTTCATGGTTAAGGTCAGTATCTGGTGTTTGATTGGAAGATACATCAGAAAGCTGGTTTGGAATTTGATACTTACTGTTCCATTTTTTTGTTGTTGGTTCTTTGAAATCAATGCAACCACCATTGTGTGTTCTCAGTAATATGCAGCAGCAGGAGCAGCGTCTGTCCAGGAATTGATTTGCCCAGCCAGTGATAGAAGGAAATAAAGATTAAATGAAAGCTATTTTGTTCAGCATCCCAGTTATGCAATCAGGCACTATGCAGATTAAGGAAGGTCGGTCACCTCCTAGAGCACAAGAGGGATTTGCTGACCTGTCAAAGCAAGCTAGGGATTTCCTGGAACTTGCCACCAACACTGGAATCAAAAGGTAAGCATTTAGATACAACTACGAGACTTCAGGGTTGTTGTTTTTAAATCAAGATAATAGAGTTTACTGCCCTTCTTTTAGGTACAACATTATACTGAGATGAATCTGGAGCTAGAAAACTGGTTTGCATTCCCTCTCTACCAAGGGCTCATCATAGGATTTTGGAGAAGTCACTCCATCTGTTGCATGCCCAACATGTTCTGGTGTCGGTTTGCAACTTCCTCCATAGGTCTTGAAGACAATGGTTCTTGGACGATGCATAGTTTGTACATTACACATACACACCCACAAAAGAACTATATGAATGATAGTTTTTGCATGAAACTGGATCAGCCCACTAGCAACTGCAGACACAGCAGCAACCACATCAGTACAGATCAGCAATTGAAAACATTACTTCTTTGGACCACAGCTTGCAAAACCCCTTGGCCACTGGCCATGCTAGAGAAGGGAAATTGGGAGCTACAGCCCCCAAAAAGAAACTTTTTCAAAATCTGGTATAGCTATGTCGAAAGGAGATCCAAAATTCCATTCCCTATCAATAAAATACAAACCCCCCAAATTGATGTAAATGACATTATAACAGCAAACACAATAAGATCTGTAAAATCAGTTTTCAAAATACTAAATTACACGTACAAGTTGAATCTCTGTTATCCAAAATGCTTGAGACCAAAAGTGTTTTGGATTTTAGATTTTTTTTCAGATTTTGGAATATTTGCATCTACAGAATGAGATATCTAGGAGGTAGGACCCAAGCCTAAACATGACATTCATATATTTTTGTGTACATCTTATACCAGTGATGGGCAACATTTTCGGCGTGGTGTGTCAAAATTCAGCAAAAAATCGAGCATAACTCGTGTGGTGTGTCACTTCGACCAAAAAACATAATTTTGCACAATTTATAGTTTAAACTACAAAAATGTATAATTGCAATAATTGTTTTGTAATAAACCAAAACAAATTATTTAACATACCGGCTTAGTAACTTCTTTGTTCATCAATCTGTCAATTTCTGTATGTTGCCCTTGATATTATTGAACTTGTTTGGGGTGCCGTGAACTGAGATAAGTGAGGGGAGGCGAATTCTTAAACTACCTGCCTATTAGTGACTTTTTTGTTGCTGAATTTCATTGGCTAAATTCAATTGAAGGTTGGTATTTTGTACACTTCAGGCCCAAGCAAGCGCTACAACCTATGTGTCACTGTTCTTTGTTGGTTTTATATTGTTTAATGCTAAGATAAGGTCTCACAAAAGTACGTAGAAGGAAAAATTGTGAGTAAAGCTGTTGCTATATTTTCAGGGTGCCAAAGTGTCGGGTACTCTGTTCCAGGCACTCCAAATGTCCTGTTCGGAGTGGCACTCATCTTGTTCTCCAAGCGCCCCTTCCAGATTCTCAGCTTTGACCTCAGTCGACAAAAACCTGAGCCAGATGCGTTTTGAATTCTGCAAGGTGCATCTCCAATTATCTATTTGCTTCCATTGGAACCATTTAATTCCAAACTATGTAGACTACTACATCAGGATACTAATTATTCTATGGTCTGTTCTAGCGTTCTAAATTGACTAAATCTATCATAAACTGGTCAAGTAACAAGTCTAAAACATGCTGGTACTTTATATGCAAGAGTTCCACTTCATTCAACAGCTGCACTGGCCTTCTCAAAATGCTTTTTGTACTCGAGGAAATACTTATACGTTTAGTTTCTAACCTCGCTTGAAAATTTTACTTTACTTTCAAAGCTTTTAGTATCCAAACATAACATCAATACTTTGCGCAAAACCTTGTAACTTTAAGTTCAGTTCATTAACATGAACAGAGAGATCGTAAAAAACCAGGGTGTTGACCCACTTATCATCATGGAGCTGAGGAAAGTTTCCCAGATCCTTATTCAAGAATACTTTATTTCTTCAAGCACCCACAAAGCGCTCAAGAACCTTGCCTCGGCTCAGCCACTTACATTATTGTACACAGCAGTCCACTGTAGGTGGAATCAACTCCAGTAAAAGTGCTGAAATTCCGCTTGTGAAGGGGGCGAGCAGCTATTAATTAACTATTTTGTAACAACTGACATTAAGTCATTAAGTCAGTGAATCCGGGCCTGGCACAAAAGCCTCCGATGGAAATACATGAAAAGGCACAATCGGATGTCCATAGCTTGGTA
This sequence comes from Sceloporus undulatus, assembly GCF_019175285.1. Classification (NCBI taxonomy): domain Eukaryota; kingdom Metazoa; phylum Chordata; class Lepidosauria; order Squamata; family Phrynosomatidae; genus Sceloporus; species Sceloporus undulatus. Next base: position 31,629,750 of record NC_056525.1, on the reverse strand, counting down.
AACAATTTCACAAATCCACTTTTTCCCCCACCATGTTTGGGCACCATCTGTCGTCACTGACACAACTTTAGAGATATCAAGCTTAGGTCACAGATTTTTGCATAACAACCTTACATATTCGCTTCCTGAGTACATTTTGGCACTGATACAACTTATCAACTCTTCTCCATCGTGTGACTACAAAATATCGATCAATAATGGCAACTGAGCATGTGACATGACATCAGGTTTTCACAAGACAGATGGAAAATATTTACAATCCTTATGTCTCTCTGTATTGAGGTTGTACTTTTGTGTCAGTCTCATTATTGGGTCTTTTATGATTTTCTACTGAGTGGTAACTCAGATATTCTCTTAATAATTCCATCTTTATTCTGCATATCGTGAATAGAACTGGTGCACATCTTAGGAGAGTTTCTTTAATAATTCTCCTCATTAAGTGGCTTTTTGCATGCTGAGCTAGGGAGTGGAGCAATGCTCAAACTTGCAGATGTTAAATTTGTACGGCCTTTTATAAATTTAAGGATGGAGTTGATTGGCCTTATAAAGTGTAGCTTCCTGGAAATGTATCCTCCTTTCATCCTACTTTTTTGCAAGAGCTGGGAATGATTGTTTCAAAATGTCTATTTATATTCCACGTTCTGTTACTACACACCTTTCAGTACATCTAGAAGCAAATGATCTGCTGCCATTTTTTCTATAAACCATACATCTCGCTCCATGTCTCTTGAAAGGGTCGGCCACTGCTACTAACCACTCCCTTTACTTAACTTGTGTTTTTATTTTTGGCTGCTCCATCAGTGGGCCAGTGACACCAGATAGAGTTAAGATAGTTGGTTAGCCAATTAGGGGTTAACTAGCCTACACAACGCACTCCCCTCATTTCCAGTTACTGTGGGGCAATTACAAGTCCATGGCACCCCAATAGTTGCTGCTAATGGCGCTAAAGGTCCCCCCCAGCACTCCGCTGTTCCTGCGGAGGTGTGGCCGTAACAACAAGTCCCAGAAGTAGACTCTCTGTGCTGGAGATCAGGCCTACAGACAAAACACACAACAGCACATTTCGGCATCATAGAATCATAGAATCATAGAGTTGGAAGAGACCACAGGGGCCATCCAGTCCAACCCCATCTGCCATGCAGGAAATCACAATCAAAGCACCTCGACAGATGGCATTCAGCCTCTGCTTGAAGACCTTCAAGGAAGGAGGTCATCACTATCATCACTATCTTTGTTAAAGAAGGCAGACTTATTAGCATAAAAGCACCAAAAACACAAAGAAAAGGCACTTGGGAAAATACATATTGGGAATGTATTCCAAAAGGGCCTCCAGCTACACTCGCGCTCTTCCTCAGCGGTGGCGACAGGGAAAACGGGGCCAGGCCCGTCCTCCCTGTCGCTGCCGCTCTTAAAGAGCGGGTGCAGCTTGGAGGAGGCCAGGGTGCAGCTTGGAGGCCCAGGGCCTCCAGGCCACCCGGCTCTTCCTCAACGGCGGCGACAGGGAGAACGGGCCAGGCCCCGTTCTCCCTGTCGCCGGCTCTAAAGAGCCGGTGCAGCTTGGAGGCCTAGGGGCCTCCAGGCTACACTGTCTCTTCCCAGCGTGGGCAACAGGGAGAACGGGTCAGCCCCATCCTCCCTGTCGCCGCCCGCTCTTAAAGAGCCGGTGCATCAGGAGGCCCAGGGGCCTCCAGGCTACACCTGGCTCTTCTTCAGCGATGGCGACAGGGAGAACGGGGCCAGGCTTGTGCCCTCCCTGTCGCCGCCTCCTTAAAAAAAGCCCCAAGGCAGACCTAAAATGGCCACTGACTAACCTTTCCACCTCCTCCTCTTCCTCCTCCTCGTCCTCCTTCCCTTCATGGCTCTCTGGGGTAGCCCCATCCCCGTCCTCTTCTCACACTGTTCTGCCATGGGCGACAAGCACACACGCTGCCACTGGCCCAGGCATGCTGCCGGGGAGGAGGAGGGTGGTGCGTTTGGGGAGGAGGGCCCCCGCGCGTGTCACCCCAAATGGCCCACGTTGTCAGCATGACGCGCATGTCAAGGTTCCATACTGTCTTATCACATAGCCTGAAGGCAATTTTATAATATAATATTTTAAATAATTTTGTTTATGAAACAAAGTGTGCTTTATGGAACCATCAGAAAACAAGGATGTCACAAGCTCAGCCAGCTATGTGGACAATTTTGAATTTTGGGAGTATTTTGGAAGTTAGAATTCTCGGTAAGTGAACTCAACCCATAGAAAAATAAAACTGTAGAACTAGAGGAATTCTAAGATTTATCTATTCTAACCTCCTGCTCATGCAGGAAATCCTCAACAGAAGATTGTCCTGTTAAACTCTCCAGCAAAGTAAGTCTACATACAGCTTACCAGGTATCTCTTCCACCATTGAACAGTTCCTAGCATGATATTTAGTCAAAGCCTCCTTTCATTTGATTGACTGAATGCAGAAAAAAGGCCTGGTAGAGCCTTTCTCTCCAGCAACAGTGGAGGTGTCCACTGTTTCCAAGAACCAAGTGGAGGATGATTTCCAAGAACCTAGTGGAGACTCATGAAGAGTCAGCAGGCACAAGGCAGAGGCCAGAAGACAGGGATGTGCTCAGCCTTGGGTTACTATTTGATACAACAAATGGAAGTAATTTGAGTAACCCTGGCTGAACCTGTGATGTAATCTCCGTAATGCTTTGGGATGGTGGCGACGAGGAAGAAGCAGCAGGAAAAGAAAGGACAAGATCTTGATTTCTCTCTTTCTAAATCATCTTACCCTATATTATATTATATTTATTATTATTATTATATGCTTTATATAGCGCTGTAGATTTTCACGCGCGACATACAAACAATAACAAGATAAAATAACCTGCCCATGGCATACAGTCTAAGAATAATAGCATGGCATATAAATTAGACTACAATACAGGAAAGGTTCAGTAAAAAGGTAAATTAAAAACGTCAAATAGCAAATAATAGTCATGCAATGCCTGGGAACGCTTCTTGAACAGGATGGCCTTCAACTCAGTTTTGAAACTAGTTAAAGAAGTGATGACCCGTGCTCTTGGGGAAGGAGGTTCCAGGAGTGAGGGGCAATAAGTGAGAGGGAAAATCCAGGTGGGGAGAAAAATCCTGGACTGAACAGCAGACTTGACTATCAGATGGAGGGCCAAGTGGGAAAGGGAGGAGAAAAAGGAGGGGCCAGCCCATGGAGGGCTTAAAAAGTCAACAACAGGAGCTTATACTGAAATGGAAAGGGAGGGAGCCAGGTGGGAGGGATGACAACAAAGAGAGATATTGTCGGAGTGGTGTGTGGATGTAATAATGTGTGCGAGGCTGAATGCTGGACGAAATTAAAGGACAGAGGGAGAAAGAGGAAGCCAAGCCAGAAGATTACAGAAATCAAGTCGTAATACCACTAGGGCATGGACCAGAATCTGGCAGTAGAGGCAAGAGATGGGTCAGATTTGGCAATGGTTCCATAAAGACACACTTCGTTTCATACTGTATAAAAAGAATCTACATGCCTAGCTGTGGTCGGGACTGGGGGACAGATGACAGAGAAGTATCAAAAATAAAACCAAGACATGGGCTTGCTGGACTGGTCGAATAGAAATGTCGTCAACAAAACAAAAAAGGGTATGAAGAGTAGAGTTTTCTGGACCCATTTCAACCGGCTTCTGGGCGGCTATGGAGTTGAGACTGCCATGGTCGCCTTAGTCGATGACCTCCGTCTGGGCATGGACAGGGGAAACGTTCCCTGTTATGCTGCTTGGACATCTCGCGGCGTTTCGATACCATCGACCATGGATCCTTCTGGAGGCGCCGGAGGGGTTGGTAGCGGGGCACTCTTGCGGTGGTTCCGGTCCTACCTCTCAGGCAGATGCCAGAGGGTGAGCTGGGGGACTGTCGCTCCGACAAGGGCCTTCATTGGTGTCCCTCAGGGACGATTCTGTCTCCATGCTTTTAAACATTTACATGAAACCGCTGGGGAGAGATCACCGGAGACACGAGGTGCGTGGTTATCATACGCTGATACACACACAATAGTCTTCTCTGTGTCTCCGACTGATGCAGTACTAAGGATGACATCTCTCCTCTAGATGCCTGCTGGCGTCGGAATGGGCTGGATGAGGGAAAAAAAATCATGTGATCCGGGAAAATGGAAGTACTGGTGATAGGTTCCCCAGCTCCGGTGGTGAAATCTGTCATCCGGTCCTGAACGGGGTCACGCTCCCCTTGCAGGACTCGGTGTGCAGCTTGGGTTGACTCCTTGACTCGTCGCTCAGCTGACATCTCAGGTGGATGCACGGTCAGGAGTGCTTGTTATCAGCTTCGGCTGATACGCCAGTTGCGTCCCTACTGGACCGTAGGGACCCTTGAAACTGTTGTACATGCTCGTTGGTAACCTCTCAATTTGATTTCTGCAATGCCGCGCTACATGGGGCAACCCTTGTACCAAACCCGGAAGCTGCAAATGGTGCATGATATGGCAGCTAGACTGGTCGCTGGTAGTCCAGGTCGGACCATATACACCTTTTTAAAAGATCTTCCACTGGCTGCCTATTTGCTTCCAAGCTCAATCAAGGTGTTGGTTTGGACCTATAAAGCCCTAAATGACTTGGGCCCAGGGTACTTGGAGGACCGCCTTTCCCCAATATCCGCCCCGCACTCTTGAACATCCGGCAAATTTGTTGGAGGTCCCTAGGTCACATTTTGTGAAGACCTCATACAGGGCTTTTGCCATCGCTGCCCCTTCTCTTTGGAAAAAGCTCCCTGTAGAGCTTCGCTCCGCTGCTTCATTAGCTTCTTTTAAGAAAAATTTAAAAACGCATTTATTTTGGTTGGCCTTCCCACCTTAGTTAATTGTTCTTTCTCTGCCCCTTGTCTTTTTCCTTTTGACCCTGGACCATCGTAAACTGATTTTTCCCTTTTCTTGCCCTTGACATGTGTATTTTATTGATTCCTGTTCCTATCCCTTGTAGTAATGTTTTTAACCCTATATTGTAATTGTTTTATCTTGTATTGTAATGTTTTTAACCTTTGTAAGCCGCCTTGATCATCTCCATGGAAAGGCGGGGTAAAAATAAAAATTATTATTATTATTATTATTATTATTATTAGACGTAGGTGGAAAAATGAGAAGCTCCGCTTTGGACATATTGAGCTTAAAGCATCGATGCTGCAGCCACCGACAGCTGTAAGATATGATGAAACTTGCTGTTCAAGACCTGGAGAAAGATCAGGGGTGAAAAGATACAGCTGAGTCCAACACAGACAAACACACAGATTAACATGTAAATCACTTCCTTCCATCCAAAGATCACACTGTGTGTGTGTGTGTGTGTGTGTGTGTGTGTGTGTGTACCCTACTCATTTCAATGCCAGCATTCTCTGAAGATGCCAGCCACAGATGCTAGTAAAACATCAGGAATAAACTCTTCTAGAACCCGGCCACATAGCCCAAAAGACCCACAAAAAACTATGGAAATCCTTTGACTTTACATATCATTTGTCAGCAATGTGTAAAGACTATTTTGTATTGGAAGGAATAGGCTTTCTTTTTCAGGATAAGTAAACAGACGGCAGCTGAAAAACAGCAGAGCTGCATATGTGAGGAACAGCTCAAGAAAAATGGCAGTTAGCCACTAATTTTAATTAGAACTGTTCCCATAATACTCGCAAGGAGTCACCTGGATAATTTAGTCTGGGGATGATGGGAGTTTTTGTCCAACACAACTGGAAAGCTGCCTATTATAAATCAGTCTGGAACCAAACTGTCACATGTGTAGATGAAATAATTGCATAGTATTTCCATTTTGCCAGTTTCACACTTTTTCTCCATCTTTTGTTTCAAATTTTAGATTGTAAGCTCCTGGAGGCAGGAACCTGTTCTCTTGTCCAATATCAAGTGCTGTGCACACTGATGGTTTTATAATAAATTGCACATATACAATTATTTGCAGCTTTGACTTTTGCAGATTTGATTATTTGTGGATTTGATTAATATGTTCTCTCTAGGAATCTCTAAATTCTCCAGCACAACTCTGCTGGAAATTGACCAGATATTTCTGGTCAATTCTGCCAGATGTTGACCATAGAGTTGTGCTGGAAGACCCAGCAATTCCTAGAGAGGTGCTCTCTCAGGTAAAAACATGGTGGGGTTCTTCTTTGGTGGTCCTTCCACTTTGATAGGGGTCCTGTGCCCCTAACTCCATGGAGGGGCAACTGTATTATTTTAACAATAGTAGTTGTTGTTAGTAGTAGTGTTATTAGCATTAGTATTAAAATTCTAAAAAAACCAAAAAACTAAACTAGAATGGAAAATGCAAGAAAGGTCTGGAGCTGTGGACTGCCAACATTTTATCCCTATGTTACAAGGTTTTTTGATTGACAGCATAGTTAGTTAGGCACAGCTCTGACGTCACACTGGTGCATAACAAGTGGTCTGAGTGACAGTTCTATAGTGGGAATGCAACGGCATCAGCAGGATCTTTTTATTTCTCCACCTGGGATCTGAAATGCAGAAAAGCAGGATATATGGTGGCCCAGAGGAATTAATTTTTCTGCCTAGTAATTTATTGCCCCATTTATTAAAATCTTGCTGAGAAATTTCAATTAGGGAAAGCATGCAAATGAGGTTTTGTTATGTTTTGGCTGAATATGATGTGCTTATTGTACATTTTGCCTAAGGAGAGACCAACTCTTCCCTAACACTGTAATTTCTCTGTATCTGCCATGTTTTCTTTAGGCCAAACTAGGCATAACATATTTCTATATTTACTATGCAATTTATTCAAAGATACAACCATGTAAGTCTGTAAAATCAGTATGTGGAGAAACCTCTACAAAAGTTCATGCTGCCAGCTTCTTTATTTCCTATTGGCCTGTTACAGACTGCCAAAATAAAGCTGCTTTGGGTCTCTTTGGAGGTATGCTATTTAAATGATGCATGGGTCCTAAGAGTCTGGAGGTTGCGCCAAAGCCACACTCCGTTCCTAAGCACTGGAGTGCAGCTTTGGTGCAGCTTCCGGATTCTTAGGATGCATGCATCATGTAAATAGCATACCTCCAAAGAGACCCGAAGCAGCTTTATTTTGGCAGTCTGTAACAGGCCTTAGTTTCAAAGGTGCTACAAGATCTCTTTTTTTGCAATTTATGTTATTGGTTAGTTACATTTACATCTCATCTTTCATCTTATGAAATTAAGATAGCAAACCTGGCTCTTGTTCTCTTGTTCACTTTAACATCACAACAACCCTGTGGTGTCAAGCTGAGGCAGAGTGACTGGCCCAATGTTACCCTATGAGATAATGGAGATTAGAACCTGGATCTCCTGAGTCACAGTCCAACACTCTGTCCACTTCAACTATAACAACAACAGCTCCTCCTCATCCAGCCTGCAGTAAGAGAAGCATAATTTCAAAGTCAAGGGAAGTAATAGCCCCATTATATTCTGCATTACTCAGGCCTGATCTGGAATGTTGTTGTTGTTGTTATTATTCTTATTATTATTATTATTAAACTTTATTTCTAAAGCACTGTAATTATACACATGCTGCATTGAGTTCTGGGTGCTTCATTTTAAGAGAGTTATAGACAAGTTGGAGTGGGTGCAGAGAAGGGCAACAAAGATAATAATATAATAATAATAATAATTTTTATTTTTCTATTTCCTGCCTCTCCCTGCAGATCGAGACGGGATCACATCAATGCCATAAATACAAAATACACGACAGTTTAAAACAGCAAATTTAAAACAGCGTTATATAACAACCTTGCATAATAAATGCAATATCAACGTCAATATCAATATCAACAGTGCCAGTCAGCCAGGGTGTCGCAGTATGGGAAGCAGCGCATCTGGAGCATCTATTTTTCCATATTATCAGACCAGGTTGGATGGGTATGCTCACCGGAAGAGATCCGTCTTTAATGCCTTCTTAAAGGCATCTAATGATGTAATTAGGCGGATCTCTTCCAGTAAGCTGTTCCATAATTTCGGGACTGCGGCTGTAAATGCTTTTTGGGAAGTAGTTACCAATCTGTTTTTTTTTTTTTTGTGTTCCAGCAAATTCTTCCCTGAAGTTCTGAGTGTGCGGGGCAGATTGTGTAGGGAGAAGCGTTCCCTTAAGTAACTCGGGCCTGAGCCATGTAGGGCTTTAAAGGTAACAACCAACACTTTGTATTGCGCCCGGAAGCTAATCGGTAGCCAGTGTAACGATTTTAATATTGGTGTGATATGATCCGATCTAGATGTTCCCATGATCAATCTGGCTGCTGCATTTTGGATTAACTGAAGCTTCCGAGCTTGGTACAAAGGTAGCCCCATGTAGAGCGCATTACAGAAATTTAAACGAGAGGTTACCAGTGCATGCACCACTGTTTCAAGGTCTTTCCAAGCCAGGTAGGGGCACAGCTGGCGTATCAACCGAAGTTGGTACCAATCACTCCTGGTCACCGCCTCCACATGTGATGTTAATTGTAGAGATGAGTCCAGGAGCACTCCCAAACTGCGAACTTCATCCTATAGGGGAAGTGTGACCCCATCCAGGACAGGTTGGCAAATCTCCCCACCTGGCCCAGGAGGTCCTATAGCAAGTATCTCCGTTTTCTCTGGATTCACCTTGAGCTTGTTTTCCCTCATCCAGCCCATTACCGATTCAAGACAGGCGTTTAGAGGGGAGATGCCATCCTTGGTCACTGCAGCAATCAGGGACATGGAGAAATGGAGTTGGGTGTCATCAGCGTACTGATAACACTGTGCCCCGTGTCTCTGGATGATCTCTCCCAGCAGCTTCATGTAAATATTAAACAGCATGGGAGACAGAATGGCGCCTTGAGGGACGCCAGATGTCAGCTCCTGCTTACAAGAACAACTGTCTCCCAGCATCACCATCTGGAATCTGCCCAAGAGATAGGATCTGAACCACTGCAACGCAGTGCCTCCAATGCCCAAATCCCTTAGACGTTCCAGAAGGATACTGTGGTCAATAGTATCGAAGGCCGCTGAGATGTCCAAGAGCACCAACAGGGTCACACTTCCCCCTGTCGATGCCCAGACGGAGATCATCGACAAAGGCAACCATGGCAGTCTCAACTCCGTAACCTGCCCTGAAGCCAGTTTGAAATGGGTCTAGATATTCGACTTCATCCAAGACCACCTGGAGTTGGAAGGCAACTGCCCTCTCAATCACCTTGCCCAAGAATGGTAATAAAGAGACTGGTCTGTAGTTGTTTCTAATCAGGGGATCAAGGGTTTTACCACTGCTTGTTTAAGTTTAGATGGAAATATCCCCTCCCTAAGGGATGCACTGATGATGATTTGAAGTAAAGTTAATACTGCATTATCAAAGATGATAAGACATGGAAAACAAAACATAATAGAAAAGGTTGAAGGAGTTGGGCATGTTCAGACTGGTGAAGAAAAGACTAAAGCAGTGATGTCCAAAATCTGGCCCTCCAGGTGTTTTGGACTTCAGCTCCCAGCATCTCATGGTGGCTGAAGCTTCTGGGAGCTGAAGTCCCAAAACACCTGGAGGGCCAGAGTTTGGACATTACTGGACTAAAAGGTGACATGACTGCACTTTTTCAATATATAAAGGACTGTCACAAAGAGGTGGGTACAGATTTGTTCTCTGCTACTCCAGAGAATAGGACCAGCTGTAATTGATTTGAATTTACAGGAGGGTAGATTTTGATGGAAAATTAGAAGGAACGTCTTGCTGGTAAGAGTGGTTCAGCAATGGAATCAATTGCCTACCTGGGTTGTAGGGTCTCTTTCTCTGAGCATTTGCAAAAACAGGCTGCATAGTTACCTATTGGGAATCTTCTAGCTAGAGTTCTTGTACTGAACATGCAGGTTGGACTTGATAGTCTATGGACCCTCTTCCAACTCCACAATATCATCATCATCATCATCATCATCGCAACATTAGTATCACTGCAAAGAGTTCCTGAAACCTCGTTTTGGTGTTATTGATTATAAAAATACGATGGAGAGCAAAGCAATCTTGCAAATCATTTTGTGAAAGTCTTTGCCTAAGTGATGAGTGAGTGCAAGGAGGGCAGGGAGAAGATGCAGTTATGAGATGATCATCTTAGCCTGGGGCAATCCTTCTTCACCTTTCACACTCACTTTTCAGCTGCCACCAAGGTTTCCTCTTTGTCCTGTCATGTTAGTCTGAAACTGCTCATTATCTGTATGGCCCCTTCCACAATCCTGGCAAGATTGTCAAAATGAGTATTTGACAGGAGGAGCAATTTACTTGGGGATAGCATTTAGGCTGGATAAACCCGTGGAACTTGGGTTAATTAAACAGCATCTGTATTTCTTTGTGCTTACCATCTGCAATGTATTATAGCAGAGGTGGGGAACTTTTGACCTTCCAGCATTTTGAGATTAGTTATCAGAAGCCTCTGCTTGACTGGCCAATGGTAAGGGATTGCTGGAGCTGTAATCCAAAACAGGGATGTAGCTATGGGGTGTAGTGGTGGGAGGAAGACAAGACAAATAAGAATTTTGCCCCCAATTAATTTTTCTTTCAATCTCCAAACTTCTAGCCTCATGGATAATGAGACATTCAGTAGCTCATATCAAGAGCCTTTATATTTGCTGTAGGATCACATTTCCTTAATTAACTTTCCTTGACTTTTTTCTTTGGATGCCTGAACTGTATTTAGCAATAGCAATAACAGCAGCAATAGCAATAGCATTTACATTTCTATACCACTTCATAGTGAACTAAACAGTCTCTAAGCAGTTTACAATTTGTGGGACAATTGCCCCCAACAAGCTGGGTACTCATTTTAATGATCTACGAAAGGATGTGTCCGGGAAAGCAGCCAAAGGGCTGATAAGGCAGCTAGTTCTCAAACAAACAACCCCCTCCCAGCACAGCAAAGTCAGTGTAAGCTACACAGTCCTAGAGAGTTGCAGTAGCTTTACCAAAAGGGATTACCAAAAGAATTGTCAGACGGTCCGAGGTTCAGGGTAACAGATAGGCAGATCGATGAAGCAGTCCAAGGTCAAGGTTTCCGGGTAGTCACGACAAGAAGCCAAGGAGCCAGAGACAGAGTCTTTCCCCTAAAAGAGTCAGATATCCACTGGCAAAGAGCCACACATGCTCCAGGTGCTTAAGAAGGCAAGGAGCTGGCCTTCAGCTGTGCCTGATTACGAAGACGCTTCTGATAAAGCCTCCGAGATCTTCAAAGGCCCTCTCTTTCTGCTCGACGCTCATTGAAGGTAGGCACGCTGCCCAGATCCTCCTCCATGTCCACAGCCTCGGCACCAGGCAAACTTGACTGCTG
>NC_056525.1:31616813-31618348 GCF_019175285.1 Sceloporus undulatus | reverse complement strand
AAAAAAAATCCTGGGGAGGGGGAGCTGGTAAGGCAGCTTTGGCTGCATCTGCACTGCAGAAAAAATCCATTTCAACATCACTTTAATTGCCATGGCTCAGTAGTATAGAATCCGGGGATTTGGTGGGCTTTCTGACAGAGAAAGCTAAATATCACACAAACCAACAAAGCCCATAATTCCATAGCAGTGTGCCATTGAAGCTAAAGTGATATCAAACTGGATTATTTCTGCAGTGTAGATGCAACACTTATCTGTTCTCTTGCTGTCTCCCTGTTTTGCTGTTCACACATTCTTAGAAAGGGATATAGGAGGCAGATGCTGCTTATTTTCTTCTATATTGTATAGGGTTGCCATAACTGTCAACCTGCAAACCGGGACAAATGTAAAAAAATGTAGGACAAAATTTAGCCCCAAATGTAGGACATATTTTTAAAATGGAGGACACGCGAAAAAATTTAATGCTTTAAAAAAGTATTGATATAAACACATGTTTCTTAGGCATGCTCAAAATGGAGGACATTTTGGCATTATTCCTAGACAGATGTACTTCCCTTTCTGGCCACCACCCCCATTCCAAAACACACACAACAGCACATTTGGGCATTTGACATGGCTTTATTGAACATGGTCTCTTGCATATTTCAGAGTCGCACCAGACTGGAGCAGGGCAAACATTGTCCCCATCTTCAAAGGGGGGGGGGGGAGAGGATCCCAATAATTATTGTCCAGTTAATCTGACATCAATGCCAAGAATGATTTTAGACCAGATAATTATACAGAGAGTCTCTGAACATTTAGAAAACAATGTCTCTCTTTTATTCTTACTGACCATGAGATTATCTCCAGTATTTCCCTGAGTTTATTGAACAGCAAGATGTTTATGGTTTTGAGCTTTCCTAATATAATGTTCATATAAATCAAGATCTTGAGAGAGAGGAACAATTTCATATAGAATCTTGATTGTGATGTTTGATCACATATGGGTTTATTGCTATATTATGTTGTTTAATCATATTTAGTCATCTATGCTCGTGTCATTGATATATGCATATTATAAGCATGACCACATATATATTTTGATTATGCTGTGTTTTCTGATAGTCTGTAGCTATCATGCTTATTGATATACTGCAAAGAGATGTTGTTTAACACAGCAGAGACAAAGTAGTCTGATTTTAAAATAATAGAATTGGAAGAGGCCTCAAGGGTCCTCAAGTCCAACTCCCTGCCATGCAGTAATACACAGTCAAAGCACCCTTGAGAGATGGCCATCCAGCCTCTGTTTAAAAACATCCAAAGAATGAGACTCTACCACACTTTCAGGTGAGGCTTAGCCAAAGCACAACACGGTGGTACTATTACTTCCCTCCATCTAGACCAGTGATCCCCAAATTTTTGGGAGCTACCATCCCTTTTCCTCTTGAATGACAACTCTAGCGCCCCCCTCAGCTGACATGTATTTCTTGATATTAGGTCTACCATTCCACTGCAAATTCAAAACAAGCAATATTGGTTGCCGATTCCTTTGCTACACA
>NC_056525.1:31498879-31616788 GCF_019175285.1 Sceloporus undulatus | reverse complement strand
ACTATCATTGTCCAAAGCAAGGGAGACTTGTTAGCATTAAAAGCACCAAAAACACACTGGAGGTTGACACTCGCTCGGCTTATGAAACAGTGCTTGCTGCCTCTGAAGCGGAGTCATCATCATCATCACACTATCATTGTCATGCAAGGGAGACTTTTAGCATTAAAACACCCAAACACACTTTGGAGGGTTGACACTCTCTCGGCTTCTGAACAGTGCTCGCATGCCTCTCAAGCTGAGTCATATCATCACATCATCACCATCACATATCATTGGTCAGCAGGGAGATTTTGTTAGCATTAAAAGCACCCAAAACACCTTTGAAGTGACGCTCCTCGGCTTCTGAAACAGTGCTTGCATGCCTCTGAAGCTGAGTCATATCATCATGCATCATCACACTATCATTGTCAAAGCAGGGAGATTGTAGATCATTAAACACCCAAAACACACTTTTGGAGGTGACACTCTCGTCGGCTTCAGAAACAGTGCCTGCCATGCTCTCAAGCTACGCATATACCATCACATCATGCATCATCATACTATCGTTGTCAAAGCAAGGGAGACTGTTTAACATAAAAGCACAAAAAATAAAATTATAAAAAACCTTTAGGCCTCTGGCACTCCACACCTCCTCTTCCTGCTCTCCTGCTGCCCCCTCCTCCTTTCCTCCCTCCTCTTCCTCTCCGCCTGCTGCCTCCCTCCTTTTTCTTCCTCTGCCTCCTTCTGCCTCCCCCACCTCCTTTTCTGCTCTCCCCCTCTTTCCTCCTTCTGCTGCCCACCTCCTCTTCCCCCTCCTCTTCCTCCTCTTCCTCTCTCCTCCCCTCCTCTCTCCTTCCTTCGCCTCTTCCCCCCTCCTCCCCCCCTCCACGCCGCACGGCCTGGGAGTGGGGCAGAGGGCAGAGGAGAAGGAGGTGGGCGGCGCGGGGAGGCAGGGAGGAGCGTGGGGCCCGGCGGGGAGGGCGGCGCAGGGCTCCCCTTTGCGCCTCCTCCCTCTTCCTGCGCAGCCTGGGGTGGTGGTGGAGAGGCAGAGGAGAAGGAGTGTGGGTGGCGCGGGGAGGCAGGGAGGCAGCGCGGGGCCCGGCGGGGTAGGGCGGCGCAGGGCTTCTCCTTTACCGCCTCCTCCTCTTCCTGCGCGGCCTGGGGGCGGGCGGAGGAGGCAGAGGAGAAGGAGGTGGGGCGCGGGGAGGCGGGAGGGCGGCGCGGGGCTCCCCCTTTGCCTCCTCTGCCCCAGGCCGCACGGCCCTCCTCTGTCCTCCCCACGTGGTGGGGAGGAGGGCCACGCGGCCTGGGGAGGAGAGGTGGAGGAGGCTGGGGGCCGGTCCTGCCACCTCCGCGGGCCGCATCAGACCCGCGGGCCGGGGGTTGCCAAGCCTGCTCTATGTATCAGAAGAAAGGCTAGCACTGGGCTTTCCTGTTATTCGTAGGCCACATTCTCTTAGCCCTTGAAATTGCCTATAGCATATTCTGTTACAAATGTTCACATGTTGTCCCTTTTTCCAGATATAGCCATGTGCAAGAAATGAAATTCAGGGAGGCAATGAAATGTGTTGTCTGTGGGGTTCTTTAAAATCTTAGTACTAGAAGATCAGCATCATCATGAGACAATTCCCCTCAGTGTTGTTTTTTAAATGTGAATAGCAGCCAAATTAAATTCAGAAGAGTCTAGTGTTGTTTGTTGTGTGCCTCAGATCATGGTTACCTAAGGTGAACCTACTGTGTGTACTGGCAGTTTTTTTCTTCATAAGGCCTTCCATTGAGGCTGTGAGAGAATTATGCATGCCCAAAATGATCCATGGATTTTCATAGCAAGCAGGGAATCAAAGCCTAGTCCTCCCAGAGCCTAGTCTACCATTGAAATCACTACACGGCACTGCCCTCCATCTGGTGATACTTATTATTTACTTCCCCAGAACTCATGCCGTCCAGATTATATTGGTCTGTAATCCTTGATGACCATGCTAGTTAGGGATTATAGGAGTTTGTAGTGCAAATTTCATCTACAGGAACCAGTTTTGGGGAGGCCATGTTACACTCGTGGTGTCTCACGCTGCCATTTTATTTCATGCAATTTTTTTTTAACTGTTGTAAATCTAGTTACTTCAGTCTCTCACAAAGGAAACGGGTGCCAACCTGAGGACCATGGATCAGATGATGCAGTAGGTTAAATGCAGTCACAGAATAAGTACAGGAATACCTGGTTAATCTAAATGAATTCAAGTCTGTAGGGTCAGATGAACTACATCCCAGGGTATTACTGGCAGAAGTAATCTAAGAGCGACTGAGGACAGGAGAAGTTCCAGTGGACTGGAGGAAGGCAAATGTTCAAAAGGGGGGAAAAGAGGACCCAATTACCATCCGTGTTGCCTGACATCATTACCAGGAAATATGCTAGAGCAGCTCATTACACAGAGAGTCTTGAAGCATTTAGAAAGGAATGCCATAATCACAAAAAATCAACATGGTTTTCTCAAACAAGTCATGCTAGTCTAATCTGTTCTCCTTTTTTGATAAAATTTACCAGCTTGCTAAATGAAAGGAATGCTGTGGATATAGTATATCTGACTTCAGTAAGGCTTCGACAAGGCCCCCCATGGATATTTTTTTTTGCAAACAAGTTAGTAAAATGTGACTAGTCAATGCAAACTGTTAGGTGGATTTGTAATTGGCTGACTGGTCAACTCAAAGGGTGGGTGACAACGGTTCCTCTTTCACTTGGAGCAAGTGACCATGGGGTGCCACAGGATTCTGGTTCTGGGCCCAGTGCTATTTACATATTTGGCAATGACTTGGATGAACGAATAGGGCATGCTTATCAAATCTGCAGATGACACTAATTAGGGAGTAAACTAATACCCCAGAGGAGAGAGGATCAAAATTCAAAATGACCTTAATAGATTAGAAGCTGGGCCAAAACTAACAAAATGACTTAAATAGGGAGAAATGTAGGGCAAAAATATGAAATACATAGATATAGGATAGGGGATTCTCGTGCTTGACGACAGTTACATGTGAAATGATATGACTCAGCTTCAGAGGCATGCAAGCACTGTTTCAGAAGCCAAGCGAGTGTGACTTTCCAAAGTGCCTTTTCTGTGTGTTTTTGGTTCTTTAATGGTGATATTGATATCAGAAAGCCTCTGAGGCATGGCCAATGTAAATTGCTGTGATTTTTACAAACTCATGTGCAGTGAAGAAAAACCAAAGTCCCTTGACCAACACACTTCTGAGAAGTACACTTGGTGCAAGAACGGTGAAACCACCTTGACATGTTCAATATGCATAGCCATGTTAAACCATGCTAAGTGTTAAACCCAAGGGGAATAAGCCTCTGAAATATGCAAGAGGCCACGTTAAGTAAAGCCATGTGAAATGCACAAATGTGCTGTTGTGTGTGTTTTGGAATGCAGGTTGGGGGTGTTTGGCCAGAAAGGGACCGAGGAGGAGAGGGCGGGCACACGCCTCCTCCTCCTCCCTGCGGGGCTTCAGTGGAAGCTCCGCCCCTGGTGTGTGGCTCCGCCCCGGAGGGTGGAAGCTCCACCCCCCAGCTTCGGCCCCCCGAGTTGTCTGAGGGACAGCAACCCGGCCCCTGGCTCAAAAAGGTTGCCTACCCCTGCATTAAAGTAAGCAGGTGACCAGCTGACTTTGCCAGTCCCAAATGTGGCCTCTGATAAGAATTTGATGTAAAACAATATTTTTGTTATTGTTTTTATTATTTGTTAATTATTAATTATCATTAATTTGTGTCAACTGCAGCCTGGCAATGCTTGAGGCAGAGGATATACGTCATGGCACCCCTCCTGATATTAAACAGATGAATTCTTCTGAATCTAGAGGCAGGCACATGATTGTGCCCAGAATGGTTTAGCCCATCTGTTTAAGACTGTGTTCTCTCCTAAATTGATTCCTTGTGCTTTGTTTGCTTTTAAAGGAGGAATCACTGCTTAGAAGATTATTCTCTGTTTATCTCTCTTCATTCCAAAAGCCATCATATTTTCCACTCCTTCCTGGTATGTTTTGCCCAAGGAAGAATGCTCTGGGATTTTCTTGAACTTTTCAGGCAAATTCTCCACTGTGCCTAAAGCTATTTACTCAGGCCTCTAAAGCTAATAAACAAGTAATTGCCCCTCATCCAGTAATGGACTGTGGCAAGGCCAAAAAAACTGAAACTTGAATCCCAAGAAGACAGAATTCATGGAGTTAGTTGGTTTTCACATATCCAGTAGATGTATTCTCAGTCTTTTTGAGGTAAGGTTCTGCTGCTCCTGAAAAGAAATTGACACGTAAATTGGGAGTATCCCTTGAGCCAGCATTGTCATTTGAAGTTCAGGTTGTTTCAGTGGCCAGGGATGCCTTTATCCAAATTTGACAGATTTGGATTACTGTTCCTGTACAGTTGTAGCTCAACCATATGGGTTGACGCAAAGCCTGGGAAAGTCCCCCCCTCCCCCCGCTTTTCACAAGTTCTTACTTGATGCTTGAGAAAACTCCAGATTGGATTACTGTAAGGCCTTGTATAGGAGCCAGTATAGTGTTGTCGTTTGAGCATTGGACTATGACTCTGGGTACTAAGGTTTGAATCTCCACTCAGCCATGGAAACCCACTGGGTGACCTTGGGCATGTCACACTCTCTTAGCCTCAGAGGAAGGCCAAGGAAAACCCCCTCCAAACAAATATTGCCAAGAATACCCCATGATAGCTTCAGCTTAGGGTTGCCATAAGTCAGAAGGTATGTTGGACTGCTCTTGAAGATGACTCAGAAGCTTTGACTGGTGCAGACTTCTGCAGCCAGAAGGGCCAGTGGTATAGGTAGGCAGATTTATATTACACCAATTCTGAAGGTGCTGCCTTGGCTGCCTATTTGCTTCCAAACTTAATTCATTTAAAGCTCTAAATGGCTTGGCACCGAAATATCTGCAAAAGCATTTTTCTCTACACCAACTTGCCTATGACTTAAGATCCCCAGAAAAGAGTCTTCTCCAAACACCTTATGGACATTATGTGTTAACAAGGGAGAGAACTTTGGTGGTGGTGGAAAACAGTGATCCTCACCATGGAAGAACAAATTGCACCAAGTTAAATGTTGCAAAAACAGTTCAAAATTGTTTTGTTTACACAGGCATTTTAACTGGCCAAGATTTCCTGCTTTAATATATCTGCTACTTTTCTTCTTTTTGAAGGTGATGGTGATGTATTTTGTTTCCATTCTATATTGCTCAGAAATCCATAAGGATGAAATACATTTTTAAAACATTTAAATCATGAAAAGTCAGTGCGTGTACATACAACTGACTTCAGAGGCAAGCCAAATGGATGGGTGTCCCAGACTATGCAGATATGATTTTACACCAAGATGGGTAAAGAAGACAGCCAGCAGCTCTTGATAGTATAGTCAATGATGGATTGCATATGGAGAGCTGGAGAATTCTCACCCCTTTTTACATGGAAGTCACATGCTATAACTTTAAGCTACAGTATTCTCATATTTGAACTTCTCTGTTTCTGTGTTGTTCTTTTCTTTCCAGACCGATTTCATGCAGTTTTTTAAAGCTGTAACACAGCTGTAATGTCAGTTAATCTACTGTGGACTGGTAAAACATTATTGCCTCTTTTTGGGGCTAATGTACCTTTAATTAGAAGTTTCCTCCACAGTTTCTAGGAGAATAGGAACTGAAGAATTAAGGGACAAGTAAGAAGTTATTCATGGGTAATGCTGCTGCTGCTGTACTATACAGAAAAACAATAATAATAATAAAAGGGCAGAAGCTGTCAGAAGGAAAGTTATAATTAACAGTGAGCAGGCCTTTATTCTGAATAAACATACTAGCATTTTGGAAATGGATTTAGACATTGGTAATTAATTTAACTGTGTGGAATAACTGCTTTAATTTCACATCCAGCTATATCTAAAAAAGCAATGCTTCAACAATGTTTAAGTGCTCAATGTGAAAGCAGTTGAACTTCCTATATTTGCTGAATAGGAACTAATAAAGCAGGCTGAACATGGAAGAAGAAAATATTTGGTTAAGCCAAAATAAGTATTAAAAGCTTAGTCTACAATATTTATATAGACCTGGTACACATGGGTGCGAAGCAGCATGCTGGCGCCGGTTCTAGGGTTCGGGAGTGAGCAGCAACCGTATGCTTCCGAACCTTAGGAAGTCACAGCAGCGCCATCTCACTGTCCCTTCCTGCCCATCTGTACCGGGCCTTAGTTAGTTATACTTATAAGTCATATTTCCTCCAATAAGCTCAAGGTAGCACATGTGATTTTTTCCCCCTCCCCAGTTTATATGCACAATAACTCTGAAAAATGACTGGCCCATACCCTCTAATGGTCCTGATTTGGTAGGGACAGTCTAAATGAATCCTCAATAATCATTCTTTTTTCACTGGCTTTTAAAATGTCCCAATTTCTCTTTCCTCCTCCCACTTTCTCCTTTTGTGCTCAACTTCTTGTATGGCAGGGGGTTGGATGACATTTGCAACCCCTTCCAAATCCAAGAATCTATGATTCCACTTAAGTTGCTGCAAACTTAAGTTCAAAGTGAAAAAGCAGTTTGCACTCAATTGAGTAGCAGATGGAGCTTGCCCTTCCCAGCAGGTATAGGCAAGAGCAAACTGTTTCAGCTTCTTCTAGCTTGTCTTTTCTTCCTCATTAATAACTTTTGGTATCTTGATCACAAGATCAAGCTGCTTAACCACATGTGTCTTGGTTTTCAGCTGTGAAATGTTGGGGAGTATGGACTGGAAGAAGGAATGAATTTAATGGAGTCCTGAGGCATGACTTCCAAGTACTTGCCTTCTCCCTGATCAGCACACCGCTGCTCCACAACAAAGTGCAATGGTCCCCATGAATCAAGCCTGAAAAAATACTTTAAAATGGGGGGTGGGGTGAGAAGTATAATAATTTGGCAAAAACAAAATAACATTTCAGTTTTTCATAAAAACTGCGTCAACAAATGCAATTGCAGAGATAAGGGCAAATTATTCCAAGATCTCCATCAAAAGAGTGAGTCCATGACTTCTTCCTATCTTAAGAGTTTGCAAGTGTTAGCTTATATTCTAATGCTGAATGGTAGACCAGCTCTTAAACCTTTAAGTGCTGCATGCACACTGACCCATTGGTTTATTCATCCTTCAATTAATTTTTAAAGGCTGATACAATTTTAAACAGTTGCAATATTGAAGCACAAAAACAGCCTGTTCCACTAAGACTATTCCCAAAGAACAGCTGTGAAAAAGCCCTGTAATTAAATCTATTAATTATACAGATTAATTGACCAAAGCCGGCAAGCATGCTCTCCTTCCACTATTCCTGCCTTCACAGGTATTAAGAGTTTTAAATATTCATTGCATAGAAATCACTGTACACCCCAACAACATGGCATCACAATATCATAGGAAACCTCAAACCAGAACAGGAGTATTGGGCAGAAGCAACCAGTGCAGCACTAGCAGCAAGTGCTGAAGTATTTCTGTCCAGTTAAGGTTCTCTGCAGAACATTGAATTTAAATTACTCTGGCATCTTTGTTGGCTGCTAAATATTTCATACCAGCTTCAAAGGCCAGGGGCTTACATGCCCATTCAAGAACTCCAATCTTTTTTAGTTAAAGGGATCCAGTCTTCACTTTACATAGCATGAACCTGGATTCACAACTGAGCACTCACTCTGCTTTCTCAGTAGTGTACCTGTGTGGTATAAACGGATCCCATTCATTCACAAATTATAATTTAGGTGTGTTGTTGTTGTTGTGTGTCACCAAGTCATTTCTGACTTATGGCAACCCTAAGACAAACCGATCATAGGGTTTTGTTGGCAAGTTTCTTCAGAGGGGGCTGTTGCCATCCTCTGAGGCTGAGAAAGTGTGACTTGCCCAAGGTCACACAATAGGTTTTTATGCTCCAGCAGGAATTTCAATCCTTGTCTCCAGAGTCATACTCCACCACTCAAATCACTACATCCCACTGGCTCTCTCAGCTACATTTTAGGTGTACCTTTAACCAATATTTGATGTAATGTACTTAAATAATGTACAATTCGCCCTCCCCATTTACAGATTTGACTTTTGCAGATTTGTTTATTTGCAGATTTCATTAATTTGCTATCTCTGGGAATCTCTAGGTCCTCTAGTGTGACTCTGCTGGAAGATGATCACAGAGTCACACTGGAGGACCTAGAGATTCTGAGAGAAAACACTTCTCTCGGCATTTGTAGGTCCTTCAGAACAGTTGTATGGTTAATGTTTGTTGGATGTTTACCACAGAGTTGCACTTAAAAATCTAGAAATTCCTAGATAGTTGTTCTTAGTTTTTTAAAAAAGTGTTTTTATTTGCATTTTTCCCACTTTCATGGGGGTCTTGTACCCCTAACTCCAGTGCATGTGGGCCCCCCACTCTAATGTGAAACCAATTGAAGCCAATTGAACTGTCCTGTTTTTATATCAGACCTGCACCCATGAAGACGTCTGTAGTCTCATAGATGCTTGCTACTCCAGTCCTTTCCTACTTTTAACAGCCTGGTTTACCATTTAGGGAATGTAAGTGAGGGCCCTATCATTAGTCAAAGTGAAGCAACTGCCTTAGATGCCACATTTTGAGGCAGCAGAAGCAACTCTTTGGACATTTCTCTTGATCTGTCTTGCCATTTCTCACTGTTGGAGGACAACAAGGCTGGATGTGTCACACATCCTGTATTTCAGCTCCCTAAACCTGGGATGGGAATCATACAACCTCCCAGCTGTTGTTAGACTGCAATTCTTGGATTCCTCAGCATTGGCTATGCTGGCTATAGCTGATGGGAGCTGTAGTTCAACAAAATCTGGAGTGTCACAAGATTACTACCTCTTACTATTCTTGTTCTAAACTACTTTGCTATCTTCATGTGTGGTAGAGAATATTAGCTGCTGCTCCATCCATTACCTGCATGGGAAATGGAGAGGGGGCATCTTGTCCTTTGTGAAAGGCAGCAAAATGTCCTTACCTCCCCACGGTGAGCAGGATACCCATTCACTTCATATTTCGACTGACATGCTGTTATAGCTTCAGAGCACCTACATCAAACTCCTTGATTCTGCACTCTAGATAGGATGATGTAAATACAGATGCAACTCTTTTCTCCCCTTTTTTCTCTTTCCCCTCTTTTCTCCACACATTACTCCCTCTCTTCTTGACCCTGGGTGCAATGTGATCATTTCTGCTCAGCAAACCTGCCTTTTCATTTCTCCGCTCTGACAGCATCAGTACTGCCGAAATGATACAGTTTGACACCGCTTTAACTGTCATGGCTCCATGCTCTGGAATCCTGGGATTTGTAGTTTGTTGTGACACCAGAGCTCTGTGACGAAAAAGGCTAAATATCTCACAACACTACAAATCCAAGAACTTCATAGCATTAAGCCATGGCAATTACAGTGGTGTCAAACTGCAGTATTTCTGCACTGCAGATACAGACATTGAGTCTGAACTTTCCACTGGCAATTATGAACAGACTGCATCTAGAGTCCCAACCCCTCCGCCAACAGTTCAACACAGATCATACAAGGATTTCGCCAATGACAACTTACAGATGACAGGCTGGCAGCTGATACAGATATGGCTATAGATAGATATATTAGCAGTTCTTACCTTCCCGAAATAGCAGCAACTAATTTAGATCCTAGCAATGTTTATATGATGTCAAGATGCTTGATTCTGCATCTCTTAGCTGTTATGTGAGACTAGAAAAAAGTAATTCACTTCTGTGATCTAGCAGTGTTTCCATCCTGAGATTGAAAAGTTTCTTTCTTTGCATTAAAACTTCTAAAATTCCACACCTCAGGGATTCTGGGAGTTGCAGCCCCCCAAAAATAATTTTTCCAAGCTCTTCGGGGGCAGTTATACAAATGGGAGCCCACTCCAAATTGAAATGTTTTTGATTCAGTAGAATATTCTAGACATGCTTCTTAGGTTTGCTGGAAGCTTTTTGGTCCATAACCCAGCCTAGAAGAAATGCACATCTGCCTATAAATAGCACTAGAAGCATTCATTGATTAGACCCATGTGACTGACCATTTAATGTTTTGATGAGAGATAAAAATAGAGTGCTCATTAACTAGAGTCAGCTGTTTAGACCAGCATTTCTCAAATGCTTGCTGCTGAGCCTCAGGTTAAGATGGTTCTAACCTGTCAAAGCTTCTTCTTTCTCACCCCATACTTTCAATAGGTTTGCTACAGACACTATTCAGTTTTAACTATATTTTCCTTCAGCCAATGATATTCCTATGCCCCTTCCTCCACTATTTCCAATGATGTGCCTTAATTAATGCACTGCTTGACTGTGGATATGATAATTTTGATCACAACCATGCTCCATTATCTATTTTGTACTCTTTAGTATGCATTAATAACAATGAAGAATGCATTTGTGTATCCTGGATATGAATGTTCCTGATGATGTTGGTATCAGTGATACAGTTTTTGTGCTGTTAGCAGTATTAACAGACAGCAATTCTTACCCCAAGTTCAGACCATTTCTATGCTCTTGACCAAAAATGTACAGCTGAGGAATGAAGCCAATTGACAGCAGATGCTTTTTTCACTCACATATCAGTTCTCTAAAAGCAAATAGTCTCATGTCTGATGATACATCTAGTCTGTAGTGCTTCTGAACACTGAAATATCAGGTGATTCAAAAAGAATGATGCAAAAGTGAAGCTGCTTTTATTTAGTTTTGCACCATTCTTTTTGAATCACCCTGTACAATTGTGAGGTTTGAACAGTGTATTATACAATGGTTGCTATTAAATCCCCATTCAGATCAGTAGAGTTGTATGCATTCAGCAGGGAATATTTAGCATTATTATAGTCTTGCACTGACAATTTTTTTATCCCTTATACTCACCCCTTATCTAGGGATGGGAAAAAGATGGTCCTTCGAGTGTTTCTGGACAGCAACTCCCATCACCTCCCTATCATTAGTGGTACTGGCTAGGTCTGATATGAGATGCAGTCCAACAACATCTTGGGCCCTTCGACACTACACAATTATATCACTATGATTCCACTTTAACTACCATGGCAACATACCATAGTATCCTGGGATTTGCACTTTAGGGATGGGTATTTAAAATGTTCAGGCAAAGAGCTGTGGTGCCTCTCCAAACTACAGATCCCAGGATTCCACAGGATGAAGCCAAGGTAGTTAAAGTTAGAAAAATACATCTCCGACTTAACAGCTTTATATCCAAAAGCCTACATTCTTATTGCAGGAGACCTAAATGCCAGAATAGGCCAAACAGACAAATCCCTGTACTCCCACTTCAAACAAAACCCACCAGAACCAGACACTGCCCACTATATTCCAACAAGGCAGTTAAAAGACAAAGGATGCAACCGCGCTGGCCTTCACTTAATGCAGCTAGTAAACAAACTCGATTTAGTCATCTTAAATGGGAGTGTAGCAGGGGATAGACCTGGCGAGTACACCTGTGTATCTGGAACAGTAAGAACACTTTCTAAGAGCCATAAGTTTTCAGTAGCTTAACCTTTCCAAAATCAGGTCAAAGCTAATTATGTAACTTTTACTCAAATAGAAGGCCTCCGCTTTGCTTAGTGATCTGATTGATGTTTATCTGTACCAAGCTGATTTCCGGATTCCAGTTGTTTTGCTTGATCCTTGCATGCAGTTCTGGACTGGTGTTTGCTAGGTGACAAAAGAACGAGCAATTTACAACTTGAAGTGAGTGAGTGGGTGAGCCTGTACTTGTAGAAAATGGATCTGGATTATCTTCTAATCAATGTACTTCTTCTGCTTTGCACACACACACACACACACACACACACGCACACACACACACACACACAGAGAGAGAGAGAGAGAGAGATAAAAATGCTTATTAAAATTCAAGTAGTTCAAATTGCTCCCATCTTTCCAATATCGCCTCCATTTGTGACACTGTCAGTGACATGAGTGGGAATGAATGAAAGACATGAAGGAAGCAGCTTATCTGCACAATAACCCAGTTCCCATTCAACTGCATCCTGCTAACTCTTTATTATGGCTCTCCACCTCCACATCCTTCTGTATATAGCACAACGCGTCTGTTCTGTGTTTGCTAAAGAAAGCTATGTGGGTCAGATTTGGTTTTTTTCTTAAAAAAGCAATTTCTGCTTCTGCACACACAAGCAAATATCATTTTCCAAAGGTAAAAAAAAAAAAAAAAAGCTCACAAATGCAAACTCCTATTTTAAAAAAAACCAGCTGGAGTTTAGAGTAATGGGCTAACAATAAGGCTCACCTGGTAAATATATTTACAGGCTTCCAGATATTAAACAAAATACTGAATAATGAAATAATGTATAGCTAGGCAGTGCGGGCTGTGTTGGCAGAAAAAGAATGGCACAGTCTGCTAAATGGTATAAGTGATTAAGTACTAGAGATCAAGCAATATAGCTGAAATGGAAATGACTTAACTGCAACTATTATAAATCTGTAATTTGAGCCAAATCCCCCCCATGCACACATGCAGTTCATTGTATTGCTTTAGACTAGTCCTTCCTACCCTAGCACCTTCTACCTATGCATATTACTTCAAACATCCTCTAGGAAGTTGCTATGCTGGTTATGGATGGTGGGAGCGACAGTTCAGCAGATTTGGTGTATACTACTTGAAGAAGGCTGGCCTTGAATCATTTGAGACATTACAAAGAAAAAGGAGAATTTTGGACTTTGCCATTTTGTAGCAGGGATGTCACCATCATGTCTTTGAAATGTTCCCATACATAGATAGCACCTTGCACGTGGTAAACATCAAGGATGTTATATTGCTATACTAAATGTATAACAATACAGGGAAATATCCAGATATTTACTTACTAGGGAATATTCAACGGTAAGTTCTTCCCCATAATGTAGTACACTCAAAAACAAAGAAGTTACTCTTCAAATCCCAGAATTCCTCAGCACACATGGCCAATAACATTGCAGACCAGGATATTCTAAGCAATTACCAATGAACTGTGACTTCTATATAACGGGGAAGCAAAAACTGGGGAGCACCCTATAAAATCATCAAAAAAACAAAAACAAAAACAAAAAAACTAGAAAGGCAATCAATGGATGAATTATTTATTTATAAAAAGCCCTACATGTTTCGGACTGTCTGTGCTCTCATAGGCCGCCTTTAGTGGCCATTTGGATTTATTTTTTTAAAAATGTCTTTACAGGGGCTATTTGAAACTTAACTTCCTGAAATTCCTGAAACCCACACCATTTACTGGGTGAAATTTTCCAACATTTCAGGGATGGAAACTAATGACGTGTGCAGCCAAACAACACGAGACTCTGGTCAAGATAGTAAAAGCTATTAATGAGGAAGAAGGCACAAGCTAGGAGAGGCGACAGCAGTGTGATTTTGCCTGAGTCTCTAGGGAAGGGCAAGATTTATCAGTTGTTTGTAGCAGTCAGATTCTGGAAAGATGTAACTAAAAATTACCTACTTTAGTCAGTTTTGCATAATGAAAAACAAAGTGCTTCTTCTTAAAACTGTAACTTTAATGACAGCTAAATACTTTGGTGTGGGGCTCAGAACTGCAACTAATTTCTTAAAAACAACAACATCAAGCTCTGGTGCTGCTTGGTTAATTACCTTGTCTTTCACTCCTGCTTAACTCTTCACATATCTACGCTACTCTTTCCTCACTCTGATTTTGGGAGAGGGACCTAAAATAAGAAGACCCTTTACTTATACTTATTTGATAAGATCTCCAGCAAACCTTGAATAACTGAGGTTTTGTACAGACCAGCCTAAAAGGCTGGTATGGGGGAGAGTTGGGCTGTAGCATCCTCATGACACATACCCAACTCTGCCCCCCTAGGCCACCCTAACACCACATGCCTCTCCATCTTGGCGCACCTCTGGCACTGCGTCCATACATTGCACGCTGAAGGAGTGTCATATAGCAGTACTGCTATGGTTATGGCACCCTTTCGAGGGCGCAAAAGGGAGCCACATTGGGGCCCCAGCATGAGGTTGCCAGGGCTCCAACAAGGCTAGGAAAGGGGTGGTCTGTCGAAACCCTTCAATGAGAAAGAACAAAGCTGTCTCAGGTTATTGACATTGCTGGTTGGAAGGGATGGCCAACACTATCTCCATTCCATACATTCATTTGAACATGACTTGGGACGCTATTACAATCCCGTTATTATCATCCAAAGACATGCCCATTACAGTTTCATCATGGGACACAAATGGGAGAAGCATGTGGTGATGTGATAATCTCCCCCCCCCCCAATCATGCTATTGCCATGTTTTAATCACGTTTTTATGACACTTGCCTCCTTGGAGTCATGCAAGGCAATACATACACCAATTCCTCCTATTTCTATTGTTCATACTCTGAGTGGGGTTGCTTACACAGCCAGAACTGCACTACCTATCTATAAAGAGGAGGTTTCAGCATGCTTGAAGGATCTTAAAGATTCCAGAAACAACTTAGGGTTTGTGTATCCCAGCTAAAATACTCTGGGCTGCTCCCAGAGTATTCTAGCCCTGGAGTTGCCCCAGATCTCACCTCTGCACTTTGTAGTAATGCTGGGTGGCTGTCTCCATATACATCCCACTGTGCCATCCAGCGCCACTTCAGCAGATCACTTCCTCTGGGTCAGAAATGAAGCATACAGCATCAGTCACATATCTGGGCATCTCATTGTAACTCACACCAGCAGTAGTGGCACTGGGTGACAGAGCAGGACACATGTATAAAGAGCCATCTGACATAGAGTGCTCTAGATTTTCCTGAAAAATCTGGAGCAAAAAAAATTGAGTTATTTAAATTGAATTTAGGCATGGATAGCATGGATTTGGTGCAGAACTGTCCTTCTTTTGTGAAGACAGTTTGCACTTGATTTGGGGATTTGGTCCTGCATCATTTAAACAGATTGTGGTGAGGACAAGGGGAAACTTATGTAATTAGCCAGTGTGTACATGCACTGACAAAGCAAAAGCCATAGGGAGAGAAACTCTGAAAAACAGTCCAGGGATGACTGAGCATATTGAGTATGTAGAGAGATCTTGTAGCACCTTTGAGATCAACAGAAAGAAAGAAGTTGGCAGCATGAGCTTGCATACGTTCTACTCTGTTTTTGGATATAGGTGAAAATACCTCATCAACCTGTAATACCTGTAGCTTGCTTCTTTATGGACTAATGCCTCACAGCAGCAAGTGCTTGACAGTTGTTAGGTAAGCAAGTTGTGTGAGCTGTATGTTTATACATTACCTGAGCATTCAGGCATAACAGTCAGTCAACAGTGTCTTTTCGAGATTCAAGAGCATAACAGGTCTAAACTGCAAAAGATTGCTCCTACTTTGGAAATTTCCTGAACTGATATCAGAATAATCTAGAAAATTAAGGAAATTTGATGAAATGCATATTATTATTATTATTATTATTATTATTATTATATCCTGCTTTTATGTAGCAAATCATTGCAGCTCCTACATTCTGACATTCTATATATATATTATTTATCTTACTGTGAAAAAGAGAAGCAGAAAAGAAATCCACTTCACAATAGTGGAAGTCCAGATTTTTTAATAAGATGACATGAAGTAGCCAATGGAAAGGAAGAAGCTGTTGCACAAAAGAACAGGACTAAAAAGACACGCCAGAGATCACAAGAAAGAATCCCTCAATGCCTGCTGAATCTGTTATGAATCCTGAAGTGTCAACTGCAGTGTCCTACACACATTCAGATTTTTGTATATGGCAGTGAAATCCAGAAGATTCCTTAATTAAAACAATAACAACAACAACAAACTATGTCATGTTTCTCAGCATTTTGACTGGATCATCAGGACTGGTGCTTGATTCTGCAATCATAGTTCTGCAGATTGTAAAGATGGCTTTTGTGTGTTTGTTTTATTCATTTTTTAATGAAAAACTACTTTGCTTTGTGTGTGTATGTGCCTTCAAGAATTTTCTAGGATTTCCTTAGGCAAGGAATGTGTTACCATTATATATGTATATATAATTCCTCATTGCTACCTGGAATGCTGATTAAAAAATTTAATTGTAAGAACACCCTAATTCTAACCATGCAAATTAACCAAATAGTACAGTTTTTAAAAAAAACAACTCAAAAAGGTATAAAGAGATTAAAAGACTTTGATTTGATTTTAAAAGCCACTTTTTGTTAGCCACCTATCAAACCTTTGAGGAGGCAGGGCCAGGAAAAGGACACAGGAGGTACAGAAGACATGACAGGGCCACAATCTTTCCAGGCCTAAAGTTCCTAAATTTTGGACAACAGCTCTCATCATCCCCAACCATTTTTATCATGTTGGCTGGAGACAATAGGGTATGTAGTCCAACAACATCTGGAGAATTCAGATTGGGAAAGGCCAGGAGCCTTTAACTGCAGGAAGAAATTATCTGAAACTTACCATGTAATAAAAGCTCCCTTCTCCCCTGCTGTACCAGAAATGTGACATTTAAGGGTACTTTCATTGGGCTTTAACCACATGGTCAGCACTTTTAGATGACCTGGACTCTTGTATGTTTACAGGCAATAGGCATTCAGCTTTCAAGTGATATTGCATGCATCCCAGTAGGATAAATCAACTCAAAGATATTGTGGGTAATAGAGAGAAGGCTTTGTACTTCACTTCAAAACTGTTGGATGTCTTCCATCTTGCAAATTTGGCAGTGGATTTAGTGAAAGCAGCAAGAGGCCTGTGAATCCAGATCTGATTCCAAGTTCTGAGAAGCAGCACAGAGGCTTATTTTTAAAACATCAAGATACACAGCACAATTTATTCCCGAGGGTTAGATTTACTTTACCCTTATCCATGCTCACCCAAAACAAGCTTATGAGGTAGGGTGCTGTTACTCCTATTTCACAGACAGAAAACTGGCAGGAGGTGGCAATTTGTTGCATTGTAAATGGTGAATGGAGCACTTTTAGTGTTATAAAAATCATACAAACAAATTCCTATCAAAGCTTTCTATGCAAGCCAATAGCTGTCAATGTGTGCCTAATCTTCGTCTGAATACATGACCAATATTTGCAGCAATATTGAGCTATATGGACCAGTGGTCTTAGTATAAGGCAGCTTCCCATGTTGCTTGCTCTTTGTATCTTGCTTGTAGTACCCTTGTCTGTCAATAGTGACTTTTTAAATAAATGCCAAATCTAAAGTCCTAATGGTATTCCGAGGTATATATACCTCAACATCTGGTTTCCCAGAGCTTTCTTCATCTGTTGACTGGCAGGTTCTTCATCGTTCTGTAGTTTTGCAGATTAGCTGGAAATATGCAAGAGAAATGACTGGGAGCCCTGCCAACAGCTCCTGGTATGCTGCTTGGAGTGATACATGGGGCACAGTAATGTAGGAAATTGTCTTATACCGAATCACTCCCCTGGGCCTTCTAGCTCCCTGTTGTATACAGCCACTTGCTTCAACTAGGCACCCTCCAGGATGTGCTGATGCTTTTCATTTGCCTTGTTGGCTAAGGATAATGGTTGCTGCTGCTGTTATTTGTATCCCACTCTTTTCCCATGCTTTCAAGGCTAGCCTATACAGACCAGCAGTAGGTCTCCAGAGTTTCAATTATTCCTAGAGGCACCACTGATCTTAGGACCTTCACTAAGAGTTAAAGATAACAGCTTTTCTTTTTTCTCTGTTAGGAAAATTCTAAGGAAGCGCGTGTTCTCCAGAGTTTGAAAACATTGTTTTTGGATTCACTGTCCAGAATTCTTAAAAATATTTTTTAATTAACAAGAATAATATAAATAATCTTGTATGCTCCATTTAAATGATGCATAAATACTATATATATATAAAATTTAACACAACATATACTTATTTCATAGCCACTGCATGCCATGCAGCCCCAAAGTGTAATTTTTCCAAACTCTGGTTTTCTTACTGGTTGGTGTTGCACTCCAAAAGACTTTACCTCCTTTGAAATTCCCCTTCAAACACTACCTCTTCTGCATAGCCTCTGGTTTATTTTTTCTTTAACCTTTGTTCCCAGATACATGAACCATATGTAATGATATCCAGGTGTAGCCAGATAGGCCATGTAGCAAGATATAATAACATCCAAAATCTAGAAAACAGTGATACCTTTATTGAACCAACCAAACTAAGCAAAAAACAAGTTGCAAGCAGTGGTGTCACTAAGGGGGTGCGGACAGCATACAGCGCAGCAATGATCTGTTCCTTCTCGGGAGCAAAAAGAAGCTGCTAAAAGCAGCTTCCTGGAAGGAGTGCCATGATGGCACTTGCATGCCATGATGACGTCCCTTTGTGGATGGGTATGTGCCATTAACTGGCCACCCAGGCCACAAAAGTAGGGCTGCGCGTGTGTGGACACCCAGCCCTATCTAGCCCTACTTTCGTCCCAGGATGGCACAGAGTGCCGTTTGTTTAGGACAGAGGTAGGCAACCTTTTTGAGCCGGGGGCGGGTTGCGTCCCTCAGACAACTGGGGGGGGCCGAAGCCGGGGGCTGGAGCTTCCACCCTCCAGGGCGGAGCCACATGCCGGGGCGGAGCTTCCACCCTTCAGGGGCCAGGCCTCCTCCTCTTTGCCGGCCCCTGACGGGGCCCCAGGCCCCATCAGAGGCCAGGAAAGGGCCGGTGGGGGCCACCAGCGCTGGAGGCCTCCCCCTCTTTGCTGGCCCCTGACAGGGCCCCAAGCCCCGTCAGAGGCCAGCAAAAAAAAAAAGCCGGTGGGGGCCGCCAGTGCTGGAGGCCTCCCCCTCTTTGCCGGCCCCCGGCGATGGCAACGGGCCTGTTGGAGGGCCCCAGAGACAGCATTGGGCCTCCCAGAGGCCCGCTGCCACCGCCACAGCCCTCCCGGAGGGCCGCAGTGACAACAATAGGCCTCCCAGAGGCCCACTGCTGCCGTCGGAGCCCTCCTGGAGGCCCCCAGCGACGGCAACGGGCATCCCAGAGGCCCCCACCATCGGCGGCGAAGTCTCGCATGACCTTTTCTGTGGTCGCGCGAGACTTCACCTCTAGGCCGCCGCCATTTCCCCCCCCAAAATGGCGGGGAAGGTCTCGTGAGACTTCGCCACCATTTTGGAGGGGAAAATGGCGGCGCCAGGAGTGGCAAAATGCCGCAATTGGTGGCGGCGGCGGCGGCGGCAACCAGGGGCCAGCTGAAAGGCCTCCGCGGGCGCATCCGGCTCACAGGCCGGAGGTTGCCGACCCCTGGTTAGGGCCTTGTAAGGTTTTCATGTATTTCTTGGTAGTGCTACTGCTTATACTTATATCTCTCCTTCCTCCAAGGAACTCAAGGTAGTGAACACAATGGGCATCTAGTACTTATAAAATTTGAACTTTGGGGGTATGCTGTTTAATTTATAGTTAGAAGCATGTCAACTTCTGTTCCTATATTCCCCTTAGACGGCAACGTGAAGATTTCTGTATCATGCTTTCCTGTTATTATATCCTGCTTTGGATGGAATTTGGTGGCAATGGGGAATTCTTTGAATTAAGGCCCATTAACCTCCTTTTTTTGTGATCTCTCAGGAACCCTCCTTGCTGCTGGGAAGAACAGCTCAGTGGTAAACACCTCCATCTCATTTTCCATATGAGGTTTGTGTCATGCACAGTATCTCAATAGAAATCCCACCACGCAAATGGAAGCATATGATGCAATGGTGCCTACACTGCTTCTGAGTTTCCTGGGTGAGCAATGCTCATCTTCTGAAGACAGCTGGTACTTTTGGTCCACAGCCAGCCTTTCTGGATGAGCTTTGAGAAAAAAGTAAGAGTGGAAAAGTGGCCTTCAGGAAATGTTCAAAAACGTAGCCTGCATATTTATTGATGACCCTGAAACCCTGACCGCTGACTGCTCATTCAGATGCTGAGAACCCATCTAAGATGATTTGAGGTGGGAGTTACATAGGAATGAAGAGGCTTGTATTCCCCCCCCCCCCAAATGATTTTATCATCTATAGACTAAAGGAGTCCAATATTTTAATAGAAAGACTGCACTTGTTCCACTGCTTCATTCCCACATGGAATGAAGGATACAATTTTACAAGAATGCATAAGCTGGAATGGGTCCAAGTTGATCAAAGATCGGAAACCAAGCCCTTTGAGGAATGGCTTAGGAAGTCTGAGAGGTGATATTGTTGTTGTTGTTTTTTTTCTTCAAGTCATTTCTGACAACCCAACAATGAACCTACCATGGGGTGTTTTTGGCAAGATTTGTTCAAAGGGGGTTTACCTTTGCCTTTCTCTGAAGCTGAGAGTGTGACTTGCCCAAGGCCACCCTGGGATTCAAACCCTTTACTCACCATATACAGTGCGCCCTTGGCTTACACGGGGGATCCATTCCAGACCCCCCCCGCATAAGTCAAATACCGCGCATGCTCAAGACCCATTCAAGTGAATGGGGCTTGTGTACGTGACAGAGCAGCTGTGCGGCAGTGCGGTGGCACATGCACACCACCCCTTGCACCCCGTACGCTCCTATACTCCTATGTGCACTATACTTGCACATATACTCAAAGCCGCATATAGCACGACCACGTATAACGTGGGCGCACTGTACTTAAAATAAAAGTATGGTCTCTCTCATTTTAGTGAGGTAGTGAATCTGTTCTGGGGTTTAGTCTGAAATTTAAAGGAGTTATCTAAAGTGCTTAACTTTGTGTGTGTTATGTGCCTTCAACTTTGATTTGTGGCAACCCTTTCCTTGTTGGAAAAGAAGAGGCATTAATGTCTGTTTCTTTCATAGTTACGGATGGAGAGTACATTTTGAAATCCATGTCTTGTTTTGATCTCTGTGCTCCCTGATCTAGGTAATTCAAGCATTTCCTACTTTCTACCTACATAGATCCCTTCCTTGCCTCCCCTTTCTCTCCAAAAGTTAGTATTTTGCCTGAGAAGTAAGCATCTGTGAGGATTCTCAGCCTCAAGATGGCTCATAAACATACACATCACTCAGCATTAAGGAATCGTCTACCAAAGTACAGTTGTAATGACTGGGCCACCAGCCATTTGAGGACTTCTCTCAGACAACAAAGGGTTAAGCTGAGGGGAGGTACATGCTAATGAGAACTTACATCATAGCTGACCTAAGGCCCAACCAACCAATCAGTTGAGCAGGACCAGGAGTTTCAAGAACCTTCCAACAGAGGTCTTTCAAAAGGCCTCTGAGACCACATGGTCTTTTGTATTTCTTGTTTTGGGAGCCCAGCTGTTGAGACTGTGCCAAGAGGCAGGTTTAAGGAATCCGGTTGGAGCTAGGCAATGGGGGCCAGCATCTTGCATCCAAAAACCCATCAAGGATTCACTGGGTGGTGGCAGCTTGACTAGAGGATCTCACAGGGGCTCATTCAGCTCATCAGCGAGCGGGAACAGAGACCCATGAGACTCTAGGGGAAATTAAAGGGATCCACTGGGTCTAAGGGCCAAGAACAGGGTGGCTGTTTGGCTGCTTGGACCCCAGGGATCATTACAATAGGTAACTTTCTTTTGTCTATCCACTTTCCTATTTTTGATGGATCTTTTGCAATAATGAAAATGAGGGAAGTATGCCACTTATGTTGAGACAACATGACTTCCCCAGGGTTTCCCAATAGGTTTCCATGGCTAAGAAGGGTTTTGAACACTAGTCTCTTGGAATCCAGGTCCAGCACTCAGACCACCATGCTCTCTCTCAAGCTGCTGTGTCCTCTCACCAAAGTAGTTCCAGCACCTTGGATAACTCCTTTAACATTCAGTCTAAATAAAACATGGAGTGTATCTGTTGCCCAACTGACTGTGAGCCATTGCCTACCTATGGGAAAAAGGCAATACTCATCCATTTTGATTATATCTTGGTCTTATCTTTTAAAGGCTGTGCACACATAGTGGATTAAAACAATGTAATAAGCAACCTGGTTGCTTTCTAGCTATGTAGGACTACCAATCCCTTCAGCCTTAGCCAACATCAGTGGTAAAGAGTTGTGGGAGTTTAAATCCAGAACATTTATAATAAATACATGCATTATGCTTTTTATTGCAAATTTTGTATTAAAAAGTTATGAATGTTGCAATGTCAATTATCAAAGATGGCTTGATCAAGAAATCATATAATGAGAGCTAAGGAAAAGAAAGGAAAAACAATCCACTCTTGTATCCATGGTTTCTGAATCCACAGATTCAACCAGCCACAGATTAAAAATATTAAAATAAAAATAACCATTCCAAACAGCAAACCTCGATTTTAACATTGTATATAAGAGACACCATTTTACTACACGATTGTATATAATGGGGCTTGAGCATCTGCAGATTTTGGTATCCATAAGGGGTCCTGGAACCAAACCCCAGCAGATACCAAGGGCTCATTGTATAAGAGACAATGTGTTCTATACTTCCTAAAATCAGAACCACACATTTAAAAAGTTTTGAGTTTTTCATAGAATCATAGAATAATAGAGTTGGAAGAGACCACAAGGGCCATCCAGTCCAACCCCCTGCCATGCAGGAAATCCAAATCAAAGCATCTCCCTACCTATCCTGCAAGGGGTGTCCCTGTCAAAAATACCAGCAGTCTGAGTTGGCATTTTCACCTCCCTATTTTAAAACAGTTGTATTAGTTTCCAGTTCACTAACAGACCCAAGTCTCAAGTTCTTATTATCTCAGGAGATGCCTCCTCCTGTATTTGACCCTTCATAGCATTCACCAGTGAGGCATGCCTACTATGGGTTCCATTGCACATGGAGTTTAGAGTCTCACCATAAAAAACAAACTCTTGGCTGTTGTAGCTCTAGAGTTGAATAATGCCCTCCTGTTAGAGGCGCATTCAGCTCTCTTCTTGTTATCTTTCAAAAGGCACTTCAAAACTTTCTTCTGTCAGGGCATCTTTAGAATGATTGTGGCTGTAGCCTTCTGTTGCAGGGGTAGGAATTATGATGTCTTGCAGATCATGGTGTTCTGTAGAACTCTGCTCTGGTACTACAACAAACAACAATTCCCAGAATTCCATAGCCTTTAAGCCATGGCATTTAAAGTGGTGTCAAACCAGATTATTTCTGAAGTGTGGAAGATGCTGGGATATGAACACCAGTAGCATCTGCTGTGCCCAATTATTTGAGAACATGTCTCATCAAACTCAATGTGACCTACTTTTGAGCAGAGGATTGTACTGGGAAATGTATTAAATGTTTTAAAAATGTCATTATGATCCTTTTTTCCATTGGTATTTAGATATGGTTGCTCTCTTCTAATGGATTTTTACACGTTTGCTTGATATTGGCATCCCTTAATTTTCGGGCACCACATTATAGATAACCATTAATTTATGTTTCCCAGCTAATCCACACCACTAGTTGGTCCTTAAAACTAGAGAGCTTTCCCCCCTTGACTACTTTAATTTTGGGGTTTTAAACTCCCCCCCACCCCAAATTGTTTCGGTCTGTTTCTAAAGGATGTTTTTATCGCTCATCATCACCTTAGGGGCCTGGGTGGGCTGATAAAGAAATACTTAAATAAACAATATGCCTATTACTAGCTCTCAGATATTATGATCATGTTTCCTTTTGATACTAGATCACTGGTGGGTTGCAAGAGCTGTATTCCAGAAAAACCAAGTTTTGGGAGCACCTATGCACAGTAACCTGGGAGCAGACACCACTGAACACAGTCAAACTCCATAGACTTCTATAGAACAGGCACTGATGGACGCTTTTCTTCAGCCATCTAGAATACACCATGGATTAAGACGTTTTAAAGTAATGGTTGTGTGTTACAAATCTTGCCAAGAAAACTCTGTGATAGGGGTGCCATAAGTCGGAAATGGAGACAGCATGGTGTAGTAGTTTGAGAACTGGACCATATCTCTGGAGACCTGGTGATCTTGGGCAAGTCACTATCTAGTCTAGTGGACCCCAAACTGTGCTCTTTAAGGGATTTTTAGACTTCACCTTCCAGAATCCCAGACTCTTGGCCAACATGGATGAGGCTTCCGGGAGCTGAAGTCCAAAATCTCTTAAAGGGCACAGTTTGGGGATCACTGATCTAGTCTCTGAAACAGCAGAAACCAATCTCTCTCCATCATTCACATGACATCCCTTCAGAAATTTAAAGATGGCTATCATATCACCAAAGAGCCAGCATGGTGCAGTGGTTTGAGCATTGGACTACGATTCTGGAGACCAGAGTTGAAACCCAGCTTGGACATGTTAACCCACTAGGTGACCGTGGATAAGTCGCACTCTCACAGCCTCTGAGGATGGAAATGGTGCAATCCCCCTCTAAAGAAACATGTCAGGAAAACACCAGGATAGGGTCACAATAAGTCAGAAATGACATGAAGGCATACAACAACAAAAACGTCAGAAATGACTTGAAGGCATACAACAATACATTTTCTGAAGGTGGGCAGGATAGCAAAAATTGCAAGGATGCTGATGTGTGCAAATATACTGGTATTTCCCTTTCTTTGTCTCTCTAAAAAAAATAATTAATAATATTATAATTATTATTATTAAAAAAATCACTTTCAACACTATTTCAATGCCAAGGTTCTAGTGAAGAAGTGTCCACTCATCAACATTCGAAAGGTAGAGTGGACACCCAGGAAAAATTTCTTCCTAAAACGCACTCCTGGACACATGGGGTTAACCTCTTGGTTTGCATCCGCACTGCATTCTGGTTTGACACCACTTTAAGTGCCCAGCTCAAATTTCTGGGATTCCAAGAATGGTAGTTTGTTGTGGCACCAGAGCAAAGCAACAAACTATTATTCCCAGAGTTCCATAGCATTGAGCCGGGGCAGTTAAAGGGGTGTCAAACCAGATGATTTCTGCAGTGGGGCTCCAGCCCTGGAGCTTCTGAACCCTCCAACCCCAAAGGACTGTGGGTGCATCAACCCTGCAGCAGAAATAATGCAGTTTGACAACAACTTTGACAGCCAGGGATCCATCCTACAGAAATCCTAGGATTTGTAGTTTGGTGAGGCACCAGAGAAGGCGAGAGACCTTGTAAAATAATTGCAAACCCTAGGATTCCAGAGGATGGAGCTGAGAGACCGCAGAGTGGTGTCAAAGTGCGTTATTCCTGCAGTGTAGATGCCCCCTGAGTCAGCTCCTAAACTGACCAGGTGCGGGTGGCTTTAGAGAGCTGGAGAGATGGAGAGAGCCCCAGTGCGCATGCTCCCTGCATCCTTTTTCGCCTGGCAACGCCGACTCTCCCCAGCATCCTTGGAGAGCCCCCTCCTCGCCTATCTCTCCTCCGGCCCTGATTGGCTGGGCTACCTCCCCAGCCGTGACGTCACCGCAGCCCCCGCCCCTCCAGCCCGGATTGAATGAAGGACCATTGAGTCAGGAGGAGAAGCCGGCCAGAGCAGCTGAGCCAGGCAGCCCAGAGCAGCAGCAGCAGGTGGGGGGTCTCTCTCCGCTGCCCTCCTCGGAACAGCAGCAACACCCCCCGAACACCTGCAACAGAGGGAGGACCAGCCGGCTTCCCTTTCCGCAGGCTGACAGCAGCTGCAGCCTCCTCAGCCTTCCCTTGGAGCAGCAGCAGCAGCTGGACGGAGCAGGTCCCTGAGAGCATCCTTCATCCCTGCCTCCTCTCTCCCTTAGGGGCCACTCGCATCCCTCTCCCTTCACCACCAGCATCTCCCTGGCGCACGATCAGCATCCTCCCACCCTTGGGTACCACTAACATACCCCCTCCCTTAGCTACCACTAAGATTCTCCATCCCTTGAGTACCACCAGCATTCTCTCTCCCTTTAACAGTAGCATCCTTGAGTCCTTGGGTATCAGCAGTATCCTTTCTCTCTTGGGTACCACTAGCATCCTCTCTCCTTTGGGTACCACCACCCTTTTTCTCTTGGGTACCATAGCAGCCTCTCCCCCTTGGGCACCTCTCCTCTCTCCCTTCATCACCAGCATCCTCTCTCCCTTTCCCAGCCTGATCTCCCCTGCTCTTTCCATCCTCAGTAGCATCTTCTCCCTCCTCCTCCCTGGGTCCCATTGCCTTCTCCCTCTCCTCCTCGTCCTCCTCTGGGCAGCCCATTTCTCACCTCCTTGAGGCCCCTCCACAGCAGCCAAGACGCCGCGGGCTGTGCTCCGAGTGAAGAATGGGACGTCGAAGCTGGCCAAGCCTCAGGCGGCGGCCGAAGCCCCCGGAGGCGGCGGGGGCAGTAGCAGCAGCAGCTCAGGGCTTTTTATGGAGCGATCCCAGAGCCGCCTCAGCCTCTCTGCCTCCTTCGAGGCCTTGGCCATTTACTTCCCTTGCATGAACAGCTTCGATGAGGAAGATGCAGGTAAGGGATGTGGTAGAAAAAGAAATGCCTGTGGCTCTGACTGGCACCTCATCCGCACTAGAGAAATGATCCAGTTTGACACCACTTGAACTGACCTGGTTGAATGCTATGGAATTCTGGGAATTGTAGTTGGTCGTGGCACCAACAACCAACTACAATTCCCAGAATTCCATAGCATTTAGCCAGGCCAGTTGTAGTGGTGTCAAACTGGATCATTTCTCCAGTGCAGATGCAGCCCAGAAGAAAACTGAAGTGGGTGTTGGGACACAGACCACACCTTCACCAGCTTTCCTCAACTCGCCTCCTTTGGGACAGGTTGGACTACAAATCCCATCACCCCAGGGCCTGACCAAGTGGCCTGAAGATGCTGGGACTTGTAGGAAACCGTTATCTCTAGAGAGGACCCTGTTCAGGAAGGCTGAGGTGTAGCAGAGGCAGTATGTAATATTACCTTGGCTCCCCTTCATCAGACATACTTGCCTTTCCTCCTCCAGTTGAGAAGACATAATCCAGTATCCTGAGGAACTGTGTGCCTTAATTTGTTGCTATGAAGATGTATTCATTGAAGGGGGAACAAATAGATATGAGATGCTAGAGACTTGGGTGACATCAGGGAGGAGGACAGAAAAAGCTTGCTGCCCACCCCTGTCTTTTTCATTGTACTAAATATATACCAGCATGATGTAAAGGAGTTGCTTCCACACTTCCAGCCTCTCCCACACATTTCCAGCTGTGGAAAAGAAAGATCATGAATGAAACCAACAGGGATATTTTACATTTTTGTCTGCTGCTCCTGATGGGGAAGGTCCTTCATAGCTTGGGAGGGGGGCATTTTTTCTTCTTCTCTCTGCCTCTCACCCAATCATCTGATGTGTGAATGGTGAAGGACATGAACTAGGGGTGGGGAATTAAAGAAGGTGACAGAGAAGCAGTGGATTTAACATTGGGTAGGTCAAGGGCATTTTGGAGACAGGTGACAGGAAAAGTGTTTTGGTATACAGAGCAATGAAGAAACTGAGTCGGGTAGCTGCTGCTGGTGGAAGTGATCAACATACGGATGGAGATGGTTATTATTTGCTGGAAAGGATGGGCAAGGGGCAAAAAAGGTAGCCACCACTGGGTGCATAAAAAGTTGTGGGTTTGTGTGGTTTTCTCTGTACCCAGGAACTGGTGGATTGTTATTTTAAAAATATATATATAATGAAACCATACTGCAAATAGGGGCCGTTCTTACCCAACAGGACATTGAACCAGCTATCTGTGAGCACAGTTTGGCTTTTCAACAGGACTGTGTTTAGAGAGACACTGACTGACTCAATCTCTGCCTGACTCAGTATGAGTGATGGATGACACCCCCATTTAAGCCGCCTGATTCCCTTTAGCAATCTGCCAGCTGCTGCCCACTGCACATGTTGTGTATATGCACTTTGAAGCATACTGAGTTTGGATCCTGAATTAGTGTGCATGGGATTAAAGGGTCATTCTTACTCATAATCAAATGAATTCCCTGCCTTTTGATTTACACTGAAGTCAATGTATTTAAAAAAGGACAGTGCAAGTCTTAATCCTTCTATTAAGCTCTTCAGCCTTCTGGATAAAGTGATGAAAGGGAAAAGTTTAAATACAACTAAAAAAAAGCCCTTTCTGATTGTACATTCTGTCCAAGCTATGCAAACGTCAGCATGGATCTTGTAGAAAGAAAATACCACCTTGGCTGTTCACATAGCAAGGTCTGCTGCTCCAAGAATAAACATTCTCAGTACAATTCACAGCTAAAGTATGCTCCTGTTATGGCAAAGCTATATCTGTAAAAGCAATCTTCACTGAAGTCCACAAAGCTTAAATATATTAATTGGTTAAAACAATATTGGCCTAAATCCAGGTGCTAGGCTCAGATGCTAGTGTAGACCCATTGAATCAACTGGTTATTACAACTTATATAAATCCTATTACAGTTTGGTCTAATTGGGACTAGCAGCTGGGTTTAGAACAGCATGCTGGGGATATTTCTGATGAATGAATCCAGCAACTAGTTGACTTTGAAAAGGAGGGTCATTTTTTCCTGGCAGGAGCATAAGTGGTTCTATTAACTAGGGGAGAGGGATGAGTATTTTATCAACCCATTCAAATTAACTTTAAAATTACACTCTTCATTGGCCAGTATTGGCTACAACATCTTCTTCATAGGATCAGCCTGGCCTGGACTTGCCATAAGACAGGGAATAGTGGGCAGGTAGCTGAAACTGAGTATCATGAAAGGACAGCAATTTTTTTTTGTTATTTAATTTGTAACTCTTCTTCATTTATTGCAAGGTATGGGAAGACTTGCTTGTGGTGTTTTTCTGCCTCATATGCCAAGATATGGCATCTTTTGCCTCTTCAGTTCAGGCAGCAAAATGTCTTCAGACATCTCTAGATTTGATGGTAAATCTAGGTAGCTTTATTAAATTTGTGAAATGGCCCAGAGCCAAAATTCACCAAATCATACTGCTTCTTCTTTGGCCAGACCTCACCTGTGTCCAGTCCTGAGCACCACAATTCACAAGGGATATTGACAAGCAGAAGCATGTTAGAGGGAGTGACCAAAATGGTGAAAGGCCTGGAAACTATGCCCTATGAAGAGTGACTTATGGAGCTCAGTATGTTTAGCCTGGGGAAGAGAAGGTTAACAGGTGACATGACAGCCATGTTTAAATATCTGAAGGGGTGTCATACTGAGGATGGAACAAGCTTCATTTCTGCTGCACCAGAGACTAGGGCATGGAGCAATGGATTCAAATTACAGGAAAAGAGATTCCACTTAAACATTAGAAAGAACCTCCTGACAGTAAGAGCTATTCAGCAGTAGAATATGCTGCCTCAGAGAGTGGTGGAGTCTGGAGATTTTTAAACAGAAGCTGGATGGCCCTCTGTTGGGAGTGCTTTGGTTGTATATTCCTGCATGGCAGGGGGATGGATTGGATGGTTACAGAGTGTCTTCCAACTCTATGATTCTATGATTCTTTGAATCTATGGCAAAACCATTTACCATCTATCAGGTTTGCATTTCAGAAGGCATAAGGGGGAGAAAGTCTGAGATCACTCAGGGAGGGAAGTCAGACTCACATCTTCCCATTTTCCTCTGGAATCTGATCTTGCCTTGAACATCTAGCAACACTCAAGACATGTGCAGAAACTAGACAACAATGTGCAAAATTACACAAGCCATTGCTGCCAACATGAGGAATGGGAGGGATTGTAGTATTAAAAATCACAAATAGTGTAGCTGCATTCATCAACAAAGGTTAGGGATGTCAGTTAATTAAGATGTGTGTGCATTAGCAGTCTTGTTGTACACTATTTCATTACAGTTCATCTAAGGTAAACCTTGGAGGTGTTATCTGGGGACTATAGTTCCCAGAGTCTCCCATCAGCCAGCATGGTCACTAGAGAAGTAGTGGTCACTAGAGAAGGTCCAAAAGAAGTAACTTTTCCAGATCTGGCCAATGGGCATATGCCAGGAGCCCTGGTTGCGCAGTGGTTAATGCCTGTACTGCAGCCACTCACTCACAAACCACACAGTTGTGAGTTCAATACCAGCCAGGGGCTCAGGGTCGATTCAACCCAGCTTGTTGGGGGCAATCAGCTTACACATTGTAAACCCCTTAGGGAGTGTTTAAGTGCACTGATAAACAGTATAGAAATATACTTGCTACTTGCTATTGTTATTGTCATCTACGATTGCTTGCATATTTCCTTGCTGCATGTTGCTTGTCATCTTGGATCTGTTGTCTTTGGGAAGGTTGTGTATTGCTGTTTTTTTTAAAGGTGATGTGCAAATGGCATAACATGTCCATGTACTAATGCCTTTCCAGTAGGCATGAGACTGAAATTAATGGAGGATGTGTATTGTCAGAGAAAATTGTGGCCAGAAACAAATAGATCAATTGTTGTTGCTATTGTTGTTGCTGTTACTGCTGCTGTGTGCTTTCAACTTATGATGACCCTATCACAGGGATTTCTTGGTAACATTTATTCAGAAGAGGTTTGTCATTGCCTCCTCAGTGGCTGAGAGCATGTGACTTTCCTAAGTCACCCAGTGGTTTGAAGGACAAGCTGGGAATCAAACCCTATTCTCCAGAATCGCAGTCAAACCACTACATCACGTGACATGTGTATTGGTAGGGGAAACTGCTGTGGATTTACTGGGGAAACAGTGGAAATTTACATCTTTATCCTTTTCTCCACCATATTCTTTTATTGTAAGCACCAAACACAATATATCATATTCAGGCTATGTTCAACTAACAATTGAAGTTTTTCTCTTATACCATACTATACATATACACCCTTTAAAAAACTGAATTAAGTCTTAGCTTACATCTCATCTATACCTTCCTCAATTCTCAAACTGTAAATCATCTATTTATCCTTATTTTAAGAAAACAACAACACCCAGTATCCAGTAGTGAAATAAGAGCAGCCAAGTAATGCCCTAGATTAGGAATGATATGGAACATCTACACAAACAAACACACATAAGGGGCATCATACAAAGGTTAGTGCTTGTTTAAAATCTGGAGCATTAATCAATTCAGGACCTGGAATGATGTATGGACTACACAAATTGTCCATGGCACTTGAAGCAAGCCACTTGAAAAGCAATGGGTATAGGTATACTCTGAACCATTTCTGAATTTTTAAAGTAATCAAAGTCAAATGCTCACATATGTTGGAAGAAATCATTTGTAAACTGAAAGATGTAAACATGCAGTGTGAGACAGAAGATCTAAGATTATGATCTTCCAGGCCCTAGTTAATCTCATGGCCTACATCTGAACAAAACGGCTTGGAGTATGTGTACTATAATTCAATTGATTATATGAT
This sequence comes from Sceloporus undulatus, assembly GCF_019175285.1. Classification (NCBI taxonomy): domain Eukaryota; kingdom Metazoa; phylum Chordata; class Lepidosauria; order Squamata; family Phrynosomatidae; genus Sceloporus; species Sceloporus undulatus. The sequence continues at coordinate 31,585,664 of NC_056525.1, read as the reverse complement.
GTTACAATAATAATAATAATAATAATGATGATGATGATGATGATGATGATAATAATAATAATAATAATAATAATAATAATAATAATAATAATAAATGTTTTTCCCACCTCTCCCGACGGATCGAGGTGGGATTACAGTCAATGTCTAATTCAACGGTACATATCAATTCTAATTACAGTTATTTAAAATCAGTTTATAAAAAATAAAATATTATCTAAAAACATACAGTATACAGATCACAGTTAACATCCTGAGGTAGATTTCTATTTGAGAGCGGTTTCCTTTATAGAGAGTTAGGGGGGTATGCTTGTCGGAAAAGGTGAGTTTTCAACGCCTTCTTAAAGGCATCCAAAGTAGGAATGAGTCAAATCTCTTCCAGGAGATTATTCCAGTAAAATAGTACAGTTACAATTAAAAAAAAGCTCTCAATTGAAATTACTGTAATACAACAGGTGTTACTTTGGGGAGGCAATGAGTGTCTAAAAACAGCTACTCTTCAAAATAACATTAACAGGTAGCAATGTTTTTATGTTTCAGGTAATGTTTACTTGTTACTTTGTGCTGTTGTGAGGGGAATGCTTTAGGGGCATTTTGAGTTTTCTTCCCCAGAATTTTAGGCCATTTACTTTTTTTTAACAAAAAATATGCCTGGTGGGGATGTAAGAGAGGACCTTTTCAGCGTTTGCTTCTAGGACCTGAAATGTATTTTCTAGGAGGCTGGAATGGTCTCCTCATTTTTTTTCCTCTGACATGCTTTTGCGAACTGGCTGTTTTAAAGACAATGGCAAGTATTCTATATCAGCTACTTAGCTAGCCATACTTAAGTAAGTAACCTCTCCTGGCTTGGCCCTGCCAAACCTGATAGAAACCTCATTTTCCCATGCTCCAGTTGCCAGGAGACTGGGCCCCCTGCTCTCTATGCAGCTCCATGCAGTTCTGCCTGTATGGTGCCCAATATAGCAGGTTGGGAGGAAATTACAGTTGTGACAATAATGTCACAATTGTGACTAAATATCGATCCTGAGTACACCGAAATATACTAAAGTAGTTGATGTAGTAGTGCACAATGCTACTTTTTATCTTTTTATTGTTGTGATGGATCTTGTAAATTCTTGTTAATGTTACACATGTTTCTGTTAAATTTTAAAATTTTAAAATCTATATTGTATTTGTTTTTAGCATTCTGGAAGAAAGGGTGACAATTAAATAAGCAAACAGTGAAAGGAGCTATTTTTTAAAAAATATAATGAGTGTTAGGTTTAATATTGAGTTACATATCAAATAAAATGTTAAAAGTAACGTTTCAAGCTCTGAGAATAACTGATTTCAATCTCGTGTCAAAATCTTACCTACATATGAAGCTAGAGTAGTTAGTATGCTAAAAGTACCAGCTCTCATCCAAATCTAACCTACATGGAGATCATGGTTTTGTGTTTTCTAAGTCAAATGAGTATCCGTAGCAGTTTTTTCCAGCACCACATCTTAAATGAACTGATTTTCTTGTCAGCTTTCTTCACTGTCCAGCTTTCACAACCAAACATAAAGGACAGATACCATCACATTTTCCCTCTAAACGATTTTTACCATCTGTGTCTCCTGAAGAAACCAGTGTGCTTTGAAAGCTAGGGTGTTGTATTTTGTACCTTGGTTGGCCTGATAAAGATGTCACTGTTGTTTGTATTTTGGGTTGTGTTATACTTTCCAGTGATGAGTTAGAAGCTGTCACTGCATCAGCAGTAGTGGCAGATGGGCTAGGCAAGGAAGAACTGGTGTGTGATATTTCCTCAATATAACTAAGTCTTTTGGAGAAGGTGATAAATTGAAATGGGGCAACACATTGTGCATTTAAGACTGAATTGCCTTGCTGCTTGTGTTTTATTTTAGTTTCATCTGGAAGCAGCCTCAGACCAATTGTGCCTGACTCAAACTTAATGTCTTAATGGAACCAGGACTTGAAGAATCAAAGCACAAAGATATTTTGATTCTGAACCTTGCTATTTCCAATGAACTTAGGAGCAATCCTCAAAGTAGCTATATAAGTGTATGTGGAATGGATTTTCCCAGCAATGCAACATATTTTGGGCTGCCTGAGTTTTCAATAGATAATTACGAACCATTAGATTTTTAAAAGACATGTACCTGATGGAGATGAAAACTGGAAATGGTTTGTTCATATGGATCAATGAAACTGCCAGCATTTTTTCCCTACTCTCCCTGTGGGATGGCGATAAAGATGAGGAGTACCTGTACTTCAAAACTTACCACTGCTCTATAGTCTCAATTGTCCCAGCAGCTTAAAGATTGGCTCTCTCTTCCTCCACTGTTGCATATTGGTTTGAGTGTTGGACTATGATTCTGGAGACCAGGGTTCAATTCTCCGCTCCGCCATGAAATCCACTGGGTGACTTTGAGCAAGTCATATGCCCTCAGCCTCAGGAAAAGGCAATGACAAACCTCTTCTGAACAAATCTTGCCAAGAAAACTCCATGAAAGGTTCATTTTAGAGTTTTCATAAGTTGGAAACAACTTGAAGGCACACAACAGCAGCAGCAGCAGCAACAACAACAACAACAACAACAACCTGCCACCTACCTTCTATCCAGGCATCTCTGATCAGAACAAAAAACCAGGGTAAAGACAAAAAGCAAATCTCTTGTGTCCAGATACGATGACTGAATAACAATAGTTATTGGGTTTTCTTCTTAAATATGGATGACTGAAATAACAATAGTTATTCAGTAGTCCATATTTAAGAAGGACCCCCCCCCTGAAATCCACAATTGGAAAATACATGTCTTTGATAAAAGTACATTTATCGCATGGTTTTTAATATTTATTAGAACAATAAAGAAAATCTCCACTATTGTGCAGGCTTCAGAACTCCATCTGGTTTTGTTGTTCTTGTGTGCCTTCAAGTGGTTTTTGACTTATGGCAACTGTAAGATGGACCTATCACAGGGTATTGTTGTTGTTTTTTGGCAGAATTTGTTCAAATGGGATTTGTCTTTGGCTTCCTATGAGGCTGAGAAACTTGCGCAAGGTCACCAGTGAATTTCCATGGCTGAGCAGAGCTTTGAACCCTGGTCTCCAGAGTCATGGTCCAACACTCAAACCACTACCCCACAAAGGCTAGGTGATTAAAAAAAGTGGGAAACTTAGGTCAAATCAGTTGGCTCTGAAGTCTGCAGTTAGACTTTGTTCCAAGAAGAAGGTTTCATATTGCACAAATTACTGGTACTGCAATATGTAGGTATCAGTTTACTCCTAGCAATGCATTCTGGCACCAATTACCAATGGCCAGCTTCTATTTATGAAAATACAGTAGCTGACTATAGGGTATTTTAGCTCAGAAGTTTAATAGTTGCATGAACCAAATGCTAATATTTGGAGTTTCAAAAAATAAATAAAAAATTACAGTGCAAAATATGATGGACAGGTACGGAATTTGTCTTGTTCGCATAGGCATGGAATTCTGCATTGCAATACAATTTCTAAATACAAGGAATGCTATTGCAGGAAATGAGGAAAGTCGCTCCATCAATACACCCTGAGATTCTTCAGTGTTCAGGTTTTTAAAACTAGATCAGACTGCTAGTTTCTGCTGAAACCAAAACCTATCAGATACACCTCCTGAGAATGTGAAGGCTACATATGTTGAGATGAAACTTACTGTCACATTAACTTGCAGCAAAATCTAGTGGGAGAACCATAACATGGGAAATGCTGAGCAGCTTCCACTGCCCCCATTGTTTACTAGTTAAGGATTTATTTCACTTTTCTACCCATTGCTTCTTGACGACTGAAATGCTCTTCTTTAGAAGGAAGGAGGGAAGGAAGGAAGGAAGGAAGGAAAGAAGCAAGCAAGCAAGCAAGCAAGCAAGCAAGCAAGCAAGCAAGCAAGGAATTAGTTTAGCTATTTGTGAAGGAGTTTACAGGAGATGCCATTAGTAACAGGACAGAATGGCTATAACACAGACATATACTATCAAATGAAGGCAAGAAACGACTGTACACAACCCAATAAACAGATCAGATTGATTGCAGTTTATTAAGAGGATATCTTTTGTGATGTAGAGCATTGTAAATTACTGTCGAAGAGCAAACACTTATACAAAATTAAAGTTAATTGCATTTATAGTACTTCCAGAGCCATGGCACAGTAAAATCCAGGAAGCTGTTTACAGAGTAGGTGAGAGTAATATTGCCCATACCTTTCACATTTGCCTTTAAAGGTTTACCTTTAAAGCTCTAATATAGTGAAGCATTTTTAGCCTGAAGGCTGAAGTCCAATTTAGGAACTGTCTCAGGGACAATAATTAGGTGAGCCTAAAGCAAAATGTGCGGGTCTAGATGTTAATTCTTACCAATTTGGACGTTTCCCCAGGAATCAGACAAGACATGGACAAATTCTGGGGTTGGTCACTGGGAAATAGGCAAGTTCATTGTAGCAGCTTTCATGTCTGCAAAGCACTGCTCTGTTCTGTGCAAAATAAAGTCTAAATACTTTTAATTCCTTATCTGAAATAACAACAAAAACATCTTGTAGGAATTTCACTGGCAGCATCCTGATTAAAGGTTCTGCATCCTTGCCTTAGAGAATTTTTGAAATCAAAGCAGACAATTCTGGGTAAAGTCCTGAGGGGCCAGGATGCTGAAATTCTCTCTACCACCTATGATTTAGTGCTAACCTACAGAAGGGCTAATCTTGAATTTATCATATAACTAGATGTCTCCTGGGTTTTGTTTGTTTATAGTGCTTGTTTTGCTGAATGATGTTTTCCCCCATATCTCATTTCCTTTTCTCTGCCGCAGCCCATTTCTTTGACATTATATTTTTAACCTTAACCATGCCATCTTTCATGAGCAATTGTGTTTGCAAATCTGTCTGTCATACAATACCAATATACTGGTATTACTCCGACATTGCAATTTCTTCCTTTGCCTTCTGAATGATTTAATAGAAACAGTGTGTACCTAAATCTATGCCAAACCTTATCAAAGCCTAAAGGGAAGTCAGACTTTCTGGTGAAGAAAGTGATTTCACAGCTGAGTACTCATCAGAAATCCATCTCTTAACTAAACTTCTATCTCTGTCAGTCTAGAGCATCAATCTTGACGAGTCCTTCTCCCTTCTCCTTGAAGATATCCAACTATCTTCAGCAGGAATGGATTAACAAGAACATGAAATAAAATGAAGGAAAGGTCTTGAATTGAATTTCAGACCCAAGGTTAAGCAGTCAGTCTAATTTATGCTGGGCTACATATCATCTTCTTTTTGAGCAACCTATGAATTCCTTCTTCCAGCAGCAAGAATTCGACCTCTGAACCCTTCTATTGCTTTTAGAAGGTATATATTGCCAGCAAAGAGACTTTGGGGATATTTTCCGGAAGACAGAGTGCTTATGTGAGAAAGCCCTAAAACTTGTCTTAAGGGTTACTGGAGCAGTGAAACTATTGTAGCGTACCCTCAAACATCTCACAGATGAAAACCAGGATATGTATGGGCAAGCAACATCATAGTTTGGCTAAGGTGGCAAAAGCTATTAATGAAGAAGAATACACAAGCTAGGCGAGGCTATAGCCATTTGCTTTCACATGAGTCTACTGGGAAAGACAAGAATCTTCCCCCTCCTCTCCTCTCTCCCACGCCAGTTCCTTCCTCTGAAGTATAGCATATAGCACCTGGTATTTGTTGGCGGAGTCCTGATACCAGCTAGGAATGAGCAGAGGTTATTTTTCACACCTTATCAGAAAAATTAGACTTTTTCCATTACCAATGTTATTCACCTTGAAATTTTTCTCCTTGTCTGGGAAGGTGCACAGAAACATAGTACTGTAGAGACTCAAGTCCAGTGTGCCAAAGCTGGTAACCCTTCTTGCAAGACTGGCTGAACTCAATATCTTGGGAAGAACAACTAAATCTTGCTGGATAGTCCCTCCGATTGTTCCATTCCAGGACAACATTTCTAAGAACAGGGAAGCTCAACTACTGCTTCACTGAAATAGTATGGATAATGTTAACATTGGAGGTGAAAGCCAGACTCACTGATGAAGCATGCTGCATACTAGCTTCATAGTTATTCCTTCTTTTCAAGGAACTGCCTTTGGTGAGGTTTTTCATTCTTCCTCAGAGAATTCTTAGTACTGTCCATCAATGAAAATCCTCAGAATTCTTTGGATGATACCACAACAGTTATAGCTGTATCCTGATTTGTAGTATACTCAGAGCCCTACAAAATGTGAACCTATCAATTTCAGCTCTTGCTGTAATGGCATACGTACTTACGCAGATAAGGAGCACAAATGTGAACATATTAATATATTTCATTTTGTATGTTAAGTATGGACTATAAACATTCCATCCATGGATTAACCTTCTATGTAGCACACAGAAATGAAAGTGTATGTTTTATTTTGTAGCCTGTCTTTCCTCTTTGGAATCTGGGATGCTTTATTGGATTCTCTGCTGCATCTTTCTGATCTGCATAACAACCTTGTGAGGTAGGCTGGTCTGAGAGATTTGTGTGACTGAGTCAGGGCTCCTGGCAGTCTGGCATGCTGTCCACACACCGTCCATTTTGATTCTCAGAACTGGTATATCTCTAGTAAAAAGCTCATGCTTATGCAATTTACCCAATTAAGTGTTTTCTTTTTATATAGTGGGCCTTTGGTATCCACTGGGGTTTAGTCCCACAACCTCCTGTAGATACCAAAATCCATGAAAGTTCAAATCCCATTAAATACAGTGATGTAGTAAAGTGGTGCCCTTATATAAAACAGCAAAATCTTTTTGGAATGTATATATTTTTTGAATATTTTCAAGACATGGATGGTTGAATCCACGGATAAGGAATCTGTGGATATGGAGGGCTTGACTATATTATTTTTCTGAATCCTGAACCAAATAGATATGGGTTAAAAGCTTGAAACACACACAAGTAAGTTTTTAAAAAAGTCATAGCCAAAATAACTGAACTAGCCTCTTTGGATAGGTAAAGAGCCTCAGGTGTTTGATTCCTCTTCTTTTGAAGGATGGAGCTACATGTGTCACACAGCCTGTTCTGCATCCCCAAAACTAGGCTGCTGGCTGCCCGCAGGTGTGATAGATGTGCCAGCATGGAACAAAAGTTCAGCTGCTAGTCCAATTTGCTTCTTCGTGTGGAATGTGGGGGAGGAGATGCTGTTTCTTCATTATCTTCAGCAGACCCTGGTTTTTAAAAATGGTGTCTACTCTTAAATACCTTCCCTGTCACAAGAATAAGATCCTGCCTGTTTGGAAGCCAAAGCATTAACTACTTTTCAAAGCAGTCAGGATGATATCATATTCTGTATTGAGTGTATTACACTGTATTGTTTATATATGATGGAATGACAGAATAGATTGTACAGTATTGCCAACAAACGTGTCAGAGTCAAACTAAATGAGATGTTAATTTGATGGCTTGGTAAAAGGACAGTTAATCCTCATTGGCTTGAAGTTTTGCAGCCTTCCTGGACACTTGTGAGACGTGCATTCTGCTCACTGGCAAATGTTTTGTTATCTGAATAGTTCTAATGTGACCCCCCCCCTCCCTGCAAATGTTGGCACTTCTTTTTGTCTTGATTTGTCTTGATTGGGATGTGTACTTGAATCACAGACAATGGAAAAAAAGATCCTAACATTCATGTTTTAAAATCTTAGTATGCATTTTGAGGAAAGAATATTATACAATAAAGGTAATCCATCTATCGATCCTTTATAGTTGGCCCTCTGAATCCATGGATTCTGCATCCACAGACTCAACTATCCATGGCTTGAAATTAATAAATGTTGCCCTTTTATATAAGAGACACCATTTTACTATGCCATTGTATATAATGGGACTTAAACATCCACGGATTTTTGCATCCATTGAGGCGTCCTGAAATCAAACTCCAGAGGATACCACTGTATTTGTATTTGAACAAGCTATCATATTAAATCATCATTCATTTTAATACATATACAATCATTTTTTAAAAACTAAGAATAAAAATAAAAATACAGTATTCCCTCCATAAAAGGACTCTTCTGCAACTAGTTTAATCTCCAAAAGCCTATTTAAATAATAATAAAAAACCCTTTACCTGAAATAAGAATAGAGAGAAGGGTCAGCCTCTGGAAGGGCATTCAATAGCCTGGGATCAGCCACTAAGAAACATTTCTTCCATATCTTTACCAAAAAGGCCTGTGATAATGGTAGGACCAAGAGAAAGCACTCCTCTGAACAACACTTTGGAACCTCAAATACTGAGAGAAAATTATGCAAAATTCTTGCTGGTCTGTTATTTTTCCTGGCAGGGTTTCTTGAGTGTCGACACCCCCCCCCCCCCAACTTGGGAATGAATAATTATAAATAGGCTTTCCATCTCTATTTCACCCCTTCCCCCAGTATCATTTGCTCTGATCCCCATGTCTCTGTTCTCCAGTAAAACTGACAAGGTATGGGAAAATCTTTGCCAGTTTCACTGATTCTTCCAAGGTCAATAAAAGCAACAAGGTGCTCCCCTGAGAGCCAAGAGATGGTGAAAGAAATGGCTCTGCCACAGTTGCTCAAGATGATAGAAGGAGAGGAAAAACAGGGAAAATTGCTGTGCCTCTTTAAAGTGATGAAAGGTGCAATTTCCCATTGTGCAGAGGTTGAAATGTTGGAAAGAAATCATGTCTAAATGTGTATGACTACATGGGGGTGAAATGACAGGTGAGGAACTAAAAATGTATTTAAGGGGAAATGCATCCAGTCCCAGGTGAACCCAAATAAGAAGGTTATCATGCAGTCATGAATCCATCTTCCTGCATAGCCATCAGTCTGATAATAATAATAATAATAATAATAATAATAATAATAGCCTGAATTCTGTTGCTAGTCCTACTTAAAGTAGACCCATTGAAATAATTGGATTTACCTATGTGTTGACTTCCTATTCAACAATTAATTGAATGGATATAATTCCAGTTGCGACTAACCAAAAGGATGATGATGATGACGACGACAATGACGACAATGATGATGATATTAATAATATAGTTTAAGTGTGATGATAACTTGTCAGTTTCAGCAACAATTGGAGAGAGAGGGCTTGGAAGGCACTTTTAAATTACACAGGTGAAATACTTCTATTAATGGAGAGAAGGTGGCCAGGAAGATAATTTTTGTCTGGATCTTGTTACTGTCAATTTGTTCTTAAATAAACGTGTCCCTGGATATGTTTCTGTCGAAGAGCAAATGTTCTCTTGCCTGTTTCAATTCATGTAAAATTAATTCCCATGCAATATTTATTATCTCAAAACTATATCTGTCCCAGCTTTAAACACACAAAACAAAGCAAAACACATAGACAGAGGAATGAAATCCTTTGGAGTGTCAGTTATGTATGTCAAGAGAAATCTTGAAATGCTTGTAGCTCTCTGACTTTCAAGTGTTATTTCTGATACATGTATGCATTTTATTTAGTGCAGCTGCATAGTTGTCACTGGAATCATTTACTTGGATGAGTTTTCTAAGCAATGAATTTTCTACTCCCAAATTCTCCCAAAGGTCTGAGGTAGATTTTCTTTATTTAATTATTTATTTGATGTCCTGCATTTCCCTCCAAATTGGGACTCAAGGTGTCTTCCCACAAGAATATCAAATGTACAGACACAAACCATGAAAAGTTATATTAAAATGCAAATGAATTAAAAGCAATTTAATAGCATGCCAGTAAAATGTACAGCAGTACTTATCCATTAAAAAGTCAACATTTAAAAGAATGAGCTACATGCATGGTGTTTTTTGTGCAATTCTGTTTATCCCAAAAATATTTTAACCACTTAAACTAAAAATAATATAGCATTTTTAAAAAGTCACCTTTATTAGGCTACATCAAGGTCACAAAATAATGTACAGCCTTTTCAGTTCTACTAACCATTAATCAGGTGATATTATAAACAAACCCAAACAACAGGTAGTAGGTGATGTTGATTCCCCATTGTTTGTTTGTTTTATTCTTTGCCAGCAGCTCTTGAAAGAGTCCCAGGTGGACCTGAAACCATCTTGCACCTTTGTTGTTGTTGTGTGCCTTCAAGTTGCTTCTGACTTATGGCAATCCTAAGGTAGACCTGTTGGGTTTTCTTGGGAAGATTTGTTCAGAGTGTTTTTTTAATTGCCTTCCACTGAGGCTGAGAGAGTGTGACCTGCCCAGAGTCACTTAGTGGGTTTCCATGGCTGAGTGGGGATTTGAATCAGGTTTCATAGAATCCTAGTCCATCACTCAAACCATACCATGCTGGATCTCTGCATCCAAGAGAACTTGATTTGAATGTCTGTCAACTCCCTGTTTACCAAAGGTGGACTTCATACCCTAAATAGCACCACCAATACAGTTTGTGGTTAAGAGCTCAGAAAGCTTGTACACTATTTTGAATCAAGTATCACCCTAATATAGCATCATAGAATCATAGAGTTGGAAAAGATTTCAAGGACCATCCAGCCCAGTTCCCTGCCATGCAGGAATACACCATCAAACCACTCCCTACAGATGGCCATCCAGACTCTAATGTGGATTTACATTTTTAAAAAATAAGTAAATAGGCAGCATAGCTACTAGAGCTTTTAAAATAAAATACAGTGTAATATTTAATATATGTGTAGCCCTTTTGAGTGCTCCAAACTTTTCACATGTATTATCTAGTTATAATTGTTAAGAAAATGTTGTGAAGTAAGTCAGTATTATTGCCCATATTGCAGATGTAAGAGTAAAACAATGGTTTGCTTAAAGCCACCTAGTAAGTTCATATATGAAGAACTTTATTATTCATAGCTCGGTTATATTAGATCTTGTATAAAATAAAAATATAGATAATAAATCTCACTACCTATATAGTAATTAGTTTGAGAATTGATCATTTGGAGGTCTGTGAAACTATTCCTACATTTCCGGGTCTGGCCTTGTTTTTTGTTTTTTTTACAAGCTAAACATAATAACTATATTGTACTCAGACAGTAAAAACTTAATTTGTTCAGCATTATCGACTTCCTTGAACTGGGTTAACAATCCTTCCAGCATTTTTCCAATGTGATAAATGGGGAAGGCAGTAGATAGTGCCAATATATTCTGTTTTCTGTGCATATTTTCAAATTAGAAAAATCTGGAAATTAGTAACACATCTAAGCAGAACCTTCCATATGACTGCGTTTCATCACCAAACTTTGAATTCTGATTATTGCCGTCTTGATTTCTGCTTGATATTGCTGTCTTTGCAGTGTTCCAATTAAAAAAACCCTGAATTAACCAATTTGAATGGAAGCATTATGTTCTCTTAACATCTGTTCAGCACTTTGGATGCTACAACCCACCAAGTTGTGTTTCAGTGTCATCCAGGCTTCATTTTAGTGGCACTGCACAGGAATAATTTCCTTTTGAATGAATGATCACTGGAGTCCTACAGTGTTTTTTGATGTCTGCAATGTTACCAGTTGAACATGGGTGAGTAGACATTCAGCCAAAGTCTGTACCCTGGCATCAGTTCTCCCCAAAGTAAGCAATATCCACTTGAAACTCCCCAAGGCTCTTCTCCCCAGGAGGTTAAAAAAACTTGGATCTGTGTTTATGTTGCTGGGCCTATTAAATGGTGTTTCCTCAACCCCACAGTTTAGTAGTCTTGTTCATGCTGGGCCTATTAAACTTTATCTTGTCTCATGTTCTTCCTGGCTGGCAAGTGTGCTCTCCTAGCATGTTTTTGAAAAACCATTCCATCATCTGACAATATATCTACTCTCCAGAATTGTAGCACTTGGGTACCAGTATAACTTAGTGTCAGTCAGTGTCTTCCATGACAGCCTGGCAGTGAATCCAATCAATGCTGTAGACCACATTTTGAAGGAGTTATCCAAGGTTTTGAACCTATTTTAAAGATAGAGTTCAGCACTAGGATAGCTCCTTTTTATAGCTACATTTATAAACTGGTCTCCTTCCGAAGAACTCAAGGCAGTGTACATGGCTTTCATCCTCACCACATCCCTGTGAAGTGGATCAAGTGGAGAGGCTAGCCTGGGGTCAACAATAAGTTTCACGAACCAGTGAATGCTAGGATCTAGACTAAACTAATCCCTGGAGGACTCTGCAGACTAAACCCTGAAGCAGTTTCAGCACCCCACTGATATGAAAGTAATCAGTTACCACTGTTTTAATTCTTAAGGCTCCATGTGTTATAAAGACCTGTTGGCAATCCTTGTAGGAGCTGTGAGAGCTGAGATTGCTAGAACTTGTAAGATGCCCGATGACTTTCATTTCATAGATATTTTAATAGAAAATGGTCAATTGTGTTTGCAGAAAAACTGGCCAGCCATTTTCATATGATGAGAGGAGAAATAAAGGACAAAAACTTTGAAGCAATCTGGCACTTATTTTTAATGTATTTTCAAGATGGGCCTCTGGCTAATCAAATGGATTTTTGGCATAAAAACAGATCTCTTCCGGCAGGCCTTCCCAAACTGACCTCCTCGGAATGTTCACTCTCCAGTTGCATAGCTGTTCCCACCGGACAGTGATTGTCCTTGCTTTTATAGACTACTTTATTGGTAGCATTTTATTGGGAATTGTTGTTTTTAACGCTATTTTAAGGTGGGAGGGAGATAGGGAATTGGATTTGATATGTTTTGCTATGTTTTTACTTGTGGCTTGTTGTGTTTTATTTTTATTGCTCTTATGTTTGTTGTTACCCTCCTTGATCCAATACAGGGAGAGGCGGGATACAAATAAATATTATTATTATTATTATATTAATATATTGTACAGGTAGAGCAAAAATTGCAGAGAGTACATATGGATTGGTAGATGGTTAAATACATAGATAGCTACTGTATATTATTTGTAGGTAATTTGATGAAGTATGATTGTATTTGGCATATTGTTAATTTTGTGGGGATTGAATGAGTAGGGATTGATACACTTGTTATTACAGAATTCTAAAAAAACATTTTAATAAATAAATAAATATGGCTACATGTTATAGAATCCTGTGATTTTTAGCTTTTTCTGTCAGAAGCTTTGCTGCCATAACAAACTACAAATCCCAGAATTCCATAGCATTGATCCATGGCATTTAAAGCAGTGCCAAACTGCATTATTTCTGCTGTGCAGATGCAACCTCTGAAATAGAAATTATGAAACAAGATGGTTATGGTTTACAGAAGACAATCCACTATTTGCAGGTAGGGAGGGGCTTTGAAATAATAATAATAATAATAATAATAATAATAATAATAATAATTTATTTATTTATATTCCACCTTTTCCTGAAGGAATCAAGGTGGATTACAAAACAGAAAATGACAATAAATCACATTTCGGGGGAAAATCCCTTATCCCCACCTCCTCTCAATCATAACCCTCAGCATTACAGAATAATGAAGCACAATAACAGTTTGAATAATTATACAAAAAATTTACAAATACATAACATAGCAAGATAGTCAAACCATACATAACATAACCATCAATATAAACAATCTCCAATGGCAGCAAAAAAAAACCAGCCAATTACAAATAGCATACTGGGACTAGAACAGGCCACTCTCCCTCTGAGTCTCCCTAGTCCTGATGTTACTGAGAAGGGAGGCAAATCCAGTCAATAGCCCTCCAGAAAAACGCTGCCCAAATGTCCTCTAGCATCTCCTCTTCAGTGGGGGGTATTTGGCAAGCAGGGGAGGCAGATTTTAAAGCCTCAGAGTCGTGTTAACTATTAGAACCTGGGCAGCAGATTCAGCAAGCACATATCTGATTATAATCTTCTATTTTATGAGGAGATGAGATTTCTATTTTAATTATAGTAATTTTAGTATTTATACACTAATTTATCTTTTTATTTATTTTTTTATTTATCATATTAAACAGACATACAAACAATAAAATTTAGGTCAAACATACAACACACTAATACATTTTCTTTTCTTCTTTTCTTCTTTTTTTACCATCTTCATCATCTTCTTTCATCTTCCATCTTCTTTCTTCTTCTGCCTCCTTTATACAGTCCTCCCTTCCGGGATCTCTCCCCACCCCCATGTAAGGGAAAAATTGCATTTGCTCACGCCCCATTATATTGTACCAGGGCTTCAGTGTATGCTAAAAGCTGCAGAAGGGAAGCCCGTGTATGGCGCGGGCTCACTGTACCTAAACACTCTTCCCTCTTACCTTCTACTACCTCCTTTCTCTTTCTTTTCCATCTCACTTCTCCTTTCCTCTTCTTCCCAACCATTTTCTGTCTTTCACACATTTCCACTCTACTCCTTTCACCCTCTGCCTTCAATATCAATTTTCAGATGGGAGCTGTGTACAAAGGATGGGTGCCATGTTCTGAGTGCCTTGATTTTTCTCAGAAGCCCATGTAGTTTGCTGGGTCTCAGGTATAGAGTATAGAGAAGGATAACCGATCAAAAGCAGTTTAGTTGGTTGTCAGGGCCAGGGCTCAGGAGCAACTGAAGGTTTCATTCAGGTCCTCTTCAGACCCATTTAAACTGTTTTCCTCCAACCATGTGAATCATCATTCAGCTTTGATTGTCAACCTCCCACAGTGCCCCCCCCTAGACAATTGTTTTGTCAGTGGTATCACACTAGTAATACTGACTCAGCTTTGGGCAGTTTTGGCATAGGGGTCAGATCGAGTTTGGGGTAGATGGGGCCCATGCACCCACCATGCCCAATATGAAAATGTGCTTAGGGGACATTGGAGGTCATGCCCAGCTCAGAATCATGTGGCTCTAACTCTCTCCCAGGTGGCAAGGACACAACACCTTCTGTCCAAGTGAATTCCTACCAGATGGTGGGCTGGGTGAATGAGTTTCCACCAGCCATCAGGCAGGTTGACTGGTGAATCAGTCGCAATTGGCTGGTAGGCAGATGCCTGATCTGGACGCATGTTGTAGACCAAGACTATTCAGCTGTATCCAACAAACGTTGTTTTATTATTATTATAACCTTTATTTATAAAGCGCTGTAATTTAACACGCGCTATACATACAATCTTTTTAATTGGACGGTTCCCTGCCCTCGGCTTACAATCTAAAAAGACACGACACAAAGGGAGTGGTGGTGGGGAAGGGGCCTTTCTGTAGGATAATACATATAAATATCATAGCAGTATAGGAAATGATTCAATAAAACAGGCACCAAAAGAACATTAAATAGTAAGCGACAATTATGCAATGCCTGGGAAGGTTCTCTGAACAGGATGGTCTTCAATCCGTTTTGAAGCTGGTTAAGAAGTGATGGCTCTTGCTTGCGGGGAAGAAGGTTCCAGGATTGGGGGCAGCGAGTGAAAAGGGCAATCCGAGAGGGACAGAGGAAATCCTGGGCGGGGACAGTAGACCTTGACTACCAGACGGAGGGCCCTAGTTGGAAGGTGAGGAGAAAGAAGGTCTGATAAGTAAGGAGGGGCCAGTCCATGGAGGGCTTTAAATGTCGACAGCAGGAGCTTTACTGAATGCGGAAAGGGAGGGGGAGCCAGTGAAGGGATGCCAACACAGGAGAGATATGGTCATAGCGGGGGCGGATGTGATATGCGTGCAGCTGAATGCTGGACAGAAATTAAAGAACAGAGGTGAGAAAGAGGAAGCCCTGCCGGAAGGATGTTACAGTAATCGAGTCGTGGAGATCACTAGTGGCATGACCAGGATCTTGGCAGTAGAGGCGGAAGGATAAGTCGATTTTAGCATATTGTACAAAAGAATCTAAAAGCCTTGGCTGTGGTCTGGATCTGAGGGATACACGACAGAGAAGAATCAAGATAAAAACCAAGACTGCGGGCTTGCTGGACTGGTTGAATAGAAATGTTGTCCACAGAGACAGAAAAGGAGTGTTTGAAGGGTGGACTTAGGAGGAAAGACAAGAAGCTCCGTCTGGACATGTTGAGCTTCAAACGTCGATGGCGCATCCACTGCGAGACAGCTGTGAGGCAAGACGAAACTTGCTGTTCCAACCTTGGAAAAGGTCAGTGGTGGAAAGATATACTGGGTGTCATCGGCATACAGATGGTAGGAAAACCAAAAGAGCTGATGGTTTACCTAAGGACAGTGTGTAGAGAGAAAACAGAAGGGGACCCCGAGCAGAGCCCTGGGAACTCCAAACAGATAAGGGAACGGAGAAGAAGTCTGACCCCCTGCAAACCACTACAAAAGATCTTTCTGGACAAATAAGATCTAAACCAGTCGAGAACAGAGTTTGAGAACCCAAGGTCAGAGAGTATGTCAACTAGAAGGCTGTGATCAATGGTGTCAAAAGCTGCAGACAAATCAAGAAGGATGAGACCAGAGTAAAGGCCATTAGCCTTGGCCTGTAAAAAGGTCATTCGAGATCTTAGTGAGAGCTGTCTCTGTGGAATGCCTTGGGTGGAAACCAGACTGAAAAGGATCGAGGATGGAGTTGGCTTCAAGAAACTCAAGATAGCGAGAATAAACAACCCCAGAAAGAAAGGGAAGAAGAGAAATCGGACGATAGCTAGACAAAGAGGAGGGGTCAAGAGAAGGTTTTTTCAGAATTGGGGAAATGAGAGCATGTTTGAAGTCCGACGGGAAGGAGCCTGTAGAGAGAGAGAGATTGAAGATATGGAGAAGCGAGGGGAAAAAAGAGGGAGCTATAGAAATTAGAAGTTTCCCCCATTCCAACAAAAGTGGTCTGTCTCCTTGCTCAAGACAAAACCCAACACTTGTTGCTGCTAGCATATACAATGTTCAAAGCAATTTGATATATATTTTTAAAATTTTGCATTTCTGTTTTTTGGAATGATGCATAAGTGGCTAGCATGGGCAGAGGTTACCTGGGGAAAGGAATCTTATTCAGCACTGAAGTATTTATTTCACATATAGAAGATTCCATATTCAATCACTGGCTTCTCTCATTTCAAAGTTAAGGTATTGTGTGATAGGAGAAGCTTCTGCCAGAAACTGTGGAAAGCCATTGCCAGTCAGATTAGTTTATGCTGGGGAAAATCAGAGTTTGTAAAAGTTGCTTTGGGAATACAATTCCCACAACCCCCTAGCAATGCTGGCTGGGGGAATTCTAGGTGTTGCAGTTGAAAAAGTAACTTGACAATTTAATTAATTACTTGAAGATGGGTAGTCTGACCTGATAGAAGGCAATTTCCTATGATCCTATGCAAAACCAGATAGCTGGTTATGAAAATGGTAAGTGAAATTCAGAAGCATGGAGAGGGAAAAAAAAAGAAGATTTTTGGGTAAAATGTGTTGATGTCTCTCCTCTTCCTCCTGAATAGCATAGCTCCACAGCATACAGTAGATTTCCCTTATTTTAGAAGCCTCAATGATTCCATGCTTCACTCATACTGTAAACATGTAGAAGACTCATTAACTGAAGTAAGGGTTTATCTCCTTGCTGTAAAAAAAGCAACAAATGAATACTGTAGGGAAATCTAGAGAAACAAGATTGCAACACCAATTGGGCTTAATTCATCATTTCTCTCTGCTTTAAAGGATGCTTTTAAGAGACCAGGTTCCATCGTGCTGGTGCAACAGCTGAAATCCCTGGCACAGATGTTGCATAAGATGGTTATTAAATAAATTGTTGACTGTTACGTAAATAAGCTATACTACTTTGAACAGATGAGGAACCGCCTTAAGTAGAGACATTGCTTTGAGTCATCAGCAAGCTCCATAACATTAGCTTTAGGGGCTCTCCAGTATTTGCTTCCAGACTGGTTGTGTGACCAGCATTTGCTGTGTTTCATTTGTTCACGTTTTATTGCAGTGCCAGGTGGCATTGTTTGCCAGTCACATTATTATTATTATTATTATTATTATTATTATTATTATTATTAAACTTTATTTCTAAAGCGCTGTAATTTTTAGTTCTTCCATACACTTTAACTGTCCCAATTTGGCAGGGACAGACCCAATTAATCCTCTGTTGCCTCACTTTTTCAGCTGCTTTTAAAATGTCCCAGTTCCTCTCTCCTCCCCCTTTCTCCTATCTTTCTTCCATTGCTGCAAACTGAGTTCAAAGTGCAAAAGTAATTTCCACTCAGTTAAGGCAGCCAAGGGGAAATGAGAGATGGGGTGAGAATCTTGCTCTTCCCAGTAGGCTGAGGCAAACGCAAACTGCTGAAGCCTATCCTAGCTTATGTGTGTTTTCTCATTAATAACTTTTGCCATCTTGACCACACTCATATTTTTGCTTGGACACATGTGTCCTGGTTTTCAGTAGTGAAATGTTGGAGGGTATGGTGCTTTCTGACAGTCAGTGTAGTGTAGTGGTTTGAGTGTTGGGCTATAACTCTGGAGACCAGGGTTCGAGTCCCAGCTCGGCCATGATACCCACTGTGTAACCTTGGGCAACTCACACTCTTTCAGCCTGAGAGGATGGCAAAGGCAAGCCCCCTTTGAAGAAACCTGCCAAGAAAACCCCATGATATGTTCACTGTGGGGTTGCCATAAGTTTGGAAATGATTTGAAGACGTACAACAACAACAACAAGAACATGGTGCTTTTTGCACCATCTGCTTTCTCATGTTGCCAAATGCACAAAAGCAACTGAAAAGGTGAGACAATAGAAGATTAACTGGGACTGTCTCTGCCAAATTAGGACGGTTGGAGGGTATGAAAGCACTAAAATGGTGGCTGGCAAACAATATCACCTGGCTCTTCAATAAAATCTCACTGCATACTAGCTGGTTCAGTGTTGTAGCTAACCTGAAACATCTTGTGGCCAAAAGCAGAGCAACTAATGGTGTTACTTCCCAAGTTGCTTTTATTGCATTATAGCTTTTATTCTTCTTTTTCATAAAATCAGTTCTATCATGTTGCCCTGTAAAATTCAGGTGGCTGCCATCACTTTTTAATTGTAACTCGAGTATGTATCTCTGCTCACATGTATGCTCCATTGCATTCTAAATATAACAGTACTAAACAGTATTAAATAGGACTAAAAATGAATTTTTACAAGGAAGAAATAAAAGGAAAGCAACGAAAGCCCACAAGGAACAAGAAATTATTAATCAGACAGCATTTGAAGGTCAGTTCAATTACCATTTATCAGTAACGCTAGTTATAGTACCTTGCACAGCAAACCATAAAAGAAGACACAAGGCAGAAGCTGCTCATTAATGGACCTTTGCTGAATTGGACTTTAGAGTATATCCAGGAAGCATCCAGGCCATGTGGCTATGTCTTACCAATATGTGCTGAGAATTTTACAGAAATTAATGGATAGATGGTTGAAACAATGAATAATTTAAAAAAAAAAAGGGGGGGGGGCTCCCATAAGTGTGAGGATCCCAGAATTTTAGAGTTGGAAGGGACACAAGGGTCATCTGGTCCAATATGGTGAAATACATAACAATGCATTCCTGATTAAAGACTTGCAAAAATGGAAAGCCCACCACCACCCAAGGCACTCCATTTCACTCCTGGACAGCTCTTAGAATAAAGAAGTTCTTCCTAATGTTTATCTTCTTTCATGTAATTGGAATACATTGGGTTCATGTTCTATTCTCTGGAGCAGCAGAAAACAAGCTTGCTTTGTTTCCTACATGACATCCTTCAAATGTGAAGTTGAAGGCTTTCATGGCCAGCATCTATGGTTTGTGTGTGTGTGTGTGTGTGTGTGTGTGTGTTTGGGGCTGTGTGGTCATGTTCTAGCAGAGTTTGCTTCTGATGTTTCACCAGCATCTGTGGCTGGCATCTTCAGAGAATGCTGGCATAGAAGTAAGTGGGGTGTATATATATTATACTGTGTGACCCTGGGTTGGGAGGAGTGAATTCCATGTTAATCTGTGTATTGTTCTGTTGTTGAATGGCAAGGCCTCAGCAGGGACGTAGCCAGGATTTTAGGAAGGGGGGGGGGGGCCAGACTAAGTGCCACCATTATAATGAGGCTTGGGTGTGGCGGTGCATCAGCACACACCATTCATTTTTCTAATGGAAGGGGGGGTCCGGACCCCAACACCCCTCCCCCCTTGGGTACGTCCCTGGCCTGAGAGTGGGAGGATTGTGTCTGTTTAATTAGAGATCCATTGTTTGCTGGGAAAACCCCTGATCCTGAAGACTTGCCATTCAACAACAGAACAATGCATATATTAACATATACCCTACTTTCTTCCATGCCAGCATTATCTGAAGATGCCAGCCACAGATGGTGAAACATCAGAAACAAACTCTTCTAGAACATAGCCCAACAAACACCCAAAAAACTATCCCTTCAAATATTGGAAGATGGCTATGTTGTCACCTCTCACACTTCTCTTCTCCAAGCAAAGCATGCCCAGCTCCCTCAGCCATTCCTCATAAGGCTTGGTTACTTGACCTTTGATTATCTTGAGCACCCATCCCTGGACCCATTTCCACTTTCTGATATCCTTGTTGAACAGTGGTGCCTTGACCCAGTTTTCCACATGAGGTCTGACCAAAGCAAAATAGACTAGGACTACTATTTCCCTTCCCTAAACTCCTGTTGATGCAGCCCAGAATAGTGTTGGTGTTTTGGGCTGTTGCGTCACACTATCAATGCATGTTTATCTTGCGATCTACTAAGAGCCCTAGATTTCACTTGTACTATTTTTAAGCTAGGTGTCACCCATCCTATATTTGCACATTTCATTTTTCCTGTCCAGATGTAGATAGTACATTTATCCCTGTTGAAATGGATTTTATTAGTTATTGCTCAACTCTCTAATCTATCAAGAACATGTTGAATTTTGATCCTGCCCCATCTGGTATGTCATGTGTCAGTGAAAGCAACTTTTCAAGATTATTGAACATTTCAAGAATATTGAGCAAGAGCAAATTATGTCACTGGTGTAAAATTAGCATATTTCAATTCCTTTTTTTAAAAAAAGTTTTTAATCGTATTATTTTGGCTTTACAGGCAGTTTTGGAATTTATGCCATTCTCTTATCAATCCAAAGCATGTTGTATTTTTTTTAAAAAAACATCTATCCAAATGGGAAAAAGTAACAGTTCAATGTGTTACTTTTTCCTCCTAATTATAACAGCAGTGAATTACTTTCCAAATAGAATCATGAGTAACAGGATTTAATTACTTTTTTAAAATTAACATTTGAAGCTATCCAGGCACAGCATTGCACTCAGTTTTTTCCCATCCCTGCCTACTCACTGTCTGGATAATTAAACATTGGAACCTAATTTTCTTGGACTATATCTAATTTTACTGCATCGGTATTTGACAAAAGCCAGTGTCAAATATTTGCTGGTAATTCAGCAAATACACTAGAGAATATCAACTGAATATTCAGCATCTAAATGTGCAAAGAGAATTTTGGAAGGAAGTATATTGTGTTCTAAATCCATAGGGAGACAGCAGAATCTTGAGAAATATGCCACAATTATTAGCATTTCCATCTGGCATCTAGGGCAGGTGGATGCATGGGAAGGTAAAAGTTCACCAGGTGAAGTTTTTTTTTCTGGTATGGGAAAGGGTTGTGCCTATAAAAAGTCACTTCTGTAATACACAGGAATCTTGCCTTTTTAAAGGTAGATATTCAAACTACAAAATTACAGAAATGTTTTTGAAATGTCTGTGCCTCCTAGGCTCTTTGTTCTAGAATGGCATGATTAATATATAGCAGCCGGTTGCATAAGACATCTGCAGGGTTGTTGCTTCTTAAGTTGCACCACATAAGCAATGGATAATAGCTCAGTGTCACCGTATTATCACGTGGTATCATGTAATATAAGCCCTGGTGGCACAGTGGTTAAATGCCTGTACTGCAGCTACTCACTCACAAACCACAAGGTTGAGAGTTCAATACCATCCAGAGGCTCAGGGTCAACTCAGCCTGGCATCCTTCTGAGGTCACTAAGATGAGAACCAAGCTTGAGTACACATTGTAAACTGTGTAGGTAGTGCTTCAGTGCACTGATAAGTGGTATTGAAATGTACTAGCTATTGCTAATATAATAATTCAATCCTGTTGTAGTATCATGTTATGACAGTATAACTGACATGTGTTTTTCTTTCTTTTCTTGGTTGCTCTTGGGCACTAATATTTCAGAGCTACCTGAAGATACATCAAATTGCTTTTGACAGCTAGATGTCTCTTCAGTGAATGTTAATGGCTGGTGGCTTTTGGGTGCTGCTTTGAGATGCTGCTTTGAAAGACTAGCCCTGTGTGTTTCTGTGCTTGCTTGTTTCCCTCTTGCTCATCATGCATATCCAAAAAATCTTTAAAATGACACAGGTCTCCAGTATGTTTGATTCACAAGAGAAGGAACTTTCTACCACTAGGTTAAGTCAAAGAGAGATGAAATTTAACACCAAGCAATACAATTGCACTGATTCTTTCTCTACGGTTGTATTGCATGTCTTAAATCAGGAGTGGATAACCACTGGCTTTCCAGGTGTTTTGGATTACAATTCCCATGATCCCCTGCCATTGGTCAAGCTGTCTGAAACTTCTGAAGCTGGAGTCCAAAACATCCAGAAAGCCACAGGTCCCACACACTTGCCTTAAACAACATTTGAATGATTAAAAAAGAAGACCAGTTAATACTGGGTGACAAAATGTAGAAGCTGATGTTCAATCTTGCAAAGAGTAGAGGCTGGGCCACATGGAGATTTATGAGATTGTTCCTTAAAAAGCCTCCTCGTGTGCTTTAGAGCCCAGAAGCTGCCAAGTTGGTCAGGATCCAACAGCCAAACAGCTTGAATTGGTTGTCAGCTGCTGATGTAATCACGGTGAACTCTAGAAGCAGCTCAGTGCAAGCCATATTGATGCCGCTTGTAATGAAACAGCTTGTGTCAAAAAGCTGCACTGTGTGAGGACATTTCCATGGCAACGTGCAGATCCCATGGTACTTTGCCTTGCACTTTGATATCAGCACAAGCTTCCTTGCCTTTACATTCACTCTCTCCACTAGTTGCTTGGACATGACACAGATAATCCATAAAGAAAGAAAGAGGAGTATCAACAAAGTTAGGAGATGCTGGCTAAGCAGATATTTTGGCAGTGGTACCTCGTCATGCAGACACTCAGTATGGTGTCACGGTTTGAGTGTTGGTCTCTGACTCTGGAGAATCAAAGTTTGATTCCCTGCTCAGCCATGAAACCCACTGGGTGATCTTGAGTAAGTCACATGCTCTCAGCCTCAGGAGAATGTTATGGCAAGCCTCACTGAAGAAATCTTGCCAAGAAAACCAAGGGAAATGTCTTGAAGGCACACAATAACAAATGACTTGCCTCATCATGCAGAGCCAACATGGTGTAGTGGTTTGATTGTCAGACTATGATTTTGGAGACCAGGGTTTGAATCTCCACTTGGTCATGGAAACCCATTGGCTGATTTTGGGCAATCACATTCTCTCAGGCTCAGAGGAAGACAAAAGCAAGTCTACTTTGAACAAATTCTGCCAATGAAACCCTGTGATTTGTTTTTGTGTGCCCTCAAGTGGTTTTCAACTTACGGTGACCCTAAGGCCATATCATGTTGGTTTTTTGTTGTTGCAAGATTTATTCAGATGGGGTTTGCCCGTTGTCTTCCTCTGATACTGAGAGAGTGTGACTTGCTCTGGGTTACCCAGTGGATTTCCATGGGAACCCTGTGATAGGGTCACCGTATGTCAGAAAGGACTTGAAGGCACACAGTGTCAACAACCTCATCATGCAGAAGTATGAAAAGTCTTGTCCTCATTTTTATCCAGTTACATTGGATATGCTTTCAACACCCATTAGCCACAATTTTAACCTTCTTTTGCTCATAAAGCACATACTGTTTCTGTACTAAAATGCTACTCTATATTTAATGCAAGAACTCCCACTGGGATTATTATTATAATTTATTTTAAAGGCTTTGTAGACTCCCTTTGAATGGTTTATAACATAAAATAATGCAATTGTAAAATGAATTGAATTTAAACATAAGCATAAAAATAATTATAAAAGTTAGCCAATAGGCTAGTTCCAGATGCATACAAGCGCAGCACGATGCTCTAATCTATAGCTCAACATGTAATATCAGACCTTGGGAAAGTACTTTTTTTGGACTATGGGTCCCAGACCCCCTCAGGAACTCTAGCCGCTGGCAGCATTTATCGATGTTTGTTGGGGGCATTGCAGAACTGTAGACCCATTTCTAAGCTCTGTGTAACATGTGACTCAACATTTCAAAGCCTAGAGGAACAGAAATTGCTTTCTCTGCATTGAGAATGAGGCAAGAAGAAGAGATGAAGTGGACTTCTTAGGGGAGGGCAAGCCACAAAACTAGAACTATTATTTTGGTTCCTCCGGGTATTGTAAAGGCCTTAATAGAGGCAACTGCTGTACATTTACAGGCACATTGCATGATTTGGGACTTCTCACTGTGCGACATCTAATAAATAAAATGAAATAAAACTTTAATTTATATCCCGCTTTTTGTTACCACAATCAAAGCAGCATACAACCTTTAAAAAAATACAATATATACAATTCCCCTCCCCACTTAAAAAGGATTAAACAATTCTATGCATTAGAATTGTTTAAAGGATTAAACAATTAAAAAAGGATTAAACAATTCTATGCATTATTGCCGTCAATCTGGTCTTTGTGGACTGCAACAAATTCCTCCCAGAGAATCTGAGGGTACGGGGCGGATTGTATGGAAGGAGGCGATCCCTTAAGTAGGTTGGGCCCAAGCCATGGAGGGCTTTAAAGGTAATGACCAACACCTTGTACATCTAAAGTCTCATGGGGAGGCTACACACCTGAAATACTACACACTTTTCTTCTTTTCAGAATGGTTCATTCTGATTTCTTCTGTACATTTCTCAACTTCTAGCACTTTAAGTAAAATTCTCTTCCTTAATTGAGTTGAACATCTGTAGAATATCTGTATAGCAAGAGTGGGGAATGCATCACCGCAGATGTTGTCAGTCTTATAAATATGAGTGTCATTTATTTATATAACACAATCACTGTGCACGGCACTTTACAACAACAATAGCAACAAAATAACCATCCCTGACAAATTTATACAGTCTGAAATCAACCATACTGCACTAGCCCAATAACAGATCAAAGGCTACCTGCAACAGTTTATAGCAGCTTGATGCTGTTTTAGCTGTTATGTTTCTATTTGGAGTTTTGTGAATTCTCTGTTAAACCTTTACCAATGTGTTTATTTATGTTTTTAACTTTTGTATTTTAATGCAGTTTTATACCATTTAAATGAAATGATTTTAATTGTTTTTAAAATGGCATTGGGAAGTTTTTGACCAAGTTTATGTGTGAGCTACTTTGGGACCCACCTTGGGAGAAAGGTTGCATATGACCAAACAAACAAACAAACAAACAAAGATTGTTTGGAGGAGTGTGTTAGGGCTTTCTAACAGAGACTTCAAAGCAACTTGCCAGAATAGAAATTCTGAAATGCTGTAGAACTGAGCCATTACAGATCCAGTGATATCAAACAGCTATGACTGTATGCCCTATTGCTTTGTAAAGATTAGTGCTGGTATTCTGATAAATAGTCATACAGGGTTCTAACTGCATTCAAGATGTCAGTTATTTAGTGATACCATTGATTGTGGGGAATCCCTGTCCCATACATTTGTGGTCCTTTGATCAGTTGTACTTCCTCCTCTCCCTTACCCTCAGCAAAGTCCTGGTTTCATTCATGTTTTAATCAATCTTTTCAATGCATTTATAAATAATTCAACCCCTGCTGCTACTTTTGGCATAAAACATGGTCCCAATAGGAGTCTTCATTCTCTATTTATGCATCTTTGTTGCATAAATAGTTCATGGTGCTTGTCTTTTTGTATTACGATAATAGATTTTCTTCATGTATCCCAATTGTAGGGGGCATAATTGTAGGGGATCTTTTCCCCATATTTGCAGAATTTATTCCTATTTATTCATAAGGTAGGAAGGGGGGAAAGATTTTTCACATCTGTTACATTAATAAGTTCTTGGACAAACAGTATTCTATAAGATATTTTCAGTCTATATTTGTTGTTCCAATAGCAGTGTGGTATTAATAAAAGATCTTGATGTTTTTTTTCTTAATTTTTTCCCCCTTCCCGTGTCTGAAGCTACAATCTACAATACAATTAATTGGTAACGAAATTCCATATTGGTCATGATTTACATTGTAAATATACACTGAGATGAAATATGATCATGCTAGTTTAACCAGAAACCAAATACCCTCCAATAGTGCCATCCTATACACATCAGCTTGGAAGCAGTGGAGATAGTCTGTTGTCACTTGCCATCAAGTCAGCTTTGACATGGTGACCATATGAATGAGAAACTTCCATGAGCTCCAGATATCAACAGCCCTGTTCAGGTCTTGCAAACTCAAGAGCCATCTTGGCCATCTTGGCCATCTTGGCTTACTTGACTGAGTCTATGTACCTGTAGTATGGCCTTGCTCTTTTCCTACAGCTTTATTTATTTAATTTATAAATAAATAAAAATGTTCTCCCAGAGTGGGATTCAAGGTGGATCCCAGAAGAATCACTTAAAAACAAACAACTCCTAAACAATAAAAATATAAAAACAAAAGTGTCACATAAAACAATATAAAATTAGTTAAATGACATACAGGGTTTAAAAAATAGAGAAAACATGCAAATAAAAAAGCTTCCCTGCTTATACATTAAAAAAATCTACTGCTTATATTTCCCTGCCTTCCACTTTGCCAAGCATTTTCATGTTTCCCAATATGTCATCTCATGATAGGGCCAATGTATGATAGCCTCAGTTTGGTCATTTTGGTTTCTAGGAAGAGTCTGGGTTTGATTTTCTCTAGGACACATTTTATTTGTCTTTTTGTCAGTCCATGCTACTGATAGAACTATCCTAGCTTGGGTTGATCCATGGGGAGAGGCGAGTAAGAAATAATAATAATAATAATAATAATAATAATTATTATTATTATTATTATTATTATTATTATTATTATTATTATTATTATTATTCCAGAGCCTCAATCAGAGTTGCTGTAGTATCATATAATTTCAACTAGATGCATAGAAGAGACCATCTTAACTCTCAGCAAGAAAATGGAGATGCATATCTCTTCCAGGTAGATAGGAGTCAAAGCCAAGAATAAATCACTAGATGGAAGTATATCATTCTTGGTTTGGATTTCATAAATAATTTGTTGACCCAGTTTTGAGTAGGAAAAAATAGAAATGCAGAGTACATCTTCCTTGAATTATAGGGTTGAAAATACGCATTGAAAGATTAAATGGTTTTTGTCCTACCCTCTCACTGCTTATGTTATTAGTCCTGGAGGTGTGCAGCATTTTAAAGCTACCTTTATTTTTATTTTGTAAAAGATCTAGGGCAGATCTAGATTATATTTTAAAATGTTCAGTTTTGATAAACGATCTATCTAACACCTACAAGTTCAGTATCTGTGAATCATTCCAAAAGTGACATGACTGATATCACTGTGTAATAATAGCCACATAATAGCCAACATTTAGGAAGGAGCTTTGTTAATTACTTCCACAAACAAATGTTGGCAATTTTGAAAAATCCAGAAGGATTAGGTGTATACAAAAAGGCATGCTTTTCACGTAGCCAATATCTCTGCTTATGGGCTGCTTTCCCAGGCATGCATTTCATTATTTCAAAGAAAATAAGAAGGCATTAAAAAAAAACCCACCTCTTGGAATAATGGAATTGATGGTGAAATGCAGATCCTCAGGGCTTTATATTGTAAAATAATTTAATGGTTCAATAAAAGCAGTCCTTTGCTTCTAAGCCATCTTTAACTTTCCATAGAAGTTAGCAAACCAAATCATAATGCTGTTATTTTTCTTTCACTTGACCTTGGTGAACTATTACAGAACTCTTATGGTCCAGCTCTTATGATCTGACAGGAATTTAGAAAATGGTCTTCTATTGATAGAAAGATGCAATGATAGAGGATGCGGTGGCTTAGTGGTTAAGATGCCAGTTCTGATGATTGGAAGATCTGAAGGTTGGCAGTTCGATGCCTGAGTGCTGCATGATGGCGTGAGCTCCTGTCACTAGTCCCAGTTTCTGCCAACCTAGCAGTTTGAAAGCATGCAAATGCAAGTAGATAAATAGGTACCACTTCTCAGTGGGAAGGTAACAGCATTCGTTACAGTCATGCTGGCCACATGACCACCAGAGCAGTCCTTGGCTTTTTGGCTTAGCACCAGAGATTAGCATCACCCCCTACAGTCGGGTACAACTAGACATTCATGTCAAGGGACTACCTTTACCTTCTACTGAGATTACTGATTTGTTTTTTCCAGTATGGTCTGTACTTGGACTATGGAAACTGTGGCTCACAAAATGTTGGAATACTGCTCCCATCAGGTTTCACCAGTGGTCAGGCAAGCTGAGGCTAAAGGGACAAGGAGTCCGACAACATCTGAAGAATCACAGATTTCTCACTGCTGCTGCTCCCACTGAGTGTCAGTGACTCTCCTCATGGAAGTCTTTTGCAGCTGTTTCTAAAAATGGCAGGGAACAAACCTACAATTATTTGCATGCAAAGGATGTGTAAACCCACTGAATTACAGTCCATCCCTTCTGGAACATATTGTGTTTAGATTTCATTGTGAGTTGGTTCATATGAAATTTCAAACCATGGTTTGGTGCTACAGAAACTAACCTTTTTGGTACCTTCACTTTACAACCTTCCATTCATTTTTCTCAATTCAGTGCAAACCATAGTTTGTGAGCTCCAAAGTGAGAGACTGTAGTCTGTGCTTGCTCCCTAAATCAGGATTAGAAAATCAGCATCAGTCATGATTTACAGTCCAAGTTTTGAGGGAAAATGCATATCATTGGCCTGTGCAGCATAAAAACCATGGTTTTGGTTTAGTCTTATGGTTGAATCCAATCTGTATGCCATCCATTAAGATTCAGCTGAATAGAATTCTGTGTATATAATGCCCCTACTTCATCTGAATATGAACATTGACTGCATAAGAATTTATCTTTCACAATTCTTCTCTATTTCTAATCATCTTTGTGTCATAAGACTGGTCTTGCAAGTTCCATGCACAGCATAAATCAAGCTCATGAATAGCCAAATCTCCAGATTGAGATTCCAAAGGCTGTACAGCTGCCAGCAGAGCCATTCTTTACATACAGAGAACTAAGGCAGTATGAAGTGGACACACCACTTTTCTGCCCTAAGTATTAATTCAGACATACATTTTGAGACATTTCTTTCCAGATCACAGTTCCTTTTGCTCACTTCATTGCATGTGCTTATTCAAGCACATAGGCTTGAATGGAGCACGTCCCCACTCCCTAAGTCTCTCCTCATAGGGCATGGTTTCCAGACCCTTTATCATTTTGGTCACCCTCCTCTGGACACTCTCCAGCTTCTCTATGTCATTTTTGAATTGTGGTGTCTAAAAATGGACACAGTAATCCAGGTGAGGCCTGATCAAAGAAGAATAGAGTGGTACAATACTTCCTTCTATCTAGACACTATATTTCTATTGATGCAACGTAGAATCCCTTTGGCTTTTTTAACAGCTGCATCACACTGTTGACTCATGTTCAACTTGTAGTCTACTAGGATTCCTTGATCCCTTTAACATGTACTTTCACACGGAGCACTGGGATGTCACTTTAACTTCCATGGCTCTATCCTATGGAAATTGGGGGTTTGTAATTTGATTTCCTGTCACTTTCTAGGTAAAGCCTAGGATACATTTAAAATCATCTGTTAAAAATGATATTATCAATAGCTAAAATAGATAGCTTTGCTATTAGATGGCAAAACATAGTAGAATATTTGGCCCATGTACCTCTCATCTTACAATGTTTGGGGATATACTTTTTTCAGACCCACACTTTGCATATCTCAAATTTTGTCCCAATTTATGCTCACGGTACTTGACCGACTGCATGTTTATTGGTTTCAACTATTCTTGGCGATCCTTATTTTTGTTCCTCTTGTTCTCTTTCATTTTATAATGAATAATTCATCAGGACTGCTTACATTTTTGCAGGCTGACTGGTTTTTCACCATCTGTCATTTTATCTGTGATATTTATAAAGGCATCTGTCACCTTGGTATGACTTTATTTTTCTTGACCCATAGCTGTTATGAGAAGCTTGGTACTGATACCTTTCCAATGACTCTTCCTTTAGTAAGACCAAAAAAAGACAACTCAGAATAGCCACATTAATGCAGGGGAAGAAAATGACACTAGCACAGACACAGAATATCAAAATGTTTTGAGGCTATCTCCACTGGTAGTTTGGTGTTGAGGAAAACACCACACGGAATCTGATTTTTACCATTCCTGCCCTCTATCGTATCCCACATTGTTCTGGAGCAGGTGTGAGGAAAGTACAGAAATGAGTGTTGCTTGGCGTCTAAGATTAAATGTAAATGCTGTAGGGTTGACTAGTGAAGGGAGCAAAATTTTATTTATAAATATACAAATAAATGTATACATTGATAACTAAAATAAACTAAATAAATTGATAACTAAAAACTAAAATAAATGTAAAACTGGGGGTGCAGCTGTGAAAGCTACAGTGACTGGGGACTGCTGGTATACCTTTACTATGAGCAAGTACAAATTCATGAAAATTCACATGGAGGAAGGTTATGTAATGGTCATTCACACATATATCAGGCTGCTGCCACATTGCAGAATGAATGCAGTTTGGCACTGCTTTAACTGCCATGGCTCCATTTTATGTAATCTTGGGATGTGTAGTTTGTTGAGGCACCAGAGATCTCTGACCGCAAAGGCTATATATCTCACAAAATTACAAATCCCAGAATTCCATAGCATTGAGCCATGGCAGTTAAAGCAGTGTGGAACTGCATTAATTCTGCAGTGTAGATGCAGGTGTAGACTGGCACTTCTGCTATTTTGCTGTATGATTGTTGCACTGTTTACAGAATACAGTATTGTTATTATAATAATTGAATATGTGCAATTCAAATACATAATCACCAGGTTGTGCAACTATGGCTTACAGATGTTTTTGGATTCCCACAGTTCCTCTGTATTGGTTGTGCTGGCGAGAATTCTTAACTCAGCTTTAGGCCAGAAAACATCCTGAGGTCCACAGTTTCTTACTCTTCCATAAGATTATTTGTTCATTTATTTATTTATTGCTGTCCTTGTATTATCTGTACTAAGACCTTCAAACATCCTTTTTTGGTTCTGCAGTGTCCATGAGAGAAGCAGTACTCTAGGACACCAGGGTTCCAATCTGTTTGTTGCTGCTGTGTGTCTTTAAGTCATTTCCGAATTATGGCAACCCTAAGGTGTTTTCAAGGGGTTTTCTGGGGTTGAGAAAGTGTGACTTGCCCAAGGTTACCCAGTGGGTTTCTATGGTCAAGCGGGAAATCAAACCCTGGTCTCCAATGCACTACACCAAATCTATACTTAGTCATATTAACCTATTGGGTGACCTTGGATAAGTCACATTCTCTCAGCCTTAAAAGAAGACAGTGGCTAAACTGCTCTGAAAAAATCTTGCCAAGAAAACCCTAGGGTAGGGTTGCCATAAGTCACATGATTTTTTTGCTATACGTCACATGATGAAATCGCATTAAAACACTAACATAGTACCCATTTACTTGTGTGAGTCATCAGCTTTATTTATTTATTTATTTATTTATTTATTTTTATCCCTCCTTTCTCCCAAAGTGGGACTCAAAGTGGCTAACATACATAAAACACAACAGTTAAAACGGAACAATTAAAATTGTAAAAATATAAAAATTACAATCTAAAATTTAAAACATACAAAGTTAAAATTAACAAGCCAAGACCATCCCTCTCATCACCCAATAAAACCAAGCCTGCCAGATCTCAAAAGGCCCGCTTAAACAAAAATGTCTTTGTCTGCCTGCGAAAGGCCAGTAGTGAGGGGGCAAGCCTAGTCTCCCATGGAAGGGAGATCCACAGGGTGGGAGCAGCCACTGAGAAGGCTGTCTCTCGGGTCCTCAACAGGTGAACCTGGGATGGTGGTGGGACCGGGAGAAAGCCTTCTCCTGAGGATCTCAGGGCTCTAGGTGGCTCGTATGGGGAAATACAGTCTCTCAAATAGTCTGGACCTAAGCCGTGTAGGGCTTTATAGGGCATGACCAGCAATTGTGCTCGGAAACGAACCGGTAGCCAGTGAAGCTGTTTCACTACAGGAGTTATACAGCTTTGCAAATATATATTTGATATATATTTTAACTATACGTACAAGGAAAATATAATGGGTGACATAATCCTGATAGGGCACCATCCTTATGTTTTAGATTCACTTGTTGTTCTTGTTGTGGTGGTAGTATACCTTCAAGTTGTTTCAAACTTATGTTCCTAAGATAAACCTATCATAGGCTTTTTAAAATCAAGATTTGTTTTGCCTTCCTTAGAGGCTGAGAGAGTGTGACTTTCCCACATTCACCTAGTGAGTTTCTATGGCCAAGAGGGGAATTTTTTTACCTGGTTTTTAGAGATGTCCAACACTCAAATCATTATAGCATGCTAGCTTTTAGGTAATTTTCTTCATACTAGCCAGTCAGTATGTGAACTAAAATTCTATGCTAGTCAAGAAGAAAGTAAATATATGTATTTGAGAAAATATCTGGCACTCTTAACCTTTTCAGACCTGCATGAACAGGCTGTGATACAAATGGCTTATTCATTTACTCTCCTCTCCTGCATATGCTGCCACTGGTCTGTCTAGCTAACGGAATTATATTTGAATATCTGCTGCTAATAACACACATTTCGATAACTGTTGATATATTGTACATTTAATCCATCAAGCTGTCCTGTAGCCCAAACTGAGTGGGTTTCATCAGCATGTGACACTGAAAGATGTAATTAGGCAGTTTATATAAAACTGGCTTGGAAAAAAGAAATGTGAAAGTAGAAAAGAACAGGGTAAAAGGGACAAAGCAGAGGTTAAATGGTGCATGATTAATGCCATGCACTCAGCTACAGTATTGTGATTTTATGGTTGGTGCTCTGCTGCATAAGAAAAACCTTCAGCAAATGATTTCTTAATGCATGCATGGGAAGGACTAGCATTAGCAGATAGGGAGGTTGCTGAAACCCAGCGGATACTAAAGGGCATGAGGAGTATTGATTCATTCTAGAGCATTCAGAGGTTGAAAGAAGCTAGCCTGTTTGTTAGCTGGGGTGGCAGGATCATAGACTCAGAGAGTTGGAAGACATGGTCCATCCAGTCCAACCCTCTGCCATGCAGGAATATACAATCAAAACATTCCTAACAGATGACCATCCCCAGCCTCTGTTTAAAAACTTCCAAAGAAGGAGACTTTTCTAAGTGGATGGGAGCCTGAGCTGTGAATTAGAAGGACCTGACTTTGCAATTTCTGCTATGAATTCAGTTGGTGACAGAGATTCTCAGTCATCTACCCATAATTAGGGTTATCAGACCCCAGGGCCTTACCATGTGCCTCAAGTTTGTATGCAGAAGATGAGGGTGCACATTACCCAGTTCTGCTGGGCTCAGTTTTAGGCAAGAGGAAATGGTTGTGTGCAAATCTCCAGCACAGCTAATAGATCTCCTTTAGCTAAGATTTCTGTCTTATGTGAAGTCAAAGGCTTTCATGGCCGGCATCCATAGTTTTTTGTGGGTTTTTCTGGCATAGCCACATAGCCCGAAAAAAACACAAAAAAACTATTTCTGCTTTAATTTTCAAAAACGAAAATATGTTCTCTCTCTGTATTTCTCTTTCTTTCTCTCTGTGCTTGACTAACAAGTTATATACAATTGTAGTTAATACTGTACTTAATGCATTATCCTTAATGAGATCATCAGTAAGCATCTCTAGGTCACAGATTTTGGTATGGAAACTTGAGGACCTAGGACAATCCTGAACTGCCAACCCTATGGCTAATAACAAGACTTACCGTTACAGCAGGGATGAGGAATATATGGCTATCCAGATAATGGTGGTTGGTGGCTTCCATGGCAGTTGATTGATGGAACTTTATTTTAGTCTGAATTGTCCGAAGTACTGAACCTATTTTGGGGATAAAGTTCAGACCTTGGATAATATCTTTAAAGTTTGGACTAAAAACCAGAGTGGATTCACCACCCGCTTTCCAGTCTTGTTGAACCGCACCTCTTTCACAATTGGCTGTGCCATTTCAGGAGCTGCAGTTCAACAATAGAGATTCCTCATCCCTGATTAGCATGTTGTCATAAAGCTCACAATATTATACATGTGAAGCATTTTGAACATTTGAAAATATACTTTACAAATTATAGTTATTATTCTGCCTCTAAATTTCCCAGATATTCAAAATGAAGAGACCGTGCTCTCCAAAGAGCACTCTGTCATTTACATTTGAATTTTTCCAGTGCTGGGAGAAAAGCAGGATATAAATTAGATAAAGAAAAAGAAATATATGATGTGACTTTCCATGGTCATATCCACAGTTCACAGTTTTCTCTGAAGACTTCAAAGGTTTAGGAATGCCTGACTGGAACATTTAGTTGCAAATAAAGGATTTTATCACATGGAGCATAGCAGCATGCTCCCATCAATATCATGCAATAATGCGAAGATTATTACATGATGTTGTGCAATATTGCAATTATCCTGTGAATGCCTTTTTTTATTATTCACAGGATTTTCCCATGAATAAAAAGCAGTGCTAGAATTCCTCTTTATTCATGAGATAACCATGGGATACTGCAACATTGTGTGATAATCTTTGTATTATTGTGAGATATTGATGGGAGCATGCTGCTATGCTCCCATCTTTTTTGCCCATGTGATAAAGTCCTTAGTTCTATCTTCTATGGTCTACACATGCATCCGAATGAGGCATTTAATATAGTGTCCAGTTAGTACCAGGGAGAGCTGGGTTCAAATCCCCACGCAGACATGAAGCCAAGTGGGTGGTCTCAGGCCAATCCACACCCAGGTGTTTTTTGGGAGAAAAGCGACATGAAAATAAAATGAAATATATAAACTGTTCCTGCCAATTAGAGGAGGTGAAGGGTATAAGTGACTGGTAAAATGAATCTTACTGCTTGAGATGGTGTCCCAGGGGCCAGTCACACTTACTTTTTTGGAATGAAGAGATTCGCATCTGTGAATCGATTCAAAATCGATTCACCATTCCCACTACGTTTTAAGGCAGCCAATCTCTCAGTGGCATTTAAATCCAGTCTGAAGTTCCCATTCACCACCATTCCAGATCAAAATGGAGGTGCCTCCGTTTCCGTAACAGTGGCTGCCCAATCTGAATCGATCTGATAGCTTACTCACACTATTGGAGATGCAGAACGTTACGGTTCTTAAATGGGCTTTTCAGGCCCCCCCCCCCCGCGCTGCAAACTAAACTGCACCAAGTACAATTGGTACAAGACTGAACGACAGGGAAATAACCTAACTTCCAAACTGGGTTATATCATAGTGTGTATGGGGCCAAAGTCAACTAGCATATCAAATAGTTTTACATGCACTCATCCTGGGAAATTACCAATGGAAAAGATAATTTGTGTTTGTCCACCCATGCTGCGGTGGATATTTTAATAGAAGTGTCATCTACAGTCAGATTGTCTGAATCTTTTGATTCCCTCTAAGGTGTCATCCAAGATTCCGGTTATCTGAATCTTTCAGATCTCCTCTGTTTTGTGAATATGAGGCAGGGCCTGTCAGTCATGAGCTGTAACAAATTGAAAACAGCATGGTAAATAATTGCATCTCAATAAAATGTCTTAGGCATTTTTATGTTACCAGCAGAAAGCAGTATTAGACACTCTATATTAGAGACCCATTAAACTTCAAAGATAATGTCTTCCCATGAAATCTTTTCTGATACCGTAGGATGACTAATGCTGTAGCAGAAATACATTTGTGCTTTGGGATAAAGAGAAACATCTTAAAAGAACACAGCATCACTGGAACCAATTCATTTTTATTTTATTTTTGCTGTCTGAGGTGCAGGACAGGATGACATCCTTCCCCCTTTCTTATTCCATGTACAGAACCAATTGTGCTGACAAGTGACTGTTTTCTCAACACTGGTGATGGGGCAAACTCCTCCACTTCACTTGAAGGCAGTAGATGAGATCATGAAGTGCAGCCATGGTGGGCTAAGTGACATGGACAGTTGTAATTTCACACCCTGTTGCCACTTTCTGGCATCCAGCCTCATGTTTAATATCTAGTGACCAATTACAGAATGAAACATACTAAATACAAGATCTGAAGTTTTAGAAGTGAAAATCACACTGCATAGAGTAACCTTTCTTTTAATAATGTTGATGAGGCAGCATCTTTGTCTTCATCTGACATAGCTGGCTAGCTTGGAGGCCAGAAAAAGCCATGCAACATGCACAGATGTGTTCCACAACAGAGTAGAATAGCCAGGGGCTGCTGTTCCTGCATGCGTGAGATAGTTGCCTTTGCCTACTGGTAGGGCTAGCCATCAGCGTCAAGTTTATTGAAGACCATTGGATAAGGCATGTTTTATTCAGGTTGGCTTCTACATTTGAAAAATGGGCAATATTTACTAGCAAAAGAAATATTTGAAGTTCAGATTAACATGTCAAAGTTTCATGTATCAGCAGACTGATATCAAAGTCTGTGTTCTCTCTTTATTGCAAACACATGTTCACTTGGGATATTAAAGGAAACTGTTGGCTTTACTGAGAAAACATTCTCCTCCTCGCTAGCTTTGTGTCGGTTTTTCGGGCTATGTGGCCATGTTCTAGAAGAGTTTATTCCTGACATTTCACCAGCATCTGTGGCTGGCATCTTCAGAGAATGCTGGCGTGGAAGATCATTCTCTTCCTTGCTTTGCTGACATCAGAACTTAGAAAGTTACAGTACTTTCTAAAATGAATAAATGATTTTACTGATTACTCTGATCAACCAATAGGTTATCACTTGTTACTGTTACTGCGTTCCAGACATGTAACATGCTGGATTACTTCTTGCTAATATATTTCCAGTGCTGCTATTATCCTTCTGTTAAAAAGGCTGAAGAATGTCCAGTGTTCGATTAAGATGTCATAATTAACTACAAAAGACATTACAAAGGACAAGAAAGATACCCATGTGATCCTTCCTATTCCTTCCTCTCCTTCTCCCTGCTCAGTTGGAGTCAGTATGTACCCTGAGTAATGAATTACAGGTAGACAACTTGTTCCCATTCCATTGAAAAGTAGAGAATTGTGGCCACAGCCATTACAGGCAAAAATGGACTTTCTGCCAGCTCTTTCCTACAAAAAGATAATTTGTTGCTAAAGGAAATTGTTTTGAAAAACTGTTACTTCTTAGCTCTGGCTATTATATGTCAAGATTTAAAATCTGAGGTTGAGGTGCTTGCTTTTTGCACATGAGACTGAAATTCTTAGAGAACCCTTCTGATCCCTAGCTGCAAAAAGTGCAATAATGGCAGAGTAAATAAAGAGTTTACTAACTGTTGGAAGATTTTTACACTCTTTCCCCCTCCTTAGATAGATAGGGATTTCCTGCATGCAAACTTTCTCTTTCTCAGTCAAAACTAACCATGTGATTTAGGTCACTCCCCCTTTTAGGGAAGCTAACACTTTCTCTAAACGATTTTCAACTGAACTGCATGTTTTCCATCTTCTTTTTCTTCTTTCATCTTTCTTTGGATAGATGGTGAGATAAATATTTCCCCTCTATCTGAACTATTCACTAGCTGGATTAGGATATAACTTCTATGTAAACATAGATTAGAACCATTAGTAAACTTATGTTTAAACTTCAAGCTACCTGTGTTGTTTTTTGAGTCAGTCTCAGTTCTTAGGGAAGTATAGCTTGACAAGGACATGTTTTCTTTAAAGCTAGACCTTAACAGGCTTGGTTTTTGATATTTTTGATATATCAATATTTTTGTTTCCTACAGTATCTATAGACTGAATCTTTCGAAAACTTAAATTACAGTACACTAACCTTTTGTGGCACTTAACATCAGCTGCCTGAGCTAGCTGCCTCACCCTACCTCTTGTGAACTAGTTGTGCGGGTTCTTGTGGTGTTTCAGAAACCTGGGGTGGCTATTTTAACAATATGACAGGGTTATAAAAGTGCAGAGTTGAGACACTTTTAAATTCCTTAAAAAACATTGTTTGCGTTCTCTGTCATAAGGCTGTATTGTCAGTGGTGTCACTAGGCCAGGGGGATGCGG
The DNA here is from genome assembly GCF_019175285.1 of Sceloporus undulatus. Taxonomy (NCBI): domain Eukaryota; kingdom Metazoa; phylum Chordata; class Lepidosauria; order Squamata; family Phrynosomatidae; genus Sceloporus; species Sceloporus undulatus. The sequence continues at coordinate 31,547,545 of NC_056525.1, read as the reverse complement.
GAATATACACTGTACTGGGTGACAGCCATAAAAGGAAGTGACATTGCTGGGGAAACAGTGGTGGCAGTGGCATACCTGTGCCCCATGGAAACATCATCCAGGTCATCGGGGTAGAGATGGCAGCAGCGATGTCAGTGATGAGTGCTGAGGCACCTCTCTTGGCCTCTGCTGCCTTTGTCTGGCTGGCTCCCACAGCCGCTGCTCTTGCTCAGAAGGAAGAGGAAGAGGGTCCACTGCATCTTTCCTGCTCACCTTTGCCAGGCTGGCCAGGTATCCAAAAGGCCAGCACTCAGTGAGTGGCAGCAAGCCAAGAATGGGGGGAGGTGATTTTTTACTTTGCAGAGAGGGGGGCTACTTTAAAGCCTGGTGCACACTCTTGTACATGTTGAAGCTGAGCATGTGGCATTGCACACATGCCAGTGGGCTTCCCCATTTCCACAACAGCTTCCCCACCCACCACCTTGCCTGGTTGGCAAGGGGGTGTGGCCATGTTGGTGAGACCATGAGCCACACTGGGGTGACACCAATCCTAGTGATACCAGTGTGTTGTTGTGATTGATGCTACCCAGAGATAGGCCTGTTACAGACTGCCAAAATAAAGCTGCTTTGGGTCTCTTTGGAGATATGCTGTTTAAATGATGCATGAATCCTAAGAATCCTGAAGCTGCACCAAAGCTGCACTCCAGTGCTTAGGAATGCAGTGTGGCTTTGGTGCGACCTCTGGACTCTTAGGACCCACGCATCATTTAAATAGCATACCTCCAAAGAGACCCGAAGCAGATTTATTTTGGCAGCCTGTAACAGTTAGAAAAAGCAGCAGCAGTAGTTCCCCATCTACTTTTTAAAAAAGTATTTGGAGAGCTTCTTGGTATCATTGGAGCATAGGTATCAAAGAGGCAATAAAACACAAATTGTCTTAAGCCCTAGTGAATACCCAGATGGATAAGAAAGATGCTTAGATTTACACCAATGCTTTGGTACTGAACATATTTTGAGAATGCCATGCTCAGGTTTTCAGCCTAATGGAGTTCCAATATTACCAGTATGCTCTTTCAATAAAGAAGTATTATTCCCCTTCTTGATTTTCATTAATATTTTTACTTTAAAGATGAAATAAAAAATCCATTGGTTCCATCTCTGTTAGTGTTTTGTGAGACTGGCAATTTATAGCACATCGATAAAAGCATCCCCAGGCAAATCAGATTCTGTGTTTGCTACCTCCTGGCTTGTGTAGTTTAGGTCTGCAACTGACTTAGTAAATTGCTTTTTGCTCAATAATTCATTGCCCTCCAACTGTTTTATTGTCATTTTGATTTATTAATGAATTTGGCTCATGAAGGCTGTCTGCATACTGTGCAGTGCAATGGACACTTGCACTGAACACATTTTGCAAATCCATGCACATAGCATTGGTACAACGTTGTACAATTTAGATATCATGCCAAACTTTTTCTAAGGAAGATTAACTACAGGTTGACACTCTGATGAACTGATGTGCCATGGCGTGTCATCAGTTGGTAAACTAGAATCAGAAACCATGACTTGAAATAAAAATTTCAGTCAACTCTTTGCTGGTTTGACACTCCAACCACAGATGGGGGCAGGCTTGAATGGGCAGTTTTATTTTCCCCAGTGGAAAGGTGGAAGGAAGCTGCTCAGCTTAGTAGCTTGTGAGGCAAGCGTAATTGCTTCTGCTAGTTAATATTGTATTGTAAAATCAGTTAACCTCCTCCTAGAAGAGAAGACCCCTTTAATGGGTGGGAGCAAAACTAAGCCCAGTTTCAGAGCCAAACTGTGAGATTCTTACAGCCCTAGTTTTAATTGTTTTGCAAACTATGGTTTAGTATTCAGAGACAGCCAATTTTGATAATACAGAAGGTTTCCGTAGTACCAAAATTGCCCGTCAGAGCATTGCTGGAGGACGGGTGATGGTCAGGTGGCAGCACAGCAGCAATTTTGCATGCGATAAAATCAGTTTTAACCCATTCCAACCCAATCCCATCTTGTGCCCAGGTCGGCATGAAAATTACATGTGATAAACTCCTTAGTCTGGAATATCAGTATGCAAAAGGATCTTGTAGCAGCTTTAAGACTAGCTAAGCAAAATAAATTGTAGCATCAGCTTCTGTTTCTTCAGATGCATGGTTTAGTATGTTATCTAAAACTGAAAAATGATTGCAACTGTTACTGCTCCACTTCCATATTCATGATGGTGATAGAACAGTAGACAGAACATGAAAAACAATGAGCAACTCTGAACCATTGTTTGCCTCTAGTGTGATTGAAATATCTAACTATGGTTTTGATTTCTAAATTCAGGTTAGCACAAAACATGGTTTGGGGCTAAAAATCAGGATATGCTATTGGTTATAGAAAGTAAGAACCACATCTAACTCTCAACTCTTTTTCAATTGTTCAGGTAGTCTGGCTAGATTTGATTTTTAAAAGTGTCAGAGGCATATTTATCTATAGAAATACTCACTTTGACTTTTGTTTAAAAGAAAACAAGATGGGGAATGTGTGGTCCTTCTGGTGTGGGCACTAACTCCCAAGATCCCTTACCTTTGGGTATGAGGATCTGACTATTAGAGGTTACAGATCAGCAATATCTTGAGTAGGGATGGACAAAACATTTGTTATTATTTGTTTTCTGGTCAAAAATAGTTTCCCTGATGCTCAGGAAACCCAGTTGGTAAGAAATAATACAGTGGTGAGAATTTTGCACAAATTTCTCTAAGTATTCACACATCCCAAAATGCTTTGGGAAATTACTCTGCAGAGAAATATGTAGAAATGGGGATGGGTTACATAATAATTGTGGGAGTTTACATTGTAAAAAATCTACTGTTTCTAGACTGAGATGTGTGAGTTTTTTGGTGCAAGATTGTTGATACAAAAGGCAGCAATCTTGTACAAAAATAAAAAATAAAATTAGGAACATGTTTTTGCTGCGTAAGATTTTGTTGTTGTTGTGCAGGACTGATGTGTTTGTGTAGAAAACAGCAACCATGCACAAGGATACACTCGATTGCCTGGAAACAGTTTTTTGTGCAGTCTCTCAAAATTCTCACAGAAATAGAATCAGGTGTATTTCTGTGCCGAAACATTTTTCAAATCGCTTTGGGAAGTTCGAATAGCAGGAGAGAAGTGCACAGAAATATTTATTTTCTCTGCAGCTGTGGGAAAACTGTGGAAATTATCCCTTTTCACTTGTAAGAATGAAACAGTTGGATTTTAGCATCCCTATTCTGGAAAGGCTCATGTTTTTCCCACCCCTGTTTTTCAAAATGATTGCCAAACTGTTCTGTGTATATTGCATCCTGATGCCTTGTCCTGTTGATAGTTGGATTTTGCTGGGAAAATACAAACTGTTTTTCTTTCATTTTGCTTTTTAGTTTTTGTTTTGTTGAGCCCATTCCTGGAAAGAGAAGGATACATTTGTAATGAGAGCAACAAGAACATTTCCAAACTGGCTTCAGTGTCCCTACAAACATTATGTTTTGTATTTACTGCAAGTCAGTCCAGCACATGATCTGCTCATTGATAATAAGGTTTGGCTTTGATGGCTTTCCTACTGCTAACATTTGCAGCTTCTGTCCAAAATAATTCTTGCCAGAAACAAGTAGAACATCTCTCTTTTGTTTGTATTTGATTTGGTTAGCACATGAGACCTTATGATTGCTTCACTAACAGTTACAGGGATGGTTTGCCACAAATGGAAAGTGCATGCACTAGACGAATGGCCAACCCTACGTGCTGATAGATATTTAGAATTATCTTGTAATTATTTTGCCATGTTCCATATTCTGAAAGCTGTTTAGGGAAGGTGATTGATTTGCTTAGCAGAAGCTGTAGTATCACAGCCTTATAGGTTATGTAGCATCCATGTGTGCTGCTAATAGTATTACATTAGAGTGACTGCATAAAGCACTTATAATTTTTTTTACAATTGTTATATCATCTCATATTATGGCTTATAGCTGTTTTCTGCTGCCACACAAGGAAAGAGATCTCTCGATTCATTCCATTGAATAGTTATTGCTCCCTGTCCTCCAGAGCCCATTCACAGTGGTCAAGTACATGGATAAAAGAAGCAATGGTTAGTGTGTTTCAACATATAATAAATCAAGCTTTTTTACTCAGCTCTGAAACAACACGTTCCAAGCATGTCAGAGTAATACAGAAAGGTATTGTGAAAGCCAAAAAGGGAAATATTGTTGGAGCTTTGATAATAACATACTAAAGAAAACAAATGCTTCAGATGCAGATAAAAGAGGTTCAACTGTAATGTAATGAGCCATAACCTATGGTGTTCTTTAATGGAAAAGGATAATGGATTTTACATTCTCATAACCCCCTTTGTTTTCAACGAAGACTTTGCCAATATAGAAGCCCAGGGGTTTAGGCGTCAGACATATATAGTAGGAATGGATAACCTCTCACGCTTTACATGTTGCTATCAAGCCCAGCCACCACAAGCAGTGATCGGAGTGGAGGGGAGCTGTAGTCCAGCAACATGTGCCAGGCTGGAGATTCTCTTTCCCTGTTATATAACTGATTGGAGAGGAAAGGCTTTCTTATAACTTTAATAGTCAGGCAGGGAGAAGACCAAAATCTAACAGGTACACCTTGTCATGCCAAAGTTTACCTCAGAAGTCAATATCTGCTTCAGTGCCCTTCAGTGCCCTCCTATGTAAATTATTTATTTGTTTGCAGGACTTCTAAAATTTGCCTGAAGAAGCCTTCTTGGCACAGTAGTTAAATGCCAGTACTGCAGCCACAAGGTTCTGAGTTTGATCTTGAAGGGCTCCAAGGTTGACTCAGCCTTCCATCTTTTTGTAGCTCGGTGAAATGAGTATCCAGCCTGTTGGGTCAATTGGCTGACAGACTGTAAACCACTTGAGAGTGCTGAGTTCGCTGATAAGAGGTATAGAAATGTAACTGCTATTGCTATTGCCTTCAGCTTACAGAGTCTGCAAGCAAGAATTTTGGTCATATACTTAAATACAATAAAAAGCAAATTACTCCTACTAGGACAAAAGCAGTATAAAATGAACACTAAAACATCAGATAAAATTATTTCATTAAAATGACAGTTCAAATATGTACTGATATGTATTGTTTACTATTCACCCAGTCATTTTTAAAAGGTCTTGGTCTGGCAGCTAAAATGTAGGAAGAACATGGCCAACTGGACATTTCTGGGTAGGGTATTCCATGGATAGTGTGACTACACTGAAATGCCCTGTTAACTCTTTTAAGACACAAAGCTGAACATAATTCTGCCAATCCTCTAAAGCAACAAACGCAGTTGGCATATGAAATTCAATACAACTGAGTAATTTTTTTATTCTAGTCCCCATATTTCTGCTTTTATAATGTTGTTGTGTGCCTTCACGCCATTTCTGACTTATGGTGGCCCTGAGGCAAATCTCTCACAAGGTTGTCGGGGCAGAAAATGTGTGCCTTGCCCAGGGTCACCCAGTGAATTTCCATGGTCAAGTGCGGAACTGAACCCTGATCTTCAGAGTTGTAGTCCAACACTCAAACCACTACACCACTCTGGCTCTCTGGCTTTACAATAAACTGCCATTTTTGTAGAATGAGAAATTCATAGGTATGTATGCCCTGATTCAAACCCCAGTCAGTCCTTTCAAAACATTCTGTATAGTATTTAATTTTCTTCCCTAGGAATAGTTCTGTACCTTATTTTACATAAAATTAACCATCTTCCATTCCACTGGCCTGCTGTTTTTCTTAAAACAGGATCTGGCTGTGCTTCTTTACTTCAATGTTCTTGCACTGAAACACGCCCTGTTTGGATTATGTTGGAGTGCCACCTGTGAACCCTTAACTGAAAGAGCTCTGTGGTTATTGTAACAGATGTTGTTTAGAGGACAGGTTGGTGTGTCTTCCCTTAATTTGGGTTCAGAAAGGTTGCTCTCCAATGGCTGGACTGGCACTGGCTCAAGGATTTTATGGGCACTCATGTGCCAGGTCAGTCATATTAGCTGTAACAAGCACATTTACATTTATGGAAATGTTCTGCAAATGAGGTGTCATCTACCTATGCTTGGCAGCACTTTACCAGATATAAAGGAAGAAATTGCTGTAGCACATGAGCCAGTATTGCTGAGAAGATGCTACAAATAGGATTCTACAAATGGATATCTCGCCTCAACCAGAAAACTGGGGTGGCCTAGCCTCATGGGGTCTTTGCTCACCTTCAAGTCTCTCTCTCTCTCTCTCTCTCTCTCTCTCTCTCTCATTTTTAGTTTTACGGCCAGGAAATAACAGTTATTTTAGTCATAATAACGGAAATCACTGCCTTGGCAGATACAATCTGTGCTAAAGAAGGATCCATGTTCCTCCTTCTCCTTTGCCTCCCTATTCTGTGTAACTAATAGTTCATTGTACATTCTATTGGCAAACAGTAGTATGTAGACTGCAAAATTAATTTGTGGTTCTCTAAGCCTTTCTTCACAAAATGTTCAGTCCAATCATCTTCCCTTTATAAGTGAACTTTGAAACAGTCTTTCATTTAATAAATCAAGATAGTATACCATGAAACTTTGCCATCCTGAAACACATATAAAATGGTGAAGAAATACTTTAGCCTATGATGGCTTACCTGCCAAAGTTCCTGGACCAAGCCTTTGACATTTCATCTCAGAAGTGGAACAGTGTATGCAAAACTGGAGGATTTGCCCAGTTACAAAGATCCATCTAGAGAAACCACCAAGCAAGGAGTTCTATATATAAATTGCAGCACAGCCTTGCATCTTGCATCTAAATGCAAGATTTCTGAATAGATATATAATAATAAATTGAAAGAAATAAAGAGCACATTAATATCTTTTTGTAATTTAATGACTTTGGGCTTGGCTATGCTGTCTGGGAGCTATAATTTGACATATTTATAGAACACTTGGTTGAAAAAGGCTATGCACAGTCCAACCACAGCACTGTACCACTGTGCTCTTTCTCTCTCAAATCATGCTTTTGTTCAAAAGGAATAGAAGAAATATGAAGATAACAGCAAGAGAACAACAGTACTCAACAACGACAGTTTGATGATGGTATCTTGCAGATGCCCCATAAAAAGTGAATGAACAAAGAAGAGTGGCATTTCTGCAATAAATGTCTTGTGTGATGGCACCATAAATCATTCATTCGTTATGTTCAGCACACTTCCTATTATGAATCCAGTCTTCTGTACAATTACAGAGAACCAATGGCTAAAGAAACTAAAACAGCTACGGTTGTTCTTCTGTGTGTTGTTCTGCACAGTTCTCAATGGCTTTTAAATTTTTTAAATTTATTATTAAAAATCAATGTAATAATAATAATAAATTTTATTTTTATACTGCTTTTCCAGAAGATCAAAGCGGTGTACACAAAATTTAAAACCAGTTACAAACACATCATAAAATAGATAAAACCAATAACACAATATACAATATGCAAATCTAAAACAATCATTCAAAAGAGTGAGGCAGAAAGTTGATGGGATCAAAGTACACTAGTTCATTTTCCAGAGGGGAAGACTTGACAGAAGAGGAATGTTTTTAGCCTCTTTTTGAATGTTTCTAGGGGGGTGATCAGGTGGAGTTTCTCAGGAAGAATGTTCCAGATTTTTTGGGCCGCTGCTGAGAAGGCCCTCTGGGATGTAGTAGCATATTTAGATGATGGTATTTCTAGCAAGTTATTCCCAGTTGTTCTGAGTGTGCGGGGCAGAATATATGGGGAGATGCGGTACCTCAAGTAACTCGGGCCCAAGCCATGTAGGGCTTTATAGGTAATAACCAACACCTTGTATTGTGCTCGGAAGCGAATAGACAGCCAGTGCAGATCTTTCAGAATAGGTGTTATATGGTCAAACCTGGAAACACTAGTGACCAATCTGGCTGCCATGTTTTGTACTAGCTGAAGCTTCCGGGCTTGGTACAAGGGTTGCCCCATGTAGAGCGCATTACAGTAATCTAAGCAAGAGGTTACCAGAGCATGTACCACAGTCATTGCTTTTTCTAGTACAGTTGAGTCTCCCTTATCCAGAATTCCAAAATTTGAAATACTCCAAAATCTAAAATTGATCACACGGGTGGTTGAGATGGTGACACATTTGCTTTCTGATGGTTGAATGTAGACAAGCACAAAATTATTTTAAAACATTGTATATAAAATTACCGTCAGGCTAGGTGCATAGGAAGCATAAATGAATTTCATGTTTAGACTTGAATCTCATCTGCAAGATATCTAATTATCTTATATCTAATATATCGAATATATGCAAATATTCCAAAATCCAAAAAACTTCAAAATCAAAAAGACTTCCTGACCCAAGCATTTCAAACAAGGAAGACTTAACCTGTATCATCTTTTGATTCATTTACAGGGAGAAAATATCCTTAAATGGAAAACAATGTACCTATAAGATTTGTTGTTACTAGTGCTCCAATGCCATGGGGCAGTCTCAGTGCTTCCCAAGACCAAATTAGATATAAATAAAATTAGCCATCCTTAACACAAAGGAGTGGGATTCATGTGGCCCTCCAGAAGGTTGTTGGACTGCAACTCACAGCAGCCCTAGCCAGTATAGCAAATTATGAGGAATGCTAGGAGTTGACACGCAACAGGATTTGGAGGGGCACATGATTCTCTGACAACACAATTTCTCTTGTTGCAGATGTTCCTCTGAGATGATGAGCAAACAAGTTGCCAACATGGCAAATTTGTGGCAGATTATTTGTCTGCATTACTTCAGGTCCTCTTTGGCTCTGGGGCCTCATTTTACTTCTGTAGCTTGACTAACTACGTACAGACCTGTAACACTATTACAGTGCCTGTAGAAAAAAAGAGAAGAGAATACATGTTGATCTGAATATATTTAGAAGAGGAAATTTGTTGAACTGTACCTTGAATTAATTTTCTTTGCTGCCATCCACCACCCCACCACCCCCACATTCCCTAATATGAAAATTCCCAGTGTGTTCTGGGTTCTGGCTCAACCAGATAGTGATGTTATCAGTAAGCCAGAATAATGTTGAGCAGGCCATAGGTAGGAAGGAAGGCTAGCTGTATCATCAAGATCATTTATAGGGCCAGTAATATCCCAGCCTCTCCCTACAAGTTGACCTTGTTTTAATGATTATTTCCCATAAATTGTTTCGAGGAGGCTCTATAAATCTGTTTCTCTCAGATGTATTCCATTAGTTATGGAGATGAATGTAAATCAACCTCACCCCAAGTATATGAGACTGTCCATAGATTCAGGCTGCTATGTGACAAAGGAATGCCACAAAATTATATTTAAATTAGCTTTCTCACAAGCACTGTATTCTGCCTCACTGCTGCCTGAGGCAGCCACCTTACTTTGCCTAATGGTAAAACTGGCCCTGTGCTTCACCATTAGGTATAGTAAGGTTGCTGCCTCAGGCACCAGACTCTGGGAAGCATGAAACAGGTACAACTTGTGGGAGATCTCAGTCTCTCTAAAGGAGAGAATCCAAAGTGCCTATTTGCCTTGCATAAAATACTTCCTAGATATTTTCACTAATAGGGGCCAATCTTTATTAGACAGCAATTAATTGCTTCCCAAAACAACCCTTCCCTGCCACCACCAGATCTGAACTATTGTACAATTAGTTGAACTCAGTCTTCCCTCAATCTGGGCCTTCCAGTTGCATTTGGAAGACAGAGCCCATGTTCCTCATATATTTGGCAGTGGTTACAGGGGACAATGGGCATTGTAGTCCAGTACATCTGGAGGATGCTAGATGGAGGCTGGATTAACATAAATAAAAATAATGATTGGTTATGATTCATTACCTGAAACAGCATATTCATGTGACTAGATTTCATGATGTTCTGGTAATATCTGTAGAAATGACTTCACTACTATTATCTATGCCTACCTTATGACAAGGCTAGATTTTGAATAAAATATAACTGCCGCCTTGTAGCCTGATGAAAGTGATGCTATACGGTAATGGCCAATGTCTGAAGAGGATAAGCCTTCCTGTGATGCATGGGATTTCTGTCATCTTTCTTGGTAAGTGTCAAGGTCAGATTAAGTGGTTGGGGCAGAGGTGTCACTATGGGAAAATAGGGGTGCAGAATGCACTAGGTGACACAGTAAGGGGGGGGGGGTACACCACTGCTTACCAAACATCTGTCTTTTGGCAGAAATGGGCTGTAGTGTTTGCCTGCACCTCTTTAAAACGCTGAAGAGGTCAGGCTCAGTAGGAAGAGATAGGACAGGCCTCAAGTTTTGTTTTGTTTTTAATTTTTAATTTTAATTAAAAATTAAAAACATTACATCTTACCAAATTTTCACTTTAACCACATGAAGCAATGTGTTTGTAAATACATTTAGGCTCTGAAGTATAACTTTAATTTTGCTAGTTGTTTTTGTCACAACTATTGCCATTACATCTAATGATATACAGATATTACTATTTATGTGTAGCATGTTTCCAAGAATTCTGTATGGTGCTATATGGGAGGAGATCAATGGAAGGGGGAGACTCCATGAGTTACTGCACCAGTTGATGCCAACCCTAGTATTGGGGCCCTCAAGAGGTGTAAAAAATAGCTCCTCTTTCATGGAGTTGTGTGAGCTCCACCATGGAAGGATTAGTTTTGCACTGCAGTAGCGTGGATTAGCCTTGGAGGCATACCCTCTAGCATTCTACAAATGAAAACCAGACACATGTGACCAGACCAAACCAAAATATGGTTAAGATGGTAAAAGGTATTAATGTGAAAGAACACACAAAGCAGGAGAGGCTGCAGCAGTTTGTTTTTGCCTGAGCCTCCAGGGCAGAACAAGATTCTACCCCCCTCCCCTCCCTCCTGGTGAGACAATGGGGCGCAACCTACTTTTGCACTTTGAACACAATATGTAGTAAATAAAGTAAGCTGAGGACAACAAAGGAAAGTAAGGGGAAGGATAACAAACTGGAACATTTAAAAGCAGCTGAAAAAATGGGATAACAGGGGATTAACTGGAACTGTCCCTGCCAAATCTGTACATTTAGAGGGAACATAGTGGTGCTATCATGCCAGGTTGAGCCATGCTGACACCATGCACAGAGAATCCTAGAATCCTAGAGTTGGAAGGGACCACATAGGCCATAATCAAATTCCTGTCAAGAATACACAACAAAAACATTCATGAGAAATCATGTAAGAGTAGCTATGCTGGCCATTTAACAAAAATCCATCAGTGGCCAACCAAAATGCACAATATACCATCAGGCAAGATGTTACAAACCAAATTTAAGACTGAATTCAACCAAGGTAAAACAATTTTTTTGTTCTTAAATTTGGATTGAATTTTCATGTTTTACCTCTATAACAACAAAATGTTCCTGATGCAAAAACATGGAGACTTCTTGAGGAATCCATTGTTCTCTGCCTACAAAGAGGCCTGTGACCTCACTAGAATGGAGACATATTGGATTGCAAAAGAGGTGTCACTGTTGAGATACAAATGGACTTTAAGGCCTGAGAGAGACAGGCGGGAAGTGCTGTCCTTGGACCAAAATTAGGGTTCGGGAGCACGCAGCAACCGCACACTCCTGAACCCTAATACAGAGCACTGCGGCCTCCAGTCCACACAGGGGCTGCCATGATGACACAAGCACAGCGCTGCCTCCGCACATCGGGGTGCTGCGCTTGCGTCATTGATGTGCCACAGTGCATCCCTTACATTCAAGAAGTTATCAAAGATATAGCCATGTTCGTCTGTGGAATCAGAATGTAGAGAGATCTTGTAGCACCTTTGAGACTAACTGAAAGAAAGAAATTAGCAGCATGAGTTTTCATAGACTTCAGACTACTTTCTCAGATCTGAGGAAGTAGATTGAAGTCTATGAAAGGTCATGCTGCCAATTTCTTTCAGTTAGTCTCAAAGGTGCTACAAGATCTCTCAACATACAGTCAAGAAGTTTGTTGGTTTTTGATAACCTTTTGTCAAGAAATGGCTATTTTTATCATTAGCAGCTGAAGGTCATGGCAGATTGAAAAGTTATCCCAGTGTCTTGGCTATTGCCATTTCTGGAGACAGAAAGAATAGGAAAGAATAAATTAGCCCTTTCAGATTAGTCTAAAAAAACTTGAATTATAGCTCCTTGAATTTTGCTGGATTTTGTTGCATTACTGTCTGCTTTTGGGGGTGCCGTAGCAGTTTCTTGTATCTGTACTAGAGTAGTTCCCAGTAATTTTGGTTTTAAACTGGAACATGGTTTGCTGAGGTTTCCTGTGATTTGAAGGACAAATGTTCTTCTTTCCAATCTTTTTAATGGGTGACATACAGTGCAAAATTTGTTGGTGTGCTGATGATGTGCACTATATCTTAAAAAGAAGAAAGATGATTAGGAAAGGGTACCTTTTTGTTCTGATATGTCTCAGAACAAAGTGTGGGGATTAAATGTTGCAGCTGGTTCTGGGAATTGCCAGAGAAAAGTCCAGGACAGCAGAAATTTGATTTGGATTAAATGGATTTGGCAACCTTCTGACATGCTTGCTTTGTTCATGGAATGTTTAGAAAACTGGCGCCTCAGATGGATTACCTCTAGCATAGCCTCTTTGTCTGAGGGGCTTCTGTTCTACATATGGAAAATTCTGGATATGGGGGAAGAAATCTTTGGAGTGGAGACATTATTTTGAATGTGTAGTGTTTGGCTCTAAAGTCTGTTCATGGAAGTCTGTAACATGTGTAGGTGGATCTTGGTGGGCTTACAAGTTCATTTCCTAGAGCAGAGCTGTTGGATGTGAGTAGGAAGAGCTTGTTAGTAATTCAAAGTTCTTCTGCAGCTTGGATTGCATGTGGCGGGGGGTGGGATAAGTCCACTGGACTGGTCTCCAAGCTGTTTTCTTTTAAAAATGAAACCAACAAGCAAAAGATTAAAAATCTCTCCAGCTAATTCCACCAGTAATTTAGTTTTCATTATGAATTGGCTTTCTCAGCGGGTGTCTTTTTGCCATTCTTCTTGCTGTGTCCTAATATCCCTAATATCCCTCTCTAACCTTTAATTCTGGAACAATAGGACTGCCAGAAGCAAAGGGCAAGGCAACATTAATGGGATTGTACTGCTTGGAAAGGTCATTGGAGCCTCAGGGATCAAGGAAGGGCAAGGCAATCTCACTTGAACTCGCAGGGCCCAGATGTTGTTCTGTTTTGATGGTATTGGAAGAACATGGTGCCCATTCATGTATATGCACTGGCAAACTTCCATTCCACAGGAATGATCTACCCAGATGATAAATGGGATGGTCCCAAGGATATTCAAGAAGACACATTGTCTTATTGTCTCTTGCATGCATGCAAAGCATGTGACATTGCCTCACTGGGTTTCCTGATTTAATTAGATAGTCACTCCTAAAATCCCATGTAGTTTGTATATGTATTGGAGGCAGTTGGATGACCCATGCCCAGAGGGAGTCGCATGCTTGCTCTTCCCTGTGCATGGAGCCAGGTTTCACTATACTAAAGTAAATAATATATCCAATATGAGAATAAATTGCTACTGTATCCATGTAGGTGTGTATGTATATGTTTATAAAGGAAACAGTGACCATTACCTTAATAGTAGATCCTACTTGGAGAAATCAATTCAGCATTGCTCTACAGAATAGGACATGAACCAACAGGTTCAAATTATGGGAGATTTCACATAAACATTAGTAAGAAATTCCTGACTTTAATAGCTGTTTGACTGAGGAATAGACTCTCTGAGGATGAGGGAGTCTCTTTCTATGGAGGTCTTTGAGCAAGATTGGATGGCCATCCTTAGTGTTGTTTTTAAGCATGGTCAATTCATGCTGAACACCAATTCATAATGAAAACTAAATTATTGGTGGAATTAGCTGGAGAGATTTTTTTTTAAAAAAATTACTTGTTGGTTTCATTTAAAAAAGAAAACAGCTTGGAGAGTAGTCCAGTGGACTTATCCCTCCTCTGACCACATGCAATCCAAACTGCAGAAGAACTCAAAATTACTAACAAGCTCTTCCTACTCACATCCAACAGCTCTGCTCCAGGGAATGAACTTGCAAGCCCACCAAGATCCACCTACACATGCTACAGGCTTCCATGAACAGGCTTTAGATGGCCTTTGTGGACCCTTCCAACTCTATGATTCTGTGATGCTACATGCAAAGAGTAAATTATCCCAATATAGAGTAGGCAAAGCTTGGAAAAGTTGTTGTTTGGGGTACAATTCCCAGAATCTCTCAGTCATGATGGTTAGGAATTCTGGGAGGTATTATTATTATTATTAAACTTTATTTCTAAAGCGTTGTAATTATACACAGCGCTGTACAAAGTCAGTAAAATTAAGGAATATATAAAAGCCTGCCCGAGGCGTACACTCTAAAAGTAATAACAATTGGATAGAGGAATAGATAAAATTACAATATAGGAGAGAAAAAACAAATTAAAAAACATCAGATATAAAAGCAAATCACATCAAACATTATCAGACAGCCAGATGACAATCACAGATTCTCTGAGAATGCTTCCCTAAACAATATGGTTTTCAGCTCAGCCTTAAAACTGATTAGGGAAGTGATGAGCCATGCATGCAGAGGAAGAAGGTTCCAGGAATGAGGGGCAGCAAGAGAGAAGGGGCGGATTCGGGATGGGGCAGAGAAAATCCTGGGTTGAGAGAGGAGACTTTGGCTACCAGAGTGGAGAGTGCGAGTAGGGATGTAGGGAGAGAGATCAGTTAAATAAAGAGGGGCCAGCCCATGCAAGGCTTTAAAGGTGAGTAACAAAAGTTTGTACCTGATGTGGAAAGGAAGAGGGAGCCAGTGAATGGAAGACAACAGAGGGGAGACATGATCATAACGGCAAGCGAGTGAAATAATGCGTGCAGCTAAATGCCGAACAGAAATTAATGGGTGGAGGTGAGAGAGAGGAAGCCCTGCCAGGAGGAGGTTACAGTAGTCTAGTCGTGAGACTACTAGGGCATGGACCAGTGTTTTTAAATATGTTATAAGCTATCTTGATTACATTATTGGGATAAAGGTGGGTTATAAATGAATAAAATGATGATTGATGATGATGATGATGATGACGACGACGACGACGACAATGATAATGACCATGCTGCTGCTTCTGTGATCATGACAGCTGCTTATGGTGTTAATTTTGCCAGAACATCTGATGCCAAAACAGGAGACATATTGGCTCTTAATAGTTGCATAGGAAGCTGTTTATCTGGCATAGGTAGCTGCAGCAACTTCATTCACACTGCCAACGCATCTTGTCTGAGTTTCTCTTGTGTCACAGAAACCACTTACACACCAACCCATGGGAAGTTGCTTCACACAAATGTGGTGTGCTACCCTGGTTAAATTTCAAAAGCTTCTTCTGCCACACAAAGCAAGATTCTGTTACCCCCCCCCCCTTTTAACAGCATGTAGGCATTTTGGAAAGGCTTTAGTGATTCAAATGACAGCTTCAAAGGATGACGCAAACTGACTGATGGTTGCCCTGAGTTCATCTCCTGCCATTTTCGATCAGGGTTTGTTTTTCCTTAGCAGAAGATTATTTAGGCACCATCATAGTTTTGCTTGTTCCTGAGCACAGTATAAAATGTCTCCCTCCAGGTGCTCAGAAAATTTCTCATCTCATTTAGAAATAGGACTGTGACACATCTGTCAGTGCAGGTTAGCATTTCCAGGCAGGCTGGTATTGCTTTCATCTGGTTAAACCACATTAAGAAATTGCCTATTTTCACTTTCTTATTAGAACCCAAATCTTTTGATGAGATTGTCTGTACTTTCAAAGGAGACACATAAAACATTTCTTTACATAATTATGGAACTCAGTGCCATAAGAAAGGTTGTCAGAGTCGAGTCAAATAGTTACTTTTTGGACTACAGTTCCCAGAAACTCCCAACCAGTGACCATCCTGGCTAGTGGATTCTGAGAGTTGTAGTTCAAAAGGTAATCTTTCCAAGCTCTGTGTGATGGCCATACTAGCTTGGATGGCTTTAAAAGGAATTTGGATAAACCTATGGAGACCTTTCAGTAGGTATCAGAAAGACAAAAGATATAAGGAATCTTACTTCAGCCTGCATTTTAAAGTGAACTACCCTAATTCACAGTATGCAGACCAATATGAGAATCAGTACACAGTTACCATTCAGAATTACAATTCTCTGAATTCTGCAAAGCAATTTACAGCTCACAACTTGGTTGTTGTTGTTTTTGTTGTTGACTGCCCTTGAGTTAGCCTCGACTCATGGTGACCCTGTGAATGAGATATGAGCTCTGCTTAGGTCCTGCAGGCTCAGGCCCATGGCCTCCCTGACTGAGTCTATCCATTTGGCATGCAGTGTTTCTCTCTTTCTGCTGTCTTCCACCTTTCCTAGCATTATAGTCTTTTCTAATGGCTTGTACCTTCTCATGATGTGGCCATAGCATGACAGCCTCAGTTTTATCATCTTGGCTTTCAGTGCGAGTTCAGGAGTGATATGTTCTAGGACCCATTTATTTTCCCTTTTTGGCTGTCCACGATATCTTCAGAACTCTTCTCCAGCATCACATCTCAAATGAATTAATTTTCTTTTTGTTGGCTTTCTTCACCATCCAGCTCTTGCATCTGTACATGATGATGGGGAATATAATGGCTTGGATGATTCTGACATTAGTGCTTAGTTGTATATCTTTATACTTTAGGATCTTATCTAGTTCCTTCATTGCTGCCCTTCCCATTCCTAGTCTTCTTATTTCTTGACTATAGTCTCCCTTCTGATCAATGTTTGATCCTAAGTATGGAAAGTCTTTAACTATTTCAGTTTCCTCATTATCTAGGTTGAATTTATGTAGATTTTCTGTGATCATTTTTGTTTTCATTATGTTCAGCAGTAAGCCCACTTTTGCACTTTTTTCTTGGCCTTCCTTAGTAATTGTTCCAAGTCTATGACATTTTCCACTAGTAGTATGTTGTCATCCACATATCTTAGATGGTTGATGTTCCTTCATAGTATCTTCACTCCTCCTTCTTCTGAGTACAAACTTGCATACCAAATGCGTATTCAGAAAGCAGTCTATAGAATATAGACTGATGGTGAAAGATGTGTACACAATATATATATTAAGGAAAGATACATACCAAATGTGCACATCACTGAATAAGTACATCTACACTACACAGTTACAGCCTGTAATTTGTAACTGGAGGGTGCATGAGAGCTGGCAGAGAATTCTAATTATGTCACCAAATTTGGTATGCAAGTTTGTACTCCAAGCATTCAACAGGACAGTGTCATGGCAGTTAAAAGTGGCATCAAACTATTATGACTGTGTAGTGTAGTGTAGTTGCCTGGTAGTTGCCTGGTAGTAACAGGGAAGGCAAAGAAAGCAGTTGTCTACATGCTCTGACAGTGGGTTTTATATAGGCATCTATCTGTGGTATACAGGATGCAGCACTTAATGATCCTTTGGTCTGAACTGCTGCTACATTCTGTTGACTCGAGTCATTAGCTCCTGGCTTCACCCTGATCCCTATGGCAGAAATTCTCCACTAAACAATTTGGCTTCTTCTTAAACACAGCAATATAAGTAAACAGACATTGAAAGTTGAAATCAAATGAGCAAAGCAGTCGCCTGCATGGAACAGCTAGTGAAGACAAATCACTTTGTAAACTTTCAAAAAGTGCACATCAAGGTGTTAAGTATTCATACCTTTCTGTTGAGAGGTTATTTTTGTCTCTTATATTTTGGACCAAAGAGATGCTTTTATTCAATTCTGGTTGTGTAATGAAATGCCTCCTGGCAAATAGTCCACAGGGAGGTTCTGCTCTCGCCATCAGAATAAGACAGAAAAGGAGAAGAATCATTTAAAAATAAACAACACCAACAAAATCAAAACCACACATACACACAAATAAAACTGAACCAAATCCAAAGTTAAAGTCAGAAAACCAAATCATAAAGCAGATGGGTTTCAGAACTGGGGGTTCTTTCACATTGCAGTTATAGCACTATGATTCCACTTTAGCGGCTATGTTTTGGGGAGGTGCTAGAACTCTCTGGTTAAGAATTCTAAATGCTCATCTCCCTAATCTACAAATACCAGGATTCAACAGGATGTTGCTAGTTAAAGTCAGGGTGGAATCTTAGTGCTATAAATGTGTAGTGTGTGAAAGGGCCTTGGGATTTGGAAGAAAGGGTCAGAGGTTCAGGAGGGTGAGTCCTTTCTACTTCATAGGGTTGCTTAGGAGTCAGAATGGGGTGAGGAGACTTCAGTGTGGGATGTACTCCCTTCATCTCCAAGAAGAAAAGGTGAGATTATGTAACTTGTTTACAATAATAAGGGCTTGAGTTGAGGGGGAAGGGAAACTACAGAGAGAGGATTCAAGAAAAAACCTCAAACACACAATTCGCTAGTTTCCCAGAAATGAAGTTTTAACACCAAGAAAGAGAGGGCACTGATTTACATAAAGCGTAAATAATTTCATTTAGATAGAAATGCTCTGTATCTCACCATAGTTGTGGAGACTGCCTAGATGAGTTATGCACCTGTTTGCAGGAAACTTCAGAAACCATCTTTTTTTCTTGCTTTAAGAATTGGAATGGGCAGCCCTTTATAGGCAGGTTGTTGTTACATTCTTTCAGGTTGACTCAGATTTATGACAACCTCTTCATAAGGTTTTCTTGGCAAGGTTTATTCAGAAAAGGTTTGTCATTGCCTTCCTCATATACTGAGAAAGTGTGACCTCAATAATGTCACTCTGTGAGTTTCCACCAGAGATTCAAACTCTAGTGTCTCTCAGAGTCCTAGTCCAACATCCAAACCACAACACCACACTGGCTTATGCAGAAGACTTGTCATCTAATGCAGGTTAGCCCTCTTTAAAGCAGAGCATGTGGACACTGTGTCCAGATAGCATGTTCCTGTTAGCTGATGCAGCATGTATCTGAGGACAATTTCCTAGCACATTTCCCTAGGGTCATTTGTGAAAATATTGCCAGATGTTAAGTCTGCAGACTGCACAGGCCCTGCGGGTTACTGTCAAGAGGGTGACACTGTTCTAATTATATTAGAAGTAAATTCACCAGGGAATATCCAGATGATTAAGCAGATGGGATATCTGGTAGGGCAGAATACATTTAAGGATGGCAAAAATGAAGCACAATCCAGTAACAACTAAGCTCAATTTCAAGCCCACTAAGTCTTTCTCACTCCAACACACTCACTCACTCATCATGTGTTACATCCTTAACTCTTCTCCCTTCTTGCTCTGACTACTACCTCCCTGACTCCAGCCAGCCAGCAAAGTCCCCTGATCTGTATAGTATCTTGCCAGGAGGAACTGCCACAAACATTTAATACAAGGATGGATAGGATGACCTGGAAAGACAGAGTGCAAATGGAATGAAACCTATCTATATGGATATGGTTGCTTCTCAGTGTTTCTGACAACTACATCCGGCATCACAACTGTTTCAAGCTTGGGGCATGCCAGCTGCCTGCTACTACCCCCCCCCCCCCCCATTTCCTTTCTATGCAGGAGCAAAACAGACTCTCTGTTCAGGTGTACATATAGCATACATGCATAAAAATTAAACAAAGATAGATAAATCAGTGGGGCTAGGGAACCAGACTGAGATGGGAAATGTCATGGTCGCACACCAAGGGTGTAGCTGCAAGTGGGTAAAAGGCAGGCATTGCCTTGCCACCATTAAGAACTCTGTCCCCCAATGAAATTTTCCCTCAGTCTTCAAATTTCTATCATAGCAGAAAGTGAGACATTGAAAATCATTCACACCTAGAACTCTTTTATTTGCCATGTTTGCATTCCCTTTCTAATTATGCTTGTCTTTTTCTTTGGATCCCTAGATGCTATTTCCAAATACTCAACTGATGTTTTAAATTATTGCAGTGCTATACTATCATTACCCTTTTTTTTACACCAGTGACTTGCCCTAACTTTAACTGTTTTCAAATCTGGTTAATGAAACATTGTGTGACTCAAGTCTAATATTAAGACATTGGCCAAAATCCAGTGCTGGGACTACTGCTATTGGAGTACATCAATAGGATTCTGACCACTGGCTTTCCTACCTATCTCCTAGAAAGAGCAGGGAGGGGGAGACCTGTAGAACCAGCTGAACCAATAGCTTTCTGGCTCTTTGGTGGCACATTTTGTATCCTAGGTTGAGCAACCTGGTATTGATAGGAATTCACTAGGGGAGTAGATGGTCTGTTTAACTTCGGTCAGCAGACACATAAACTTTGGCTGCATTAATGCCAACTGCACTTCAAATATTAAGAAGAAATCTTGGAAGGCAAGCTGATCTATTTTACATCCAGCCATTTGCTATTCAGCCTTGAATCAATACCACTTAATTTAGCAGATATGGAAGGCACCACTCAAAGACCTGCTTCTACAATCCACTAGATTAATTTTCTCCTGTGGCTTGAGTGTGGAAGCCAAATGTGGTGGGCCCAAATGGAGAAAAACTGAATGGCAATCACCACAGATGGAATTTATAATAAAGAAGCAGGGAGCCAAGAGAATAAAGAACTGAAAGTAGAGTGGAGCAACTGCATCAGGATGAAAAGGAAGCAATCATACATAGAATCCAATCCAACCAAAAGTACAATTTCCTAATTCTTGATGATTGTAGTCAGAAAATCATACACAGCTCTGGCTGCATCATGCCTTTAATATTTATAAAGTTTCCTAAATGGCTCTAGGTGTTTCACAACCATTAGCACAATAATTCACAGAACACTCTTAAAATGTAAGCTGCAATTGTTGTATTAAAATTCAGGCTGGAGGGTGGAGAAATGCTGGAAGACTATGACTTGCCTAAACCTCATGAGTTCATGGCAGAACTAAGATTTGCAATTCAAAGTTCCACTTGATTGGACATGTTTTAACCACTGCACTACACCTGCCTTTGACAAGAAGCAAGCAAGTTTCTGGGAGACTGGAATCATATACCATTGCAAACTCAAGCATTAAATGTATAACTGCAAAAATAAATGCTGCTTTGAGAGCCCTGTGGAGGGAAATGATCATAAACAGCAAGAAATGAATAAATTAGCATGACTTGACATTTTGGCATACTGAGCTGGTCTTATAAACATGTTTTGATGCTTGTCCAAATTCTGACATGCCATGTCCTGTAAAGAACTGTAATAGTGAGCAATGGCAGGCAGGATGTGGTGACTCATTATACTGACACACGATGGGTCACTGAAAGTAGCAATTCACTATGCCAACCATCATCTCTTATTGTTGATGATGA
Source organism: Sceloporus undulatus (assembly GCF_019175285.1). NCBI lineage: Eukaryota > Metazoa > Chordata > Lepidosauria > Squamata > Phrynosomatidae > Sceloporus > Sceloporus undulatus. Next base: position 31,526,268 of record NC_056525.1, on the reverse strand, counting down.
CATTATACAGCTATCATGATATTGTTGCTGTTTTAGAGGTTGCTTGAAGTGGGCCTATTCTGCTGGAATGAATAGCTAACTCACAGTTTAAAATTCTATGTAGGTAGTGTGATATAAATACTTACAACACTCCTGAACAACCAGAAAGACTGTCAATGCACTTTATACATTCTTAAAACTGTATAAATGTAAATATTTCATAAAACGTGAAACATTTTTTTCTTAAAACACTAATTTCAGTCAGAGATATGAGTATGCCAAAATGCCAGGCTCACAAACCAAAGTTAAAAGAGCAAGAGAAAATGATTGCTAATTCCAGAGACAGGAAAATTAGAGGGGAAATGTTGCTATATATTATGTACTGTATATACTAAAAAAATTTTTTTAAACCCCTTACATTTTACGTTTAGGTTGAAGGGGGGATTAATTCTAATCTGGGGTTTTTAATGACCATCAAAATGCAAATGAAAAATTACATTTCTCCCCATCCTGCAGGAAACAGCTTTATGAATTTTGGAGAACCCCATTTTGCATCCACCCACTCATTGAAAGGAAATGAGCAAAGTTAAAAAGAAATACACACAGTGAGATACAGGACACAGGGGGAAAATGCCCTATATTTATAAATGTAAAGTATATACTAGAACCACCACACCATCCCTCACCCCAGTTATCAATACCCAAATCAATCCACCCCCACCTACATCAACAATACTCTACATAAGGTGTGGTCAGCTGCATATTTGTGAGGAACCAATAAAATCTTGATGCTCATAATGTATAAACTGGATGAGTGATTAATCATCATGGGTGCTTGGAATTTAGGAGAGATTCTCTGTCTTCATACCTGAAGATGAACCTGGAAGCTTAAATTTGTCAGTTAAGAGAGGATGTGGAAACTATTTGTATTACAATGAGTGACTGAGCACTACTAGCTGTCCAATACTGAGTCATGTGCTTAATTGGTACTCCTGGAGTACCAATCAGAAACATGCATGTTATTTCCATTCTAGATAATCAAGATGAACATGAGTACTTATGTAAAGACAATCATTCATCTAAAAATCATTTGCAAATGGTAGTCTATTCCCTGTCAAACTTTTTTTTTGTTTTAATTGCTACTAACATGTATTAATTGCAAAACATGGAGGCTACATATATTTTGGTTGACACAAGAACAGTGATCAACGCTTAAACAGAGAGCCATTAATAAGTAGATGAAGGCAAATTATTTTCCCTAACCACTTGATCATCATCATTCAGGAGACTGTGTGAGAGTTAAAAAATATAATTCTGTTGGATTGGATCAATGATTTGTCTAGTCTAATATGTTGCCTCTAGCAGTGGCCAGTCAATATTCATCAAGAGTAGCAAGATAGAGAAAACCATTCTTTGTTGTTTGCTTCCAGACATCTGAAATTTGTACATAAAATGAAAATGCTAAATGTGTTTTTCATTGTGTGTGCTAGTACAAACTGATAAACACGTACTTACATAATCCCCCCTTCACTGACAAAAAAGTATGTTCAATAGTGGATAAAGGTGACAGCCAGCCTGTTGCTACATGTCAATGCATATCTTTGTATTCCATTTCTAGAGAACTGAAAAAGGACTGAAGAGACTGTATCTCACTTGCATCAGGTGGTCCTTAAGGTTGTTGTTTTTTTATTTCTAGTACCCTGACTTTGGTTTTCCAAAATTTACAGAGGCATTATCAGGCACCAAAGAAGACCACCATCATGTAGAATGTTGGAAATCTGTGGTATAGTTATCTCACTTATCTTGTCATTATAGCAAAACCTAAGGAAGCCATGTTGAATTCCTTCTGCTAAAGAAAAATAACAGATTTTTTTTCATTTTTATTGACATCCCACCTTTCTCCCAAAGTGGCTCCCACCTGTTGAGAAGAATTTTCTGTGCGCTTTGTTAGAAACTTCACATCCAGCTGGTAAAAAAAGTTAAAATAACAAACGATCCAAGTCCCTAAGCATATATGTTAGTGATTTTTGGTACCACAAGAAATACATTATATGGATAAATCCATTTATGTCAACATTGTCATGAAATAGGTCATGGTGATTAGGACTTGATTAAATAGGAGCCAATGAGTTGCTACCAAATTAGCCTAACAAAGGTATAAGGACCTGGAGCCTCTTCTGAATCAGTGCATCAAACACAGACACTAAAGGGGTTAATATGATCATTGTTTTGGGTGCCTTTAAGTCGTTTCTGACTTATGGTGACCCCAGGGTGAACCTATCATGGGGTTTTCTTGGCAGGTTTCTTCAGAGGGGAGTTGCCATTTCCATCCTCTGGGGCTGAGAGTGTGTGACTTGCCCAAGAACACCCAGTGGGTTTAAATGGCTGAACCAGGATTCAAACACTGGTCTCCAGAGTCATTGTCCAATGCTCTAATTACTACACCATGTTGGCTGTCATGGTTGTGCATTGCACATTGTGTATTGCTCAGTGTTGCTATTTTGCATGGTGGTTGAATAGTTCTGGCACAGTGTATCTCCATCTGTGCATACTTACACTACACTGAGGGGATGTAGGATTGCTAATACTGCTGATTTCTAGCCTGCAATCACATTAGATTGCATAGGTAACAGAAATTCCTACGCACAGCATTATACAAAATCGATGAGCAAATAAAGAGCAGACGCTCTGGAATTCAAAGAGCTTTCCAGCAGGAAATTCTGAAGGCTCTACAATTTTTATTTGTAAATAAAAGTCCTTAGGCTTTTTTTAATATAGTGGTTCATGATTCCTTTAAAAGCCATGAGAGGAGAGCAAAAGCACATTGCAAGCTGCCGTCATCTTTCTTTTCCTGTCCTTCCATCATACAAAGCACAAATTCAAGGAAAGATAGCTAAGGTGACGTGGCAGAATTACAAATCTATCCACTGCCAGATTTCGTGAGGGTTTCTCTAGAATGCCATCTGAGACAGGGCTGAAGGTGTCTTGTCTGTTCTGATCTCAGGTGTTTACTGAGAAGAAGCAACAAAATTAGAGGATAGTTTCAGGGCTGCGGTTTTTCAAATGATAGGCTATGCATAGATTTTTTAAAAATTAACTATGGTGATCTTTAATTAGGGATGTGAATTCTGTTATTTCATTCTTGCACTTAGAAACAGAAAGCTTCAAAATATGACTGTGTAGCCAAGGTCCGTTTAGGGGAATTTTATTATTATTGTTATTAGCTCAAATATTGCAAGAGGAGGGCCTGCTACGACGGCCCTTGCAGAATCGTCTCTCGATGTGTATACGGAGTAGACCAGGGGATCCCAATAAGTGGACCTGAGACAGACTTCTAGAATTAATAACCAATTTATTTATAAGGGGAAAAACACATACGATTCACTAGCATACACACACACATACAAGGCTCAGGAAAAGCATAGGTTAGCATGGAATAGGATTTTAGGCATCACTGGGGTGATACGTACCAGAATGTAGACTCCCTCCAGGAATCCAAATGGAATATGAGGATGGCATGAGGCTCAGCCATGGAATGACTGGCCAGGAGTCAGGAGCCAGGTCAGGGTTCAAGGGGACAGAGCTTCCCCCTGAAATCCAGACTGGCCCAGTGAACAGGCAAATCTGATGATATTTATATGCAAAATCTTGCTTCTGGCAAAGGTGCTTGATGGTGAGAACAAAGGTGTTTAATTACTTTCTTTTCACCTGGATGTCCCTGTCTGATTGTCTTAATGGTCTTAAGCTGCTCCGACAACAGACCTGGGGAGGGGGCAAGAGCCTCAGGGAAGGCAAACATTTGCTCTTCCTGGTCCTATGATAATCCTTTTATGCGACTCCTTAGATATGATGATGTGGATGCCCCTCAGGGGTGTGTGTACATGTCCTCATGCCTTGCTGGCAATGGTGGACAGGCTATTAGAGTTCATCTAGGGGTCATTAAGGGTTATCATTTATACCAAAATTTATATGGAGCAGCATGGGTAACAACTGGGTTAGAAAGGGTTCTCCACATTTTAAATTATTTTTAAAAATGCATTTCAGGAGCTTTTGCAAATATTGTTTTTTGCACACACAGCCACAAAAGAAGTGTAAATTACACTGTTTTTTGTTGTTTTGCACAAAATGTAGAAGGGTGAAGCCTGGTCTTTACAGCCTATGTGGAGTAGTGGTTTGTGTGTTGGACCAGCATTCGATTCCCAACTTGGCCATGAAGCCTACTGGGTGAATTTGGGCAAGTCAAATGGTCTCAACTTCAGGGGAAGGCAATGGCAAAGCTTCTTTGAGCAAATCTTGCCAAGAAAACCCCATGATATGTTTGCCTCAGGATTGCCAAAAGTTGGAAATGGACTTCAAAGCATACAGCAACAGCAACAAACCTGGTCATTTTGCTGTCACTTAAGGAGAAAAGATCTAAGCATAGCTGACAGTTTTGTTTGGGGGTGAGGGAATTTTGGTTAGGGGACAGGGTATCTTATTCTGAAAGAGCTTTTTTGATAGGTGTCTAGTTGTGTTAAGGTCAAAAAAATTTGTGAAAATTCCTTATTTGTAAACAAAGAAGCCCAGCACCAGAGTTTGGGAAAGTTACTTTTTTGGACTATATCTTCCAACATCCCCTAGCCAGCAATTGTTTTCCCCAAGCTGTCACTGGTAGTGATCTTCAGCATTTCCTCCTCCTGCCCTTCCACCAGCCTGATCTTCTTTGCTTCCCATCTGGCTTTGGATAAAGGCAGCTGTAAAGACAAACTGGAGTAGAAGCAGCAGCTGGCCCAAGTCTTTTCTTTTATCTTCTGGGACCATGTGTTCCACTGATAATGCAGGAAGTGGTGCATGAACCCAGATGCTACTTCTGAGTCTGCACACTACTCCGAAAGGTGCCAGTGTTATGAATGAATTGAGAATTGGCATTGCCAGCCATGTGGGTGAGCTAGGGAGAAGGTAGATGTTATGACAGTGCCACTGACAATTCAGCTGCAGTCAAGTGCCTGTGAAACTTTCACAACTGCACTTCACACAGCAACTGCAAGAGTAGGCAATGCTCTTAACATTTCCCAGCAACACAGAATTGCAATCTGAGTTCTTAAGGAGAAGGAGATCCTGTCAGGTTAAATGTGATAAAAGGGAAGATGGCCGGATTCTATGGAATATATGCATAATATTGTAATGGCATTTTTAATTTTATATTTGAAAAACTTTGTATGTCAGTCTGGTTTGGGCATACAGGGACTGCAGGTTGTCTGCAATCTGCCTCCCCACCAGTTTGGGGGCCTGTAGAGTCCCACTACCACCAAAATATTTTCCACCTTAAAGTAAAGACATTTGTACTTCCAGAAACCTCCAGGAAGTATCATTTACCTTTAAAACAAGCATTTTTGAAAATCCAGAGGTGGGCTTCTAGTCTCTTCTGGTTTCAATGGGGGGGTGGGGTGATATAATAATAATAATAATAATAATAATAATAATAATAATAATTTTATTTATATTTTCCCTCCTCTCCCTACGGATTGAGGTGGAATCAAGTCAATGATACATCATAATTACAATCATTTAAAATCAGCTCATAAAATAACATATACCTAAAAAACACACCGTTTATAAATACAATTTAAAAACATCCTGAGGTAGATATATATTTGGGGTGATTTCCCTTATAGAGGGTCATGGGGGTATGCTTTCTGGAAAAGATGGGTTTTCAGTGCCTTTTTAAAGGCGTCTAGAGTGAAAATGAGTCGAATCTCTTCCGGGAGATTATTCCAAAGCGTTGGGGCCGTAGCTGTAAACACTCTTTGGTGAGTGGCTATTAATCTCACTTTGGGATGTTCATGTAGGAGCTTCCCAGTTGTTCTGAGAGTGCGGGGCGGATTGTGTAGGGAGAGGCGTTCCCTCAAATAACTCGGGCCCAAGCCATTTAGGGCTTTAAAGGTCATAACCAACACTTTTTATTGGGCTCGGAAGCTAATTGGCAGCCAGTGTAAAGATTTTAATACCGGTGTAAGATGGTCTGATCTAGATGTCCCCATGATCAATCTGGCTGCAGCGTTTTGAACTAACTGAAGCTTCCAAACTTGGTACAAAGGTAGCCCCATGTAGAGCACATTACAGAAATCTAAACGAGAGGTTACCAATGTGTGTACAACAGTTTCAAGGTCCTTTCGGTCCAGACAGGGGCGCAATTGGCGTATCAGCCGAAGCTGGTACCAAGCACTCCTGGTCATCGTATCCACCTGAGATGTTAACTGTAAGGATGAATCCAGGAGTACTCCCCAACTGCGAGCTTTGTCCTTTAGGGAAAGTGTGACCCCGACCAAGACTGGATGGCAAATTTCCCTATCCAGACTTGGGATACCTATCACGAGTACCTCTGTTTTCTCTGGATTCAGCTTGAGTTTGTTTTCCCTCATCCAGCCCATTACTGACTCCAGACAGGCATCCAGAGGAGAAATGCCATCCTTAGTCACTGCGGCAGTTGGAGACACGGAGAATTAGATCTGGGTGTCATCAGCATACTGATAACACCGTGCTCCATGTTTCTGGATGATCTCTCCCAGCGGCTTCATGTAAATATTAAACAACATGGGGGACAGAATGGCGCCCTGAGGGATGCCAGATGTCAGCTCTCTTTTATGAGAGCAACTGTTCCCCAGCGTCACCCTGAGAGGTAGGACCAGAGCCACTGGAGCACAGTGCCCCCCAATACCTAACTCTCTCAGGCATTCCAGAAGGATACATTAATATTTGGAGCTTAGAGTCTGTGGACTCAGACCATTTCTGACCATTTGCCTGGCCTTTCCTGACCTTTCCCACTTCTTCCTGATTTCTTTGCTTGTGCAGCAAAAAGCAGTTTTAGCATTGGAAAGAACCTTGGAGGCCTAATCCAAGCCATGTTCAAAATGCAGGGCTACAATAAAGGATGCAGCTTCATTTTCTCTAGCAGATGGTCACCCAGCCTCTGTTTAAAAATTTATCCAGCAAAAGTGAGCCTATACCTCCTAAGGTAGGCAGTTGTGTTGTCAACCAGCTCTCATCCTTACAAGATTTGTTACCATTAAGAGAGAAAGAAGTATAAGAAAAAGAACTCATTTTGCTCATTACTTTGTTCTGTCTTGCTCCTCTTGTCATGCCATTCATTCATTATCTCCTTGACGTCTTTCTTGAGTGTTTCTCTACTCCTCAAGACAAAGAGAAAGGGAGGCATGAGGCTGGACAGGAGTATGTGAGAGGAAGACTATTTTTCCCCCTTTACTGACTAGTCCTTACACACAGTGGTCAACATCCCATTAGTGACATACACAAAAACAAATCCTATGTACAGCTATGTTTGCCTTGTGGTCATCATGGAGGTGGGTATTCTCTTCTTTCCACAACAACTGAAGCTGATGACACCTCTGGAGGACCTCAGTGGATCACAATGGATAATATCATTAGTCCATGTCTGATTGTGGAGACATAACCAGATACTTGTCAGACCCCATTCCCCACCAGCCACTGAATGGCTGTGTGGAGAGGCAAACTGCAGTGGCTTAATGGTGAGTCAGTGAAGTGGTTGGGAGGAGAGACATAGTGTTGGAACATCTATGGAACATTTAGGTCACATTCTGCCATACAGATTCTCAGCCAAGAACAAGGAAATGGAGGGAAGGCAATAGGCTGTTTTTTTAAAAATATTTTTATTGAGATGTATTACATACATTAAAAAAACTTGCAAGGTCATATGTTATATACATTTTCTGGCTGTTTTGAGAAGAACAACCACTCTTCTTCCTCTTCTCTTCAAATGGTACCTCTGATAAGTTAGAGTGTTTGCAGTGTCGAGGCCCTCATGTAGCCTGGGAAGTGTGTCTTTCCAAGTGAGACACCTGTAGTAAATATTTGTCTCTTGCCAGAGACAAAGAGGTTTAAGGGAAGAGAGATGACAACAGCATGTCACACTTGGAAGAAGGTTCAGCTTTCTTATTCATGAAAATAATTTTGTAGCCCTTTGTCAGCTTTATGGTTTATGTATTGCGTATCAGCTGAAATTTCTTAGCTTCGAACGTCAGCCAAAGCAATTAGTGTTAATGGTACTCATTATATATTCATTATATAACATAATTTATTCTAAGAAACACAGGCTGGAAGAGCAGACGGTGAAAACAGAAACTTTTAATTTCCTAGGGTGGGCTTCTGAAGGATAGTTCTTTGGGAAAGGGAAGTTGTGACATCAAAATTATTCATGATGCTTGCATCTATTTCAGAGAATAGGACCCTTTCTTTGCAAATTTGGCTATTAGGATGCAAAATGGTTTTATTCATTTATTCATTATCTATTTGAAAATGTATATCCTACCCTTCCAGTGCCTATGCACAATTCAGGACTAAGAACAATTTAAAACAACCAAAGTAAAATTGAAAGAAAATTTCAATGTAATAAAGATAAATATGTCAATATAAATATAGAAAGATTGCACTAAAAAAAATCTGATAGATCTCAGGCCTTGCTGGATCAAAGCAAATGCATTTCTAATTGAACATTTTGTTCTCACACTAACCAGTCTGAAGCCTCTGGAATGTCCATAGATAGAACCTGTGTTGATTCTCCCAATAATTGGCATTCTGGAATATTTGAGTCTAATACTGGAAATAATGTAAAATCATTACACCATTGATAGCCTAATCCTTCATGACTTGGTCTAATCTGTGTGCCAGTGTGGTGCACAAGTTAGAGTTTTGGAGTTAGTGTGGTGCACAAGTTAGAGTTTTGGGGTGGGAATCAGGAAATCCAGCTTCAAGTTCCGAATGAGCAGATTTGGAAAGTTACTTGTTAAATGTTTCTCATCTAAAATACAATGGGACTATTTCTTTTTATTTTAATTCTTAAATGGACATCAGGGAAGGCTCTCCTAGCACCCAGCTTTTACTTAGCAAAGATATTGTACGTGCCAAGAATTTCTTTCCCAAGATGTCAGTGATGCTAATTTCCCACCTGTATCCTGATGTGGTACAGGCCAGGAATAGTCTTTTCTCTCCATCTGTTCGAGACTGGGGTTGATATAATTATACCTGTGAAGGCAAATAACCTCATTTATCATTTGTATGTGTGGCATTAATTGCTCTGACAATGCAACAATTACTGTGATAGGTACTAAAACTAAGCAATGTTGATTAGACAGAGAATGGATATGTACTTAATTTATCTACAGTTGTGGTTCTCTCTAGGTGTGAGCAATATCAAGCTTTGCAGCTCACTTCTGTGGATCTGCAGGGATAAGAATACATAATGTGTGTGTAGGGATGGGATGGTAGTCTGTGTGTGAAAGAGAAAGAGATGGGGCTGTGTGGGCTAGCCCTGCCCCTAACAAACATTGTACTTGACGGCCATAAACAAACATGTAGACAGCCATCTGCACATTTAACATACTTGGGCATTGCACCCATTCTGATGTATATGTGTAGACTTAGACCATTCCACTCCACAAGAGAAACTCTTTGGTTGTATATTGGTCCTCCTTGTTCCTTTCCGGAATATGTGAGGACAGAAGTTATCTAAACCCACCTCTTTTGGCTTGTCTAAACAATTTAAATAATATAGAATCATAGCTATAGATTTTTGTGGGCTTTTCAAGCTATGAGGCCATGTTCTAGAAGAGTTTATTCCTGACGTTTCACCAGCATCTGTGGCTGACATCTTCAGATATTCCTCATTCCAATCAAACAGACTGTGATCTGGCCACATGGGATTCAGAGGAATTCAGGCTTTTGGGGCCCCACCCGAAAAACTTCATAAACTCTACTGAAAGAGATTCACAGCTTTTACTAGAGTATCTGCAAGTATCCAGGATACTTGTCAGATGTGTGGCCATCTGTATGCTTTGCATGATTTGCATGGCTGTGCATTTTCAGAAGGGGTGTGTGTGAAAATAGATGTGAATTTGTGCAGAAAAGTGAAGACAATTAAGCATAGTAAATAATAATAATAATAATAATAATAATAATAATAATAATAATATTTATTTGTATCCCGCCCCTCTGAGAACAATCGGGGCAGCTAACAAAGATGTGAATATGTGAAAATCTGCATATGTGAAAATCTACATGTAGACTACTCCTTTGTTGTAATTTGGGTAGGCAATAGTCATCTTATTAAACCAGTTGCCTGAATCTCCATGAGCTTTTGTTTAGCTTGTTTCTTTTCATGGTCAGACAAACAAAGATGTGGAAGACTGCTTCTCCACAAGCAAAATTGCCTCTAGAATCATGTTCACCTCTTTTCTATCATGACAAGAAAATTTAAGTTGTTCCTAGTTTACAGATTCTAATATTGATCTAGCTTCCTAATTTTAAAGTGGTAGGTAGTCCTCCTGTTACGATGCAGTTGCATCGTGTTTTGTTTTATATATTTTGCACACAATATCTAATTGTCTAACCTCTTTGTCTTTCTCTCATCCTCTCCCTCCTTCCCACATGTTTTTCCCTGTTTGCTTTAGAAGATGGCCGTAAACTCAAAGGTGCAATCCAGCGGAGCACCGAAACTGGCCTGGCGGTTGAAATGCCAAGCCGAACCATTCGACAAGCTAGCCATGAATCCATTGAGGAAAGCATGAACAGCTATGGATCAGAAGGAAAGTGAGTCAGAAATGATAAGCAGGGATCTATCCATAAAATTCCAGACAAGTATGTTAAACACACATACATGTGTGATTCCCAGTAGCAATTAACTGCCATATCAAACAAATGCTGTAGGGTCTACTTGTATCAGCAATCATAATTTGTGAAGAGGTTTTCCCCCATTGGCTAGTTGTCTTTTCTTTGAATGAGAAATCTCAATTATCTCCACCTTGGGATGGTGTACTAAAGACACTGGGCCCATTCACACCACACATTTTAAGTGCTGTTATTCCACTTTAACTGCCAGTGTCCCATCCCATGGGATCTTGGGCTTTGCATTTAGAAAGGAGCATTTAGACATTTCAGCCAGAGTGCCTCACCAAATTATAAACCCCATAATTGAATAGGATGAAACCATGGCAGTTAAGGTGGAATAGTAGCTCTGTGAATGTGTAGTATGAATGGGCTCACTGTTTAAAACAACAACAAAACACCAGTGTTTCTGAGCTCTGGTTGCAACAAGGCCAGCAAGGGTTTTGTTATCACAGTCTATACATTGCTATCAAAAGATAATGCTAGCAGGAAGGTAGTCATTTTTCCTCTTAGAAACAAAAATATAGAAGGAAAAGGATGAATTCTAACACCTCCCCCCATAGATTCTGAAAATCCTGCTTCAAGCCACAGGATATGCCTTCTGCAAAGCCACCATTAAAGGATACAGCAAATGCTGCTGTTCTTTGACAATGCTGACTAAAGAAAATAACAAATCACAGTATGCGCACATTTATCCAATATGTGAAACAGGAAGTCTTATGATGAAATATTTAAGTGGTACTGATTCATGGACCAATATCAAATTGATTGCTGATGAGGTAAATACCTCTGTCAATATAGCAGCATGGAACTGAATGCTGCTTCCCATTGTGTGCAATGGCCTGTTACAGACTGCCAAAATAAAGCTGCTTCGGATCTCTTTGGAGGTATGCTATTTAAATGATGCATGGGTCCTACGAGTCAGGAGGTCGCGCCAAAGCCACACTCCATTCCTAAGCACTGGAGTGCAGCTTTGGTGCAGCTTCCAGATTCTTAGGATGCATGCATAATTTAAACAGCATACCTCCAAAGAGACCCGAAGCAGCTTTATTTTGGCAGTCTGTAACAGGCCAATGGTTGCCATTTGCAAAATGAAACTTCTGCTTGTGCAATGAGCAGCAAAAAACCCTCACAGGGCCCACACTATTTGTGTGAGTGCTTTAACTCAATAGGAATCTGACCATTGGTTTTTACAATTAGCTGGAAATAGAAATAAGCCTTTGATTATCAGTGCTTTCTTATAAATAAATGCTATGTTATCCAGAAGTGTCCTTCCCAGGAACCCAAATTCCCCTGTAATTCCTAATAAGAAATATTTGAAGCAAAATGTTAATTAAAATATTGTCCTTATAGGTTCAGCCAATTTTGCCACTTGCTAATGAATGTGGGTGGGTGATTAGAGATGAATAACTATTAATTACCCCTTAAATAATCTTGTTAACTGCATACATGAAAAGGGGTATAGTGATGATTGTCCGGGAAAGCTGCCAGCAACACTGCCCGTAGCTGATAACAGAGCCTTTAGTTCAGTGGAAGTAAAGCAGACCCAGCAAAGAAGCAGTCCGAGGGCAGGTCAAGAATACGAGCCGAAGTCAGGATTCCAGAGATTCCAACGTTCCGAAAGTCAAGCCGAAGTCAGGATACCGGGAAACAGCGTAGTCAAACAGTCCAGGGTCAAAACAGCCAAGAGATAACGAAGTCCGGTCCGAGGTCAAGGTAACAGAGAATCTAGATACTAGGAGCTAGCAGCAATCACGCCGAGGGATCATGCAATAAACTCTAGCAACCAGCATTAGTCTCTCTCCCACTTAAGTAAGGGAAACTCTCCCTCGTGCCACCTGAGGCTGGTTGGCTAATTGCCTCTCGGCAATCCTCTGTGATCTGCGTCTGCAAGAACTCTCGGCTCTTCTCTCTTTGTAAGAAGGCACCTGCAGGCAAGCTTCGTCTCCAGACTCACCACTAGGCTGTGGTACCGAAGGAAGCCTCTCTGTGGCACTAGGGCCTGGTTGAACCTCCTCCTCTGGGACTGGAGGATCACAGCTGGGACCTGGCAGGGCAGGAACAGCACCTGGCGTTGCCTCAATCAGCCCTTGCTCTGGAGGAGGCTCATCCTCCTCGTCATCCTCTGAGAGCTGATCTTGGCTGGCCATGACATCATAGAAAATTGTATGATGCAGCTTATTAGGGGAAAAGTTAGGAGCAAAGAAGAAGCTTATATAACCCTAATGGTTCAAATTATACCCAGTGCTGTCATCGGGGGGGGTATGAGGGGTGCAGATCACACCAAGTGACACCATAAGGAGGTGACACTATTGCCCACCAAACATCTGCCTTTTAGCATCATCTGCATTAGAAAGGTACTGTTGAAAAGCTGAGAGAGGGAGTGAGGTAAGTAGTAAACCTGACACCTTCATCTTAGGAACTCTGCAAGATGATAACACTGCTTTTTGTTGCTGTTGTTGTGTTGTTGCTTTATGGGGCCACTTGACTTTTGTGATGTTAGTAGCCATTACACTAGTTCCCTTCAGACCTATTTGCATGAGTAGCAACTGGTTAACTTCACACTAAAGAAAAGGAGGACACCTGTACTGGGAGCAAAAAGATTGCATGTGGTCATTCACAAATGAATAGGAACCCAGACAGTTATGCCTATTATTTTTATGTTTTATTTTATTTATATGCTGCCTTTCTCCCAAATTGGACTCAAGGCAGCTCAAAAAAGATGCATAAAAGCAACAACAGTAACAAAAGAGTACAATTTTAAAACACAATTAAAACACTACATTAATGTAACAGGTAAAAAAAATGTAAAATCCTTAAAAACACTATTTTTGTTTAAAAGCATTATTTTGTCCACTGCATTGAAAATTAATCCTCTGTGAAGCTGCCAAACAGTAGGTCTTGAATGGGGTGCAGCTGCTGTATCTTTTTATAAAGAAAACTATTCGGCTTTCTGAATACTTGTTGGCTAAAGTGCCATTATATCAGCCTTTGCAAGCATGCAGTACTGACACATTTGAAACTTTTTTTTTAATACCAAGAGTAAATTTGCATGCTACTAGCCAAAATCCAACTACGCACAGTGAATCATTTGCTGAACCAGCATTTGTATAAATCTCATTGATTTTGTGAGTCTAGTATCACTAGAGCTAACAGCTGGATTTAGACAGTTCTATTAAACAAGTGGAGCATATTTTACTTGTGCATCTTCAAAGTGTTTCTGATTTATGACGATCCTAAGAAAATCCTATCATGGGATTTTCTTGATAAGGTTTGTTCGATGGGGTCTGCCTTTCCCTTCTTCTGAGGCTGAGAGAGGGTGACTTGCCCAAACCCTGGCCTCCAGAGTCGCAGTCCAACACAATGCTATATTTATTTTGGGATTGTAATATTCCTTCCTCCCTTTTCTCTCATCTAATCAGAGAACTGAACATGAAAGCAACTAGACTGTGCAGTGATGCTGCACAGATGATCCAACATATTTGTACATTGTTCCCAGGAGGCCAGGCTGTATAAACCTAAATGGAAAGCATCATTGTCAGCAGAGAAAACAGAATCTCTTTCTACACTGCCAAAGGGGAAAAATTCAATTCATAATCTTGTGGATTTTGTAATAGAGGCTGGAACAGAGTTGCATTACTATGCAGTTGCATAGCAGAACTATTTCCTTAGTGGCAGGTTGTTGTTTTTTCATGGAGGAAAAAAATGACATTACAATTAAAGAGTAGCTACTGTTTCCACCACCACCGTCAGCATCACCTCAGTCATAATATAATCCCTGGCAGGATGTCTAGCACTAAAGATTTCACTGCAGCACTTCTTAATGATTTTTAGAGAAGAATATTCCATAGGCACATGGAGGATTTTGTGTAGTTGCCAAAGTGTTAGTTAAGCTCTTGAGATGTAAATAATATTCACAGCCAGGTTGGTCATTAATACACCTGGGTCTGATCACATAACACCAGTGCTGAAATCTCTTCAATGGCTGCCAATCAGCTTCTGTGCACAATATAAAGTTATTACTTTTAAAGCTCTACATGGCTCGGGCTGGAGTTACTTGCGGGAACACCTCTCCCTACACGATCTGTCCCACATACTCAGAACATCTGGGAAGAATTTAATGGAACACTATAACACCAGATTAATAATGACTTCCCATAGAGCATTTATAGCCCCAGCGCCTAAACTGTGAAACAGTCTACCGGAAGAGATCCGTCTTATTACCACCTTAGATGCTTTTAAGAAGGCACTTAAGATGGATCTCTTCCGGCGGGCGTATCCACCTGATTCTGTATAAGACTATGATAAATGCTCCACCCTTGACGATGATTATAGGATTATTTTATGATTAGATATTTTAAGGAACTAATAGGAATGTTGTAATTCAGTATTAGCATTTTATAGTCACTATTTGTATTAGTATTGTATTTTTAATGATGTAATCCTGCTTCGATCCTTGGGAGAAGCGGGAAATATAAATTCTTCTTCTTCTTCTTCTTCTTCTTCTTCTTATTTGTCTATTTTGGGATCTTTCACATGGAGGAGGTAAGTGTCATTAAATTGTGATTAAATCATGCTAATAGTGTGATCGTGGGGAAGATTATCACATCCCTGCACTCTCCTCCCATCAATGTCCCATGCATAAACTGTAATGGATGGGACAAATAATGGGAGTTTCCAGTATTTACGCACGGGGCACAAATGGTAGAAGTGCATGGGATGTAATCATCTTCCCCCTGATTTTGCTATTAGCACGATTTAATCATGATTTAATAACGTTTGCCTCCCATGTGAAAAAATCCTTTGTCCTCAACTTGTTCAAGGTTCAAAACTATTTTGCACTTAACTAACTCAGCAGAGGGAGGGGGGAAAAGGGGGAAGACTCTTGCCCTTCCCAGTTGACTCAGGCAAAAGCAAACTGCTGCAGCTTATCCTATTTTTGGGTTATTCCTCATTACTAATTTTTCCCTGCTTGACCATAGAAACCCCCTGAGTGACCTTAGGCAAGTCACATATCTCATCCTCAGAAGGCAAAGGCAAACCCCTCTGAACAAATCTTCCCAACAAGACCCTGTGGTAGGTTCACCTTAGGGTCACCATAGGTCTGAAACGACTTGAAGGCACACAACATAACTTTACAGACTTCTCACACTGTTTGCATTAGGACCAAAGTCCAATGAACTGGCTCTGATCCAACCCAGTAGGGATATAAGTTTTCTAGTTATATAGAATCATAAATAAAAATAGCTATATGTATTTTCTTTTATTTTTAAATGCACCTTCTGCCTTTAGCCAAGAAACCCCTCTGTCCCCAGTGGCTACATGTGCACTTGGCCATGCTAGTAGATCCGCACATGTTGCACCGCCATTAAGGAGGTCCCACAGTTTTTTGTATCAATAGGGAGCAGGTCCAGAACTGGTCCCCCCCAGAGGTCCGACTGTAATGCAGTTTGACACCACTACATGCTGTAGCGCCATCCTATGGAATCCTAGGATCTGTGATTTTATAAGGTTTTTAGCCTTCTCTGCCAAAGAGTCCTGGTGCCTCACAAAGCTACAAGTCCAAGAGGGAGCCATGGCAGTTAAAGTGGTGTCAAACTGCATTATTTCTACAGTGTAGATGCAGCCTCAGTTTTCCACTTCATATGTATTCTAACACTGGCACAGAAACTAGGTTTGGCAACATCAGAATCAAAAACATGTTGGATCTTGCCAATTCAGCAGGGCTTCTAAAGCTTATCTTTGACTCCATCTGTATCCTGAGTGGTAATAAGAACTGATTAAAATCAATTAAGTAGTTTTTTCTAACAAAAGGGGTTAATTAAATTTATATTTAACATGGCTGTTTGACTTAAGGTGGACTTCCAACATTAACCTAATTCCATTATTAATTTATTATGTCATTGATTAATTAAATAAGAGATTATACTGAGCAGCCAATTTTTTTTCTCCAGTTCCTAGCTGGTTCTTTAATAAATGCAAGTAGCTATAGGAATCTTTGTTTATTTTGTTCTTGAGCATGATAGTTTGGTTAAATTCAAAATAAAAAGATTTTAAACTAATAAGTAGTAAGGAATGCTTGGAAGGGGTGGATGTCTTTGGATCCAGTTGGTTCTCCCATGTTCTATACCAAATTCAATATAAAGGCTTCTCATCTGCCCCAAATGCTTTTGTCCCTGGGACTTATTCTGAGAACCCATTTGAGAATCAGTAAGCTGCAGAAAGAGGGAGGTTAAGTAGATGAAAGAGGGAGAGAAATGCATTGCAAGAGAACAGTTGGGGGTGTGATGGATGAGAAATGGGGTTTTCAAAAATTCAGGCATTGTTTCCTTTCCTGCCAAGCACAACACAGGAACAAGGTGGGGACTGTTGAGTGAAGTCAATGACATTTTTCATTTCAGTTCTGATAAAAGTTTTAGTGTAGGCTTGTTGCTTAATTTCCTGATGGCAATTAAACAGAAACCTAATAGTTATTTTCCCCTATGTCTAATGTAAATATGATTGAATTTGAATTTTTAAAGTTTATGAATGATAAATTAAATGCATTAACTAACTTATATTAATTTTCTTGACTCTCCTAAGTTTATTGTTATTCTATGATTCAAAGGAATGTGCCATGAAATTTAAGTTAATTGTTCCTCCCTTTTTTGGCCACTGGCTTTTCTTGGAAGCACTGATTTAGGCTAAATGCCCCCAGAAGAAAATCTTGTAAACTGCTGTAAGTGCATAACATGTGGCACCTGCGAAGGCATTCTTGTTTTCTGCTGACTACCCCTGGAATGATTAGGCTGCAAAATGCTAAGGTGACTTTCTTACTTTAGAATAACTCAGCAGACTGTGACTGCAGCTAGAGAAAAAAGAGAGGTGTGATCTTCTGTGAGGTGAGGAAGCTGAAAATGGTCTGCAAGGACATGTTGTCAGATTGCTGCACCTTCCCCGTTTCTGTCTAATTTCAACTCTTAAAACAAAATGTTCCTTTGCTGCTTCCCTCGAAGCTAGTGTCATGGCATTATGTGTGCATGTTTTTCTACACTCAAACAGCATGAAAAGGTGGAGAAACACCTGCAGGTTGGCTTGATACATGCTTTCCTATTACACCCAGTCATCATTCCCTCTAAAAGCAAACTATTAGGCAGGCAGATTCTCTAGATGCACAATAACATGCAAGTGTTGAAGAAGTGTTGAAATTATAAGAAAAATAAACAGACTAATACTTTTTAAAAATCAAAGCAGAATATTGAAAGAGTAACTGCATTGGTTGAGGGAGGAGGAGGAATCTGGAAGGGTGGTTGAGAAAGAAAAATTATTCAGTTGTGACATGAATCCAAGGCCTCAGTCCAGTTGCTAGTGCTAAACAGAGTAGACTGAATCAGTGGGAACATGGAAACTTGGTCTGTCAATACTTATATACCGTATTCAGGGGTAGCCATATTGGCTGTATAGCAAAGTATAATAAAATTCCAAATCCAGAAAACAGTGACACCGTTATTTGACCAACCAAAATGCACAAAATACATATGCAAGCTTTTGAAACGCCACTGGAGCTTCGAAGTGGAACTTTGAAAGCTCACAACATATATTTTGTGTATTTTGGTTGTCTAAATAAAGGTTTCACTGTTTTGTAAATTTTTGAATACTTATATAATGCCTCCTCCTCCTCCTCCTCCTCCTCCTGTATCTTCTAGTAATTTCCAGCTTATGGAAACTCTGGGTGAACGTATCATAGGGTTTTCTGGGGCTGAGAGTGTGTGACTCACCTGTGGTCCCCCAGTGGGTTTGCATAGCTGAATGGGTCTCCAGAGTCATAGACCAATATTCAAACCACTACACCAAGCTATACCTTCCAGCATTTCACAGACAAAAAAAATGGGACATCAGAGTGTGGGCAGTGTTAGGAAGGATCGAATTAGGGGAATTTTAATTAGCTCAAATATTATGAGAGGCGTGTCCTAAGGACACACGCAGCGGGGTCTTGTCCCTATGTGTATATCAGAGGTCATCTAATCCAACCCCAAGAAACAGAGACTCAAATGCCAATGGAGGTGCAATTAAAATATGAACATTTATTAAAGCCACACAACAAAAGGGATCACACATGCACACACACATTCAATGCTAAAGCAAGGGAGGGGGGAGTAAAGGAAAAAGGATAGAGGCACCATTGGGAATATTTACCTTCAAAGTCTTCTCCAAGACGTCAGATGTGAGGGATGGTGGATGGTGAGACACAGCCGTGGGAGCGGGAAAGAAAGTGGAGACCGTGGTGGCTAGGAGCTGAGTTCTGGCGGGAAAAGCTAACTAGAGGCCCGAAAAGACAGTGAGCTTGGATTCGCTCAAGTGATTTCAGCAGAGCACAAGGCTCCAGGAACGCAAGCTCGGAGCGAAATGCTCTACAAACAAGGAACTCTGGCTCGGAACTGCTCAACAAGCCCACTGAAGGGCGAAAAGTGCGGTCCTTATATACTGCTAAACATAACCTCAGGCTATGGCAGCCTAGCGGACAAAAGGCTTGATGACTTATCTTTGTCTAAGCTGAAACTTACATAATGGATACACAAAGCATAGGTCTGCCACTTATTCAGGGGGAGTGAATATCTAGATGGCTGAGCCGTTAAGTTAATCACTGGCTCATTAAGGAGGGAGCCATAGCTGTTGTCTTCCTTGTTTCAGGTAGATTGTGAATCTGGTCTAGCAACTCCCAAAACTGCTGCTGAAAGGTTTAAATCTACCTTTTTCCTGTGACCATGCCTAGCAAGGCGGCTGGCTATGTGGTCTGCTTGCTTTTGGGATAATGGCGGCTAGCAATGGGGTCAGTCAGGGATCATGGCTTCAGATCGCATGGCACCCAAAATTTATATAAAACCATTCTTGATAACAGCAGGATGGTAAAATATATTAATGAGGAAGAATAGGCAAGCTGAGTGAGGCTACAGCAATTGGCTTTTGTCTGAACTACTGGGAAAGGCAAAATTTTGCCTCCTCCTCTATGCTCTACCCTGCTGAGTTAATCAAGTACAAACTACTTTGCACTTTGATCTCATTTTGGAGCAATTTAAAGTAAACTGAAGATAAAGTGGGAGAAGGAGAGTGAAAATGGAACATTTTAAAAGCAGCTGAAAAAGTGGGATGACAGGACTGTCTTGGCAAATCAGGACAGTTGGAGGATATTGTTCAAAATGTAAATAAATTCCATTAATTCAATGGTTAATTAGAATTATCAGATAGATTTCACTGTAAGAGTGTTTACCTGTCACAGCTCCACCCTAAGGAATCCTGGGAAATTTAGGTTTATGGGTCGTATAGGATTCTCTGCTAGAGACCTCTAATGCTCTCTGAAAGAGCACTCTAAAAAAAAAAGAATTCCAAATATATCACCAGATCTCAGTTTTCGGGATGCTGCAGGCTGGAGCCATGACATTTCAAGTAGTATCTGCACGATTATAAATTCATAGTGCAGATATATTCTACTCTCCTATTTCCAACCGGTGACTGAGCCCAGAATTGCTAACAGTGAAATGAGATATTTCTTTTGAGACCTGAATACATTCAACACTCCACCCACGGTAGTCAGTTCTTCAGTTTGTGGCAAGTGTATTACATAATCCTATGGCCTCTTCTCCAGCTACATGTAATATAAAGGAAACTTGAAATGCTTCTGAATTTTTCTTTGCTTCGGCGACTTTTATATACAGCAGTGGTGGGCAGCCTTCCAGACATTGCTGAAGTACATCTCCCAGCATTCCTCATAATTTCTTGTGCCAGCAAGGGCTGCTAGGTGCTGCAGTCCCACACTTGGAGGTCCACATAACTCCACTTCCGATACAAATTGCATTG
Organism: Sceloporus undulatus; assembly: GCF_019175285.1. Classification (NCBI taxonomy): domain Eukaryota; kingdom Metazoa; phylum Chordata; class Lepidosauria; order Squamata; family Phrynosomatidae; genus Sceloporus; species Sceloporus undulatus. The sequence continues at coordinate 31,505,778 of NC_056525.1, read as the reverse complement.
TTCCCATTTTGTTCAGTTTTCCACTGGAGGCAAGGAAGAAAGTGGCGTGCAGCCTTCCTTTGTGGATAATAGATGCTATTCATTTGTGCAACTGCATCATTTGCGTTTCACTTTCTAGTACTTGCTGCGAGCCAAGCACTTCTTAGCATAGTATTCTGGACACTGTGGCCATTTTTCACACCATGTAACATTCAGTTTCTGTTAGGAAATAGCAGCTAAGGGAGAGAAAATGGTTGATCAAGAACATTGCTATTAATTGAGCTATAATAACTGGTGAGGTTGTCCAAAGGCATTTTTTCTACTTGAGGCAGGAACAAGATCACACATCACACTCTCATTTTCAAATACAGAAACCATCTAGACTGGCATTTGAATGTCATACCTTCCAACTGTCCCAATTTGGCAGGGACAGTCTTGATTAATCCTCTGTCATCCCACTTTTTCAGATGCTTTTAAAAGGTCTGGGCTTTTCTTCTCTCTCACTTCCCCCTGCTTTGTCCTCATTTTAATTAAAGGGCTCCAAACTGAGTTCAAAGTGCAAAACTTGTCTGCCCTCAATTACCTCAGTGGGGATAGGGAATAGGAGAGGAGGGGGAGGAATCTTGCCCTTCCCTGTAAACTCAGGCAAAGGCAAGCTGCTGCAACCTTTCCTAGCATGTGGATTCTTCCCCAGTGATAACTTTTACCATCTTGACCATACTGTGATGTTGCTTGGCCAGTTTTCATCTTTGAAATGTTGGAAGGTAGGGACTACTGTATTTTTAAGTATGAATATTTTTGAAGATCCTTTCCACCACTACATGCTAGTCAGAAAAGGATTGTCTTCACCTGCCAACAGAAGGAAAGCAAAAAGAAACCCATCCTACCCTCCCTAGGGAGAAAGTTCCAAAGCCTGGGTGCAGCCACCAAGAAGGCTGTCTCCTTTGTTCCCACCAAATGGGCCTAAGAAGAAGGTTGGGCTGAGAGGAAGGCCTCTTTGGAAGACCTTGTAACCTGGACAGTCTACTCTGGGAAGATATGGGTCCTTCAGATACCTCATACTAAGCCATGTAGGGCTTTATAGACCATAGTAGAAGAATAATGGTTTCCTGATGATTCTCAGACAACTTCCTACCACCTATGTAGACAATCTCTCAAAGCCCGGTTGACCACTATTTTTTGTTGATCTGTTTCAAAGTGCTGGTCATGATCTATAAAGGAACAGAACAAAAAATCTGGAAAACACCTATTCATAGTAGAAGAATAAAAGGAAACAAAGTCCCATGTGCTGTGTGATGGACCAAAAACTTTAATTTCTTTTTTAAAAAAGCGTTTCAGCCTTGTCTCCAACTGGCCTTCTTCAGGGGTTGTTCCCAGAAATTTCTGGAGTTGTAGTCTGCACTCTCAGCCAAAGTGGACACTCTGAGTATTAGAAGGAAGGCTTCTCATACTTCTCTGAAATGTGTTGGGCTTTTTACGAAATTAAAGTTTTTGGACCATCACACAGTACATGGCACTTTGTTTCCTATTATTCTTCTACTGTGACTATGTGTTTTCCAGTTTTATGTTGTGTTTTTTATAGATCATAACCAGCACTTTGAACCAGACCAACAGAAAGCAGAGGTCAACCAGACTTTTTTATTATTATTAAATTTTATTATTAAAACAAACAAACACGCACAAAAATATGTATATATAAGGAAACATTGCAATCGATTTCATCTATATACATCAGACAAACAAATAACAAATAACAAGTAAACAATATATATATATATATATATATATATATATATGGAAAAATAAAAACAAAACAAAAAACCACATAAAGTCAACCAGACTTTGAGCGATTGTCTACTGAGGTGACAGGAGGTTTTCTGAGAACCATCAGAAGACCATCTAAGTTCATCAGTCTCCTGGGGCAGACCATTTTAATCAGCCCCCAACCTCTGCAGAGCTTTTGATTCTCATTAAGTCTAAATGTCCAAGTAGTGTTCTGACCATGGCAACAGAACTACAAAAAGTACCTCCATTCCCAGATCACTATAAATTCATCCAACAAAGAATACAAGGCCCAGAATGTACCCAGGAGTGTGAGTTTGGCCAGATACCACTTGGGACAGAACTGGTTGTTATGTCAGAAACAATATCCTGAGCTACTCCTGACATGGAGTCTCAGTATGGATGTTGAAGTTCCCCAGCAACATAAGCTAAGGGAACTCCAACACTATCACTAAGACCATTCTAGCTGGCTCAGGAAGAGAAACAGTTAAGAGAAACAATTAAAGAATGAGAACTACTGCTGTAGCATTTGTTTTTCAAGGAATAGTAAAACGCATTACAAACCAGAGGGAGGGACTGTATCATCCTCCAGAAGTGACTAGACTCCAGCTCCCAGCATCCTTTATTATTGGCCATGCTGGCTGCCTGTGCTGAGAACTGCTGTCCAACAATCTCTGAAAGGCTACACAATTCTCACATCTCCACTGAAAGTTTTGAAGCCAAATTACCATTGTTAGCCATCAGAGCAAGCACAGTACTGTGAATGGATGTTCTTGGACTCATCATTTCAGCCCCAGTAACTACAGTGGTACCCCGGGATACAAATTGATCGCGTTACGAAATTTCCGGGATACGAAAAAGTTAGATTGGAAAAAACTGTTCCGGGATACGAAGGTTTTTTCGGGTTACAAAATTTTTTTCGGCGCGAAATTCAAACGCGCGGCTTTCCAGCGCTAACGGAAAGCCTTTTCGGGTTGCGAAATGCATCGGGTTACGAACGGGGCGGCGGAACGAATTAATTTCGTAACCCGAGGTAGCACTGTATCTGAATTAATGTGACGTCGAAGGCTTTCATCGCCAGCATCCATAGTTTTTTGTGGTTTTTTTGGGCTATGTGGCCATGTTCTAGAAGAGTTTATACCTTGACGTTTCGCCAGCATCTGTGGCTGGCATCTTCAGAGATGTCTATGCTGCATTCCCACAAAAAACCCACAAAAAAACGATATCTGAATTAAACTACACTTTTGTTTTTGAGAAATGTGTATGCATATTGGGGGGAGCTCTGAAATGCCTATGAATAAGAAGGTTGATATTGTTGCAAACCGTTCTGATGCCTAGGAAGAGAAGACACTGGAAGTACATTTAGCTGTCCATATTATCAGAAACAGCAGGGGCTAATCCACTTTCAGGAACTGAAGTGATGGGAAAAAAGCCCATTAATCCAATTGTAAAAGATTATTTGCTCCACTTATTCTGTTAGGTGATCAGTCAGGCAGCTCAATGCAAACAAATATAGAAAAATGACAGTTTGTGAGCAATTTTGGTGCTGTAATGAATATATTTAATGTAAAGACAGGTGAGTGCAGTTTATTCCATGTGTCAAATATTCCTTCCATCATCCTTAGTGCTTTATTTACAGACAGTGCCCTCTGGCAAAACACCTCAAATTCCAGGAAAAAAATAGAATAAAAGAATTGATGACAATTCTCTTCTTACAGCCAACACATAAATTGTTTTGTATTTTTGGATTCAGCATCTATCAGCTCTGTGGTCAGAGGCTGTTCATTAGCTTTACAGGCTCTATGGCAACAGCTGAAAATGAAGCCTTATTCTTTGCAGAGCTTGGAACATTGCCTCTAAAAAGTAATTAGTTACCATTATTGTTCCAAACCCTTTGCAGCTCCCAATTATTTAATTAGTAGTATTGTTACATTTTAAAAAATTCTCAGAAGGAGCTAAATTAGTATCTTTCAGAGTTGGTTTTGAAAAGCCTCTCTAGATATTCCAACCACTGGTCACTGGTGCATGGCACACTACATCTCAACTCATATCTGATAGAGAGCACATGCATACAACAGCTAGCTACTATGATTAAAGAGCATTGACACTAATGGCTATAGGAAATAAAATAAACTTTTATTATACAAATTCAATTAGAGATAGGAAAACTGCCCAAAGCTAAGCTAAGCTAGGACAGGAAGAGGACATAAGCCCAAAACAGATGGGCAGATGGGGGTGGCTTCTGGTCACTCTGGGGGCATCATACTTACATGATGCATGCCCCCAGAGCACCTAGAAGCTGTGCCAGGGCCACGCCAGGGCTGTGTAAGGCAGCCCATAACCAGCCCAAAAGGAATGGCTTTTTTCTGCTCCTTGCCACAGTCTATTTGGGATCATGGCAGGAGGTGCCCTGGGGGCCATACCATGTGTTCGTTGAGGCCCTGAGGTGCCTGGGCTGGGAGCAGCTTCTGGCTACTCCTGGATACCTGTCTGTTTCGCCCAGTACTTAGTTTGTACTTTTGGAACAGTGAAAGAATGAAAAGGAGCTGGAGAGAAGTGTGGTCCCCAAGAATATCAGTCCAAGAGAAGTTAGGGTAGTAGATAAGACTCAAGGAGATTTTAAGTCAGTGGAGCACTCATTATACCCATCACTGCTGCTCTCTGTAAGCAAATGGGCAGAATAGCATTCATGCTGTCCTGCCCCAAGTCCTGCCCAGGGTCAGTCCCTGGGGCTGGCATAGTGATGAAGGCGTGTTTATACACCTGCCTGCCACCACTACCATGTGCCCTGTACCTTCCTCACCATCGTGTCTGGTGAGAAGACCACCGACACGGCTTGTCAGGACTGAAATGGGGTGCTTCGCTACATCCATGTGGCCAGGTGCCCCCTTTCCATGTCAGAGGCCATGATGAGGGTCTTCTCACCAGACACAACAGTGAAGCAGGTACAAGGAGCATGGGTCTGACAGCTGTCACTGCAGAATTTTGTAGAAACTCTGTGGCAAACAGCCGGTCTTTTTATACCAGGTTAAATCCCCTTTGGGCCAGAATCAGACCAGATCCACGGGATCCATGTCTGCTCTATCAGGTCCTGGCCTGGGGCTAATGGCCTGCATCACCTGGACAGGCCCTCGGATACATTTAACTCTTTAAACACCAAGTGTTTTTGCATTTCCAACAACCTCGATACACACAACAGAAGGAGCTGGTAAAGACAAAGCATGAACAAGTACTTGAACCATGTGAATAATCCTCATTCACTATTTTGTGACATCATATGCTTGTAATTAGGAATGGAACTAAGCCATTATAACTATACAATAAAAATTGGCAGTGACACCAGTGCTCCCCAAACATCTGCCTTCTGGCAGAAATAGGCTGTGGCGTTCTCCTTCATCCCTTTGAAACACTCCCATGATGGTGTGAGAGGCAGGTGAGGCTCAGTGGAAAGAGAAAGAAGAGTCCTCGTGTTTTTTTTAAATAATAATTTTATAATTGTAAATTTTAAAATTCTAAAATTAGTTAAAACTTCACGTCTTAGCAAATTTGAAGCCAGCGAGCGTGCTCTCAGGGCTGCCGGCTTCTCAGGCCTCTGGAGGCCTGGGAAGCTGACAGCTCCGCGCCGGCTTCTAAGGGGCCTCCAGAGGCCCCTTGAAGCTGATGAGCATGCTCTCGGGGATGCCAGAGCACGTGCACGGCCAGCTGCTAGCTTCTCAGGAAGAGGGGTAGCCTTATACAGTGAGTATATCCTAAACTCTATATTTTTATTTAAAAACTTGGGGGTTGTCTTATATGCCGGAAAATACGGTAATTTAAAGGTATAATTTAATTTTGCTAGTTGTCTATGTCACAACTATTGCCAATACCTTAAGCAATATATAGGAATTGCAGTTTATGAGTAACATTAGTACAAAAAACATTGTTAAGGATTTTTATGGTGTGCTATGGAAGGAGGTCAGTGGGATGTGTGTGATACTGAGTTACTGTACTGGGTGACACCAACCCTAGTGATTCCACAATATATATGCTACCTCTGAGCTCTAACAATTTCCTTGCCCATTGAGCTATCACAATATTTACACAGGGTGGTGAACAAAGGCTGACATGTTCTGCATAGCTTTGTCTAGAAGCATTGATGGAAGTTATGAAGCAATGCCAACTGGTGCCTTCCATGTCAGGGGTGATCCCACTCGAGGTTTTAGTTCAGACTTGAAAGAAGTTCTCCAAGCTTTTGAACTTTACCGTCAAAGTTTCATCACTTTAGATAGCTCCTTTAAATTTCAGCCCCAAACCCCATGGATGTAGGAGCCACCAACCACTTCTGGTGTGGGATAATAACTCTCTGGTATTAAGTAACTTAGGATGCTTGGAAAACAGAGAGACAAAACCTTTGAGCACGAGGTTGGCGTTCTGTGGCAGCACTTGGCATGCAGGATCTTGGAAGCAGCTTAAAAATAGATTTGAAAAGAGGTCACAAACTCCACACGGACAAGAAAAGAAATTAATGATAGGTCTGCCTAAACTTAGCTGTGCTGAGCTGCTTTCTGCATGCTAATGCATCACATTCAGCAAGTTGGAAGGGAACAGCTCCCACTTGGGATTTTCTTCAAAGCAGTTCTTACTTCACAGAACTGTGTTCATTAGTTTGTTCGAGTCCACTGCCACTTTCCAAAATAAGATTTTAAAAGCAGGTCAAGACTATTGATGAATTATTGGAGGAGGGGGGGTATGGAAAAAAGATAGTAAATTGGTCATAGTGAAATGGTCCTACTGAACATAGAATTGGTTTGTGGTGTGCCTTACTTGCTGCTGAGAGGTCTGAAAAGTTTAGGATTACAACTCCCAGAATCCTCCAGATAGCATCCTGGAAATAGGTTTTTGTGGGGTTTTTCGGGCTATGTGGCCATGTTCTAGCAGAGGTTCTTCCTGATGTTTCACCAGCATCTCTGCCAGGATGCACAGGGAAGCCATTGAAATCCACAAACACCTGGACAATTTCAACAGGGAAGAGGAATCCCTTAAAGTAAACAAGGTTTGGCTACCAGTCCTGAAAGATAGCAAGATAAAGACAAATGCAAATGAGAAATCTCCCAGGGTCAGGGGTTTCCCAGCAGATAATGAGCACTAATCAAGCAGAC
>NC_056525.1:31415131-31498854 GCF_019175285.1 Sceloporus undulatus | reverse complement strand
CAATGAAACTGGCTCTGATCCACCCCAGTAGGGAATATAAGTTTTCTAGTTATATAGAATCATAAATAAAAATAGCTATATGTATTTTCTTTTATTTTAAATGCACCTTCTGCCTTTAGCCAAGAAACCCCTCTGTCCCCAGTGGCTACATGTGCACTGGCCACTGCTAGTAGATCCGCACATTTTGCACCGCCATTAAGGAGGTCCCACAGTTTTTTGTATCAATAGGGAGCAGGTCCAGAACTGGTCCCCCCAGAGGTCCGACTGTTAATGCAGTTTTGACACCACTAACATGCTGGCGCCATCCTATGGAATCCTAGATCTGTGATTTTATAAGGTTTTTAGCCTTCTCTGCCAAAGAGTCCTGGTGCCTCACAAAGCTACAAGTCCAAGGGAGGCCATGGCAGTTAAAGTGGTGTCAAACTGCATTATTTCTACAGTGTAGATGCAGCCTCCAGTTTTCCACTTCATATGTATTCTAACACTGGCACAGAAACTAGGTTTGGCAACATCAGAATCAAAAACATGTTGGACTTGCCAATCAGCAGGGCTTCTAAAGTCTATCTTTGACTCCATCTGTATCTGCAGTGGTAATAAGAACTGATTAAAATCAATTAAGTAGTTTTTTTCTAACCAAAGGGGTTAATTAAATTTATATTTAACATGGCTGTTTGACTTAAGGTGGACTTCCAACATTAACCTAATGTCATTATTAATTTATTATGTCATTGATTAATTAAATAGAGATTATACTGAGCAGCCCAATTTTTTTCTCCAGTTCCTAGTGGTTCTTAATAAATGCAAGTAGCTATAGGAATCTTTGTTATTTGTGTTCTGAGCATGAAGTTTGGTTTTTAAATTCAAATAAAAAGATTTTAAACTAATAAGTAGTAAGGAATGCTTGGAAGGGGTGGATGTCTTTTGTATCCAGTTGGTTCTCCCCTGTTCTATACCAATTCATATAAAGGCTTCTCATCTGCTCCCCAAAGCTTTTGTCTGGGGACTTATTCTGAGAACCCATTTGAGAATCGTTTAAGCTGCAGAAAGAGGGAGGTTAAGTAGATGAAAGAGGGAGAGACAATGCATTGCAAGAGAACAGTGGGGTGTGATGGATGAGAAATGGGGTTTTCAAAAATCATGGCATTGTTTCCTTTCCGCTCAAGCACAACACAGGAACAAGGTGGGATGGTGAGTGAAGTCAATGACATTTTTCATTTCAGTTCTGATAAAAGTTTTAGTGTAGGCTTGTTGCTCTAATTTCCGGATGGCAATTAAAAACAGCAACTAATAGTATGTTCCCCTGTCTAATGTAAATATGATTGAATTTGAATTTTTAAAGTTTATGATGATAATTAAATGCATTAACAACTTATATTAATTTTCTTGACTTTCCTAAGTTAGTTTATTGTTATTCTATGATTCAAAGGAATGTGCCATGAAATTAAGTTTAAGTTAATTGTTCCTCGCCCTTTTTTGGCCACTGGCTTTTCTTGGAAGCACTGATTTGGCTAAATGCCCCAGAAGAAAATCTTGTAAACTGGCGTAGAAGTGCTAACATGTGGCACCTGCGAAGGCATTCTTGTTTTCTGCTGACTACCCCTGGAAGGATTAGGCTGCAAAATGCTAGGTGACTTTCTTACTTTAGAATAACTCAGCAGACTGTGACTGCAGCTAGAGAAAAAAAGAGAGGTGTTCTTCTGTGAGGTGAGGAAGCTGGAAAATGGTCTGCAAGGACATGTTGTCAGATTGCTGCACTTCCCCGTTTCTGTCTAATTTCAACTCTTAAAACAAAATGTTCCTTTGCTGCTTCCCTCGAAGCTAGTGTCATGGCATTAGGTGTGCATGTTTTTCTACACTGCAAAACAGCATGAAAAGGTGGAGAAACACTGCAGGTTGGGCTGATACAGCTTTCCTATTACACCAGTCATCATTCCCTCTAAAAGCAAACTATTAGGCAGGCAGATTTCTAGATGCACAAATAACATGCAAGGTTGAAGAAGTGTTGAAATTATAAGAAAATAAACCGACTACATACTTTTTAAACAATCAACAAGCAGCAATATTGAACGAGTAACTGCATTGGTTGAGGGAGGAGGAGGAATCTGGGAAGGGTGTTTGGAGAAGAAAAATTATGTCAGTTGTGACATGAATCCAAGGCCTCAGTCCAGTTTGCTAGTGCTAAACAGAGTGACTGAATCAGTGGGGAAATGGAAACTTGGGTCTGTCAATATTCATATACTGTATTCAGGGGTAGCCATATTGGCTGTATAGCAAAGTATAATAAATTCCAATCAGAAAACAGTGACACGTTATTTGACCACCAAACATGCACAAAATACATAGCAAGCTTTTGAAACGCACTGGAGCTTCGAAAGTGGAACTTTTGGAAAGCTCACAACATATATTTTGTGTATTTGGTTGTCTATAATAAAGGTTTCACTGTTTTGTAAATTTTTTGAATACTTTATACATGCCTCCTCTCCTCCTCTCCGTCCTCCTGTATCTTTCTAGTAATTTCCACGCTTATGGAAACTCTGGGTGAACGTATCATAGGGTTTTCTGGGGCCTGAGAGTGTGACTCACCTGTGGTCCCCCAGTGGGTTTGCATAGCTGAATGGGTCTCCCAGAGTCATAGACCAATATTCAACCAACTACAACCAAGCTCATAACCTTCCGCATTTCACAGACAAAAAAAAAAATGGGACATCAGAGTGTGGGCAGTGTAGGAAGGATCGAATTAGGGGAATTTTAATTAGCTCAAATATTATGAGAGGCGTTGTCCTAAGGACACACGCAGCGGGTCTTGTCCTATGGTATATCAGGGTCATCTAATCCACCCCACGAGAAACAGAGACATCAAATGCCAATGGAGGTGCAATTAAAATATGAACATTTATTAAAGAAACACACAACAAAAGGGATCACACATGCACACACACATTCAATGCTAAAGCAAGGGGAGGGGGGAGAGTAAAGGAAAAAGGATAGAGGCACCATTGGGAATATTTACCTTCAAAGTCTTCCAAGACGTCAGATGTGAGGGATGGTGGATGGTGAGACACAGCCGTGGGAGCGGGAAAGAAAGTGGAGACCGTGGTGGCTAGAGACGAGTTCTGGCGGGAAAAGCTAACTAGAGGCCCGAAAAGACGTTGAGCTGTTGGTATATCTGCTCAATTGATTTTAATTCCAGCAGAGCACAAGGCTCCAGGAACGCAAGCTCGAGTATGGAACATGCTCTACAAACAAGGAACTCTGGCTCGGAACTGTCAACAAGCCCACTGAGGGCGAAAAGTGCGCCGGCCTTATATACTGTGAAACATAACCTCAGGCTATGGCCAGCCTAGCGGACAAAAGGCTGATGACTTATCTTTGTCTAAGCTGAAACTTACTAATTGGATACACAAAGCATAGGTCTGCCACTATTCAGGGGGAGTGAATATGCTAGATGGCTGATGCCGTTAAGTAATCACTGGCTCTATTAAGGAGGGAGCCATAGCTGTGTCTTCCTTGTTTCAGGTAGATTGTGAATCTGGTCTAGCAACTCCCAAAACGCTGCTGGAAAGGTTTAAATCTACCTTTTTCCTGTGACCATGCCTAGCAAGGCGGCTGGCTATGTGGTCTGCTTGCTTTGGATAATGGCGGCTAGCAATGGGGTCAGTCAGGGATATTGGCTTCAGATCGCTGGCACCAAAATTTTATAAACCTTCTTGATAACAGCAGGATGGTAAAATATATTATGAGGAAGAATGGCAAGCTGAGTGAGGCTACAGCAATTGGCTTTTGTCTGAACTACTGGGAAAGGCAAAATTTTGCCTCCTCCTCTATGCTCTACCTGCTGAGTTATCAAGTACAAACTACTTTGCACTTTGATCTCATTTTGGAGCAATTAAAGTAAACTGAAGTAAAGTGGGAGAAGGAGAGTGAAAATGGAACATTTTAAAAGCAGCTGAAAAAGTGGGATGAAGGACCGGATGTCTTGGCATCAGGACAGTGGAGGATATTGTTCAAATGTAATAAATTCCATAATTCAATGGTTAATTAGAATTATCCGATAGATTTACTGTAAGAGTGTTTCACCTGTCACAGCTCCACCCTAGGATCCTGGGAAATTGGTTTATGTCGCTATAGGATTCTCCTGCTAGAGACCCTCTATGCCTCTGAAAGAGCACTCTAAAAAAAAAAGATTCCAAATATATCACAGATCTCAGTTTTCGGGATGCTGCAGCGAGCCATGACATTTCAAAGTAGTATCTGCACGATTATAAATTCATAGTGCAGATATTCTACTCTCCTATTTCCAACCGGTGACTGAGCCCAGAATTGCTAACAGTGAAATGAGATATTTCTTTTGAGACCTGAATACATTCACACCTCCACCCACGGTAGTCAGTTCTTCAGTTTGTGGCAAGTGTATTACATCAATCCTATGCCTCTTCTCCAGCTACATGTAATATAAAGGAAACTTGAAATGCTTCTGAATTTTCTTTGCGTCGGCGACTTTTATATACAGCAGTGTGGGAGCCTTCCAGACATTGCTGAGTACATTCTCCGCATTCCTCATAATTTCTTGTGCCAGCAAGGGCTGCTAGGTGCTGCGTCCCACACTTGGAGGTCCACATAACTCCACTTCCGACAAAGCTTGTTCCCATTTGTTCAGTTTTCCACTGGAGGCAAGGAAGAAAGTGGCGTGCAGCCTTCTTTGTGGATAATAGATGCCTATTCATTTGTGCAACTGCCATCATTTGCGTTTCACTTTCTATACTTGCTGCGAGCCAAGCACTTCTTAGCATAGTATTCTGGACACTGTGGCCATTTTTACACCATGAACATTCAGTTTTGTTAGGAAATAGCAGCTACGGGAGAGAAAAATGGTTGATCAAGAACATTGCTATTAATTGAGCTAGTAATAAACTGTGAGGTTGTCCAAAGGCATTTTTTCTACTTGAGGCAGGAACAAGATCACACATCACACTCTCATTTTCAAATACAAAACCATCTAGACTGGCATTTGAATGTCATACCTTCCAACTGTCCCAATTTGGCAGGGACAGTCTTGATTAATCCTCTGTCATCCCACTTTTTCAGATGCTTTTAAAAGGTCGGGCTTTTCTTCTCTCTCACTTCCCCCTGCTTTGTCCTCATTTTAATTAAGGGCTCCAAACTGAGTTCAAAGTGCAAAACTTGTCTGCCCTCAATACCTCAGGGGGATAGGGAAATAGGAGAGGGGGAGGAATCTTGCCCTTCCCTGTAAACTCAGGCAAAGCAAGCTGCTGCAACTTTCCTAGCATGTGGATTCTTCCCCAGTGATAACTTTTACCATCTTGACCATACTGTGATGTTGCTTGGCCAGTTTTCATCTTTGAAATGTTGGAAGGTAGGGACTACTATTTTTAGATGAATATTTTTGAAGATCCTTTCCACCACTACATGCTAGTCAGAAAAGGATTGTCTCACCTGCCAAACGAAGGAAGCAAGAAAAAACCCATCCTACCCTCCCTAGGGAGAAAGTTCCAAAGCCTGGGTGCAGCCACCAAGAAGGCTCTGTCTCCTTTGTTCCCACCAAATGGGGCCTAAGAAGAAGTTGGGCTGAGAGGAAGGCCTCTTTGGAAGACCTTGTAACCTGGACAGTCTACTCTGGGAAGATATGGGTCCTTCCGATCCTCCTACTAAGCCATGTAGGGCTTTATGACCATAGTAGAAGAATAATGGTTTCCTGTGATCTCAGACAACTTCCTACCACCTCATGTAGACAATCTCTCAAAGCCCGGTTGACCACTATTTTTTGTTGATCTGTTTCAAAGTGCTGGTCATGATCTATAAAGGAACAGAACAAAAAATCTGGAAACACCTATTCATAGTAGAAGAATAAAAGGAAACAAAGTCCCATGTGCTGTGTGATGGACCAAAAACTTAATTTCTTTTTTAAAAAAGCGTTTCAGCCTTGTCTCCAACTGGCCTCTTCAGGGGTTGTTCCCAGAAATTTCTGGAGTTGTGTCTGCACTCTCAGCCAAGTGGACACTCTGAGTATTAGAAGGAAGGCTTCTCATACTTCTCTGAAATGTGTTGGGCTTTTTACGAAATTAAAGTTTTTGGACCATCACACAGTACATGGCACTTTGTTTCCTATTATTCTTCTACTGTGACTATGTGTTTTCCAGTTTTATGTTGTGTTTTTTATAGATCATAACCAGCACTTTGAACCAGACCAACAGAAAGCAGAGGTCAACCAGACTTTTTATTATTAAATTTTTATTAAAACAAACACGCACAAAATCTGTATATATAGGAAACTGCAATCGATTATCTATATACATCAGACAATAACAAATAACAAGTAAACAATTATATATATATATATATATATGATATATATGGAAAATAAAAACAAAACCCCCCTAAAGTCAACAGACTTTGAGCGATTGTCTACTGAGGTGACAGGAGGTTTTCTGAGAACCATCAGAAGACCATCTAAGTTATCAGTCTCCCTGGGCAGCCTTTTAATCAGCCCCCAACCTCTGCGAGCTTTTGATTCTCATTAGTCTAAATTCCAAGTAGTGTTCTGACCATGGCAACAGAACTACAAAAAGTACCTCCATTCCCAGTCATCTATAAATTCATCCAACAAAGATACAAGGCCCAGAATGTCCCAGGGTGTGAGTTTGGCCAGATACCACTTGGGACGAAACTGGTGTTATGTCAGAAACATATCCTGAGCTACTCCTGACATGGAGTCTCAGTATGGATGTTGAAGTTCCCAGCAACATAAGCTAAGGGAACTCCAACACTATCACTAAGACCATCTAGCTGGCTCAGGAGAGAAACAGTTAAGAGAAACAATTAAAGAATGAGAACTCTGCTGTAGCATTGTTTTTCAAGGAATAGTAAAACGCATTACAAACCAGAGGAGGGACTGTATCATCCTCCAGAAGTGACTAGACTCCAGCTCCCGATCCCTTTATTATTGGCCATGCTGGCTGCCTGTGCTGAGAACTTGCTGTCCAACAATCTCTGAAAGGCTACACAATTCTCACATCTCCTACTGAAAGTTTTGAAGCCAAAGTACCATTGTTAGCCTCAGAGCAAGCAAGTACTGTGATGGATGTTCTTGGACTCATCATTTCAGCCCCAGTAACTATCTGATTAATGTGACGTCGAGGCTTTCATCGCCAGCTCCATAGTTTTTTTGGTTTTTTTGGCGAGTGACCATGTTCTAGAAGAGTTTATACCTGATGTTTCGCCAGCATCTGTGGCTGGCATTTCGAGAATGCAGCATAGACATCTCTGAGTGCCGCCACAGATGTGCGAAACATCAGGTATAAACTTTCAGAAAAACATGGCACATGCCCAAAAACCCATCAAAAACGTATCTGAATTAAACTACACTTTGTTTTGAGAATGTGTATGCATATTGGGGGGAGCTTGAAATGCCTATGAATAAGAAGGTTGATATTGTTGCAAACGTTCTGATGCCTAGGAAGAGAAGACACTGGAAGACATTTAAGCTGTCCTATTATCAGAAACAGCAGGGGCTAATCCACTTTCAGGAACTGAAGTGATAGTGATGGGAAAAAAGCCCATTAATCCAATTGTAAAAGATTTTTGCTCCACTTATTCTGTTAGGTGATCAGTCAGGCAGCTCAATGCAAACAATATAGAAAATGACAGTTTGTGAGCAATTTTGGTTTGCTGTAATGATATATTTAATGTAAAGACAGGTGAGTGCAGTTTATTCCATGTGTCAATATTCTTCCATCATCCTAGTGCTTTATTTACAGACAGTGCCCTCTGGCAAAACCTCAATTCAGGAAAAAAATAGAATAAAAGAATTGATGACAATTCTCTTCTTACAGCCAACACATAAATTGTTTTGTATTTTTGGATTCAGCATCTATCAGCTCTGTGGTCAGAGGCTGTTCATGAGCTTACAGGCTCTATGGCAAAGCTGAAATGAGCCTTATTCTTTGCAGAGCTTGGAACATTGCCTCTAAAAAGTAATTATTGTTACCATTATTGTTCCAAACCCTTTGCAGCTCCAATTATTTATTGTAGTATTGTTACATTTTAAAAAATTTCAGAAGGGCTAAATAGTATCTTTCAGAGTTGGTTTTGAAAGCCTCTCTAGATATTCCAACCACTGGTTCACTGGTGCATGGCACACTCACATCTCAACTCTATCTGATAGAGAGCACATGCATACAACAGCTAGCTACTATGATTAAAGAGCATTGACACTAATGGCTATAGGAAATAAAAATACTTTTATTATACAAATTCAATTAGAGATGGAAAACCTGCCCAAAGCTAAGCTAAGCTAGGACAGGAAGAGGACATAAGCCCAAAACAGATGGGAGGAATGGGGTGGCTTCTGGTCACTCTGTGGGGCATCATACTTACATGATGCATGCCCCCGCAGCACCTAGAAGCTGTGCCAGGGCCAGCCAGGGCTGTGTAAGGCAGCCCAAACCAGCCCAAAAGGAATGGCTTTTTTCTGCTCCTTGCCACAGTCTATTTGGGATCATGGCAGGAGGTGCCCTGGGGGCCTACCATGTGTTCGTTGAGGCCCTGAGGTGCCTGGGCTGGGAGCAGCTTCTGGCTACTCCTGGACCTGTGGTTTCGCCCAGTACTTAGTTTGTACTTTGGAACAGTGAAAGAATGAAAAGGGCTGGAGAGAAGTGTGTGTCCCAAGAATATCAGTCCAAGAGAAGTGGGTAGTAGTAAGATCCAGGAGATTTTAAGTCAGTGGAGCCCTCATTATACCCATCACTGCTGCTCTCTGTAAGCAAATGGGCAGAATAGCTTCTGCTGTCCTGCCCCAAGTCTGCCAGGGTCAGTCCCTGGGGCTGGCATGTGATGAAGGCGTGTTTATACACCTGCCTGCCACATACCAGTGCCCTGTACTTCTACCATCGGTTCTGGTGAGAAGACCACCGACACGGCTTGTCAGGATCTGAATGGGGTTGCTTCGCTACACCATGTGGCCAGGTGCCCCCTTTCCATGTCAGAGGCCATGATGAGGGTCTTCTCACCAGACACAACAGTGAAGCAGGTACAAGGAGCATGGGTCTGACAGCTGTCACTGCAGAATTTTGTAGAAAACTCTGTGGCAACAGCGGTCTTTTTATACCAGGTTAAATCCCCTTTGGCAGAATCAGACCAGATCCACGGGTCCATGTTGCTCTATCAGGTCCTGGCCTGGGGCTAATGGCCTGCATCACCTGGACGGCCCTCGGATACATTTAACTCTTTAAACACCAAGTGTTTTGCATTTCCAACAACCTCGTACACACAACAGAAGGAGCTGGTAAAGACAAGCATGAACAAGTACTTGAACCATGTGAATAATCCTCATTCACTATTTTGTGACATCATATGCTTGTAATTAGGAATGGAACTAAGCCATTATAACTATACAATAAAAATTGGCAGTGACACCAGTGCTCCCCAAACATCTGCCTTCTGGCAGAAATAGGCTGTGGCGTTCTCCTTCATCCCTTTGAACACTCCATGATGGGTGGAGAGGGGTGAGGGCTCAGTGGAAAGAGAAAGAGAGTCCTCGTGTTTTTTTTAAATAATAATTTTATAATTGTAAATTTTAAAATTCTAAATTAGTTAAAACTTCACGTCTTAGCAAATTTGAAGCCAGCGAGCGTGCTTCCGGGCTGCCGGCTTCTCAGGCCTCTGGAGGCCTGGGAAGCTGACAGCTCCGCGCCGGCTTCTAAGGGGCCTCCAGAGGCCCCTTGAAGCTGATGAGCTGCTCTCGGGATGCCAAGGCACGTGCACGGCCAGCTGCTCGCTTCTCAGGAAGAGGGGTAGCCTTATACAGTGAGTATATCCTAAACTCTATATTTTTATTTAAAAACTTGGGGGTTGTCTTATATGCCGAAAATCGGTAATTTAAAGGTATAATTTAATTTTGCTAGTTGTTATGTCACAACTATTGCCAATACCTTAAGCAATATATAGGAATTGCAGTTTATGAGTCATTAGTACAAAAAACATTGTTAAGGATTTTTATGGTGTGCTATGGAAGGAGGTCAGTGGATGTGTGTGATACTGAGTTACTGTACTGGGTGACACCAACCCTAGTGATTCCACAATATATATGCTACCTCTGAGCTCTAACAATTTCCTTGCCCATTGAGCTATCACATATTACACAGGGTGGTGAACAAAGGCTGACATGTTCTGCATAGCTTGTTCTAGAAGCATTGATGGAAGTTATGAAGCAATGCCAACTGGTGCCTTCCATGTCAGGGGTGATCCCACTCGAGGTTTTAGTTCAGACTTGAAAGAAGTTCTCCAAGCTTTTGAACTTTACCGTCAAAGTTTCATCACTTTAGATAGCTCCTTTAAATTTCAGCCCCAAACCCCATGGATGTAGGAGCCACCAACCACTTCTGGGTGTGGGATAATAACTCTCTGGTATAAGTAACTTAGGATGCTTGGAAAACAGAGAGACAAAACCTTTGAGCACGAGGTTGGCGTTCTGTGGCAGCACTTGGCATGCAGGATCTTGGAAGCCGCTTAAAATAGATTGAAAAGAGGTCACAAACTCCACACGGACAGAAAAGAATTAAGATAGGTCTGCCTAACTTAGCTGTGCTGAGCTGCTTTCTGCATGCTAATGCATCACATTCGCAAGTTGGAAGGGAACAGCTCCCACTTGGGATTTCTTCAAAGCGTTCTTACTTCACAGAACTGTGTTCATTAGTTTGTTCGAGTCCACTGCCACTTTCCAAAATAAGATTTTAAAGCAGGTCAAGACTATTGATGAATTATTGGGGAGGGGGGGTATGGAAAAAGATAGTAAATTGGTCATAGTGAAATGGTCCTACTGAACATAGAATTGGTTTGTGGTGTGCCTTACTTGCTGCTGAGAGGTCTGAAAAGTTTAGGATTACAACTCCCAGATCCTCCAGATAGCATCCTGGAAATAGGTTTTTGTGGGGTTTTTGGGCTATGTGGCCATGTTCTAGCAGAGTTCTTCTGATGTTTCACCAGCATCTCTGCCAGGATGCACAGGGAAGCCATTGAAATCCACAAACACCTGGACAATTTCAACAGGGAAGAGGATCCCTTAAAGTAAACAGGGCGGGATATACACTGCCAATTTGGGGCGGTCTGGCCCCGCCCCCTTCCCCGGAGTATCGGGGCTTCATCGGCCACACCGGCAGCCGCTGAGCCCCGATCCGCCGCTTTCGGGCTGCGGGGAAGCGGCAAAAGGCCGCTTCCCGAGCCTGAAAAAGGTGTGTCCCTGGGGCTTCAGCCCCAGGACACCCGCGGCGGGCGGGGATGCGGGGACAGAGAGGGGCCGCTTGGCCCTTTTCGTTTAGTCCGCTGGGCGCCGCCTTCAGACGGCTGCGCCAGCGGACTAAACCCGGGGAGCTCCGAAATGGAGCTCCTTCCTGCTCCGTGTCCAGGGCGCACTAAGCGCCCTGGCGCGGAGCTACTACGTCATGGACGCGCCGCCCCGTCTAGAGGCGGCGCGGCCATGACGTACTCACGGCAGCGGCGTGCAGAAGGGCCGCGCCGTTTAGTGCGTGTTCGCTTGCACAGGGTTAGGGCGGTGCAGAAGCACCGCCCTTCGTAACCAGTGCGTGGCGAACCGCACTCAAACTGCCGGTCTGTAACCGGCCCAGGTTTGGCTACCCGTCCTGAAAGATGCAAGATAAAGACAATGCAATGAGAATCTCCCAGGGTCAGGGGTTTCCCAGCAGATAATGGCACTATCAAGCAGACTGTGGCCGTTACAGACAGGCCAAAATAAAGCTGCTTCGAGTCACTTTGGAGGTATGGTATTTCAATGATGCATGAGTCCCAAGAGTCCAAAATCCACACCAAGCTGCACTCCCGTCCTTAGGACTGGAGCATGGCTTTGGTGTGGGTTTTGGACTCTTAGGACGCATGCATCATTGAAAATACCCTACTCCAAAGTGACTCGAAGCAGCTTTATTTTGGCCTGTCTGTAACAGGCCGTTAGTTCTCTTGGGCAGACCCTCACACCCTGAGGACTGCCATCAGCAACCAACAATACACATGCAAATCACTCCCGCCTTTCAGATCACACAATATATATAGCCAATCCTTTCCAGGCCAACATTATCTGAAGATGGCCAGCCACAGATCGTGGCGAAACGTCAGGAAGAAACTCTGCTAGAACATGGCCACAAAGCCTGAAAAAACCACAAAAAACTATGGATGCCGGCCACGAAAGCCTTCGACTTCACATCCTGGAAATAATTCTCATGAGATAATGATAATTCGATCATGGCAGAGAAATCAGCTCATAAATTTAGTTATTTAGAATGGCTGGTTTTTAGTGTTAATTGCTAGAATTGAAGAGTTGAAAAGGACTCTGTATGAGAAAATTAGTAAATAAAACTTCCAATTTTTGCTTAGCTATGGTTTATTGGTTGTGTAGAGTTTCTCTATGCTCTGCCGACCAGGACCTCCCAATGCTTCTAATGCATGTAAATGTTGTGGGAAACAGGCTGCTTCTTTGTCTTTCATTTCTAGTATGCCCTCAGAGTTTTTTCAAAGTGTCTTTTTTGGACTGTAGAATCACCCACCCAGTATGAGGGAACCAAACAAACCTACAACCCATTTCCATAGCCATGGCTGGCTGGGGATTGATTGTGAAAGTTGCAGTCCAGAAAAGTAATGTGTCCATGCCATTCCATTTAAATGTTTAGCCTGGAGAAGAGAAGGTTAAGAGGTGATTGAACCTCTGTTTAAATTTTGAAGGCAGTCATATTGAGGAGGAACTCTAGAGACTAGGACCCAGAACAATGGATGCATGCTCCGGAAAAAAGATTCCACTTCAACATCATTAGGAGGAACTTCCTGACAGTAAGGGCTGTTCAACTGTCGAACAATCTTCCTCGGAGTGTAGTGGAGTCTCCTTCCTTAGAGGTCTTTAAACAGAGGCTGGATGGCCATCTATTGGGGATGATTTGATTGTGATTTCCTGCATGGCAGGGAGTTGGACTGGATGGCCCTTGCAGTCTCTTCCAACTCTATGATTCTATGATGAGCCCTGGTGGTGCAGTGGTTAAATGCCTGTACTGCAGCCACTCACTTACAAACCAGCAAGTTAAATACCTGCGAAAGGGCTCAAGCTTGACTCAGGCTTGCATCATTCCGAGGTCGCTAAAATGAGTACCCAGATTGTTGGGGGCAGTTAGCTTACAGTTGTAAACTGCTTAGACACTATTAGTTCAATATTTATTTTATTTATTTACGGTATTTATACTCTGCCCTTCAGCCCTAAAGGCTCTCAGAGCGGCTTACAATTATTATTTTAATTAGACGGTTCCCTGCCCTCAGTCTTCAATCTAAAAAGTATGAAGCGGTATATAAAAAAAGCTGTTTGTTTTTGTTTTATTCGAGTCTATGATTCTATACAGGAAAAGAGATTCCACCTAAATGTTAGAAAGAAATGGCAATAAGAGCTGTTTGAGAGTGGAATAGGCTGCCTCAGAGTGTGGTGGCACCTCTTTCTTTGCAAGTTTTAAACAGAGGCTGGATGGCCATCTGTCAGGTGCTTTGATTGTGTATTCCTGCATGGCAGAAGATAGTTGGATTGGATGGCCTTGGTGATCTTTTCCAGTCTTTATGAGTCTAAGAACTTTGCCAAGCTGTGGGTTAGATGATAAGCACAAAACCTGAGGCAGCACTTTTTGGGCTCAAAATATATTACATTTTAAGAGTAGAAGTAGACAAAGGGTGGCAGAGGTTGGATAAGGCATTAGGTAAGCATAAAAGAGATTACTGAAGCAGTATGGCTATTATGCATCAAACCATATTCATTGTTCCATTGTTTTATCTTTTATTAACTTTGCTGCTGATACTGCTATTTTCTGCTGTGATGTGGTTTTATTTGTTATATATGTCTTATGGCCACTGTCGTTATAGCTGCTTTGGGAAAGTGAATTATTTAGAATATACATACATATTTAACAAGAACAAGTTGGCTGAGGAAAGTGAGGCCTCTGATTTAACTTCTGTGTCAACATCTTGCCAAAAACAACTTCCTTTTGGAAAATCCTGTTTTATCACCTGCAGATGTTTTGAAGTCACTGGCTTCAGTTAGACCTTCCCCATCTGAACAAAAACAATAAAAACAGAGCTTGAAAAAGCTGTTGGATGGGACTACAGTTCCAAGAATCCCTTCACCAGTAGGGCCAGTGATACTCCCCCCCCCTCCAAAAAATCATTCCTCTATCTAAGTCAAATGCTGGAGGATAAGAAGCAATTTCCATGGCCCTGTTGCCTCCTTCCCTCTCCACCATAGCTGTCACCATAACAGGGATTGGCTGGTGCCTGTAGATGATGGATTTAGATGGGGCACAAGAAGCTACAGAATAGCTCCATACATCCCATTCAAAACAGGAAATTTGTGCATGTAAAGGCACATGCATGTCACTGACAGGATTCCAGCTGAATATAATAATTTTGTTATGACATTGGTAGTTTTATATTGGCTTGGTTTTATTTGATGTACAGTTGGCCCTCCTTATCCCTGGATTTTTCATCCAAGTATTTAACCATCCATGGTTTGAAAATACCACCCCCCTCCACACACAAAAATCCCAAAAGCAATCCTTGATTTTGCCATTTTATATGAGGGACATCATTTTATCATCCTGCTGTATACAACTGGATGAGCATCCATGGATTTTGGTATCCATGAGGGGTCCTGGAACCAAACCACAGTGAATACCAGGGGCCCACTGTATATTTTGCTATTCTCTCAGTATGGAATTCAAAGCAGCTACCCTTCTTTTGTTTTTGTTTTTAAGCATGCTTTACAGAAGTATGTTACTTGGTTGTGTTTTATTCACATGGATCCATTGCTTGATCTACAATCTTTCTGTCATGGCCAGCCAAGAACAGCTCTCGGAGGATGAGGACAAGCCTCCTCCAGAGCAAGAGCTAATTGAGGCTACACCAGGTGATAATCCTGCTCTGCCAGGTCCCAGGTGTGCTCTCCCAGCCCCAGAGGAGGAGGCCCAACCAGGTCCTAGTGCTAGTGAGATGCCTCCTATTCTGTCCTGGACTGTGGCCAGCACACCCACACTATGCCGATAAGAATGGCTAAGCACAGCAAGTGGAAGCAGTCCACAGACCTTGCAAGGAGTAAGTGTGAGAGCAGTCCAAAAGCCAAGCCGAAGTCAGGATACCGGAAGTCAGAGTAGTCAAAGCAGTCCAAGGTCAAAGCAGCCAGAAGATAACAAGGGTCCAGTCTGAAGTCAAAGCAACAAGGAGCCAGTGCCGGCAGCAATCACACCAAGAGATCATGCAATAAACTCTGGCACTGATTGGAGGCCTCTCTACAGCTTAAGTAAGGGAAACTCTCTCCTGTGCCACCTGAGACTGGTTGGCTAATTTCCTCTCTGAGATCCTCCTGGATCTGCGCCTGCAAGCACTCTCAGCCCTTCTCTGTTTGTAAGTAGGCACATCCAGGCAAGCTTCCTCCCCAGAGTCACCACTAGGCTGTTGCACCACAGGAGGCATCTCCCTAGCACTAGGACCTGGTTGGGCCTCCTCCTCTGGGGCTGGGAGAGCACACCTGGGACCTGGCAGAGCAGGATTATCACCTGGTGTAGCCTCAGTTAGCTCTTGCTCTGGAGGAGGCTCATCCTCCTCCTCATCCTCTGAGAGCTGTTCGTGGCTGGCCATGACACTTTCCAAGAAGGTCTCTAAAACCAAAATAGTAGTGTTTAGGCAGGGAATTGGGAATATATGGGTTAGCTCTAACCATTGTATAGTTTTATTGCTATTGTTATTTGAAGATAAGTTAAATATTGTTATTGTATTTTATTGATGTGTTTTTATTGGTTTGTAATCCTGCCTCGATCCATCTGGGAGAGGCGGGAAAATATAAATAAAATAAAATAAGTATTATTATTATTATTATTATTATTATTATTATATAATTATAAATCTATGTGTCAGTCATAGCTGTGAGACACCACTCATTGACTAAACACAACCAAAGGCAGGGGAAGCATTGTTTCTTGAAAGACAATTGGACACAATAGTCACAGTGTGAATTGCGTCTTGGCACTTGCAAGGGCTAGGGCAGTGGCATCAATAGGGGGATGCACACCACACCAGGTGACACCCTAAAGGTGGGTGACACCACTGTTCCTGAAACACCTACCTTTTGACAGAAACAGGCTGTGGCATTTATCTGCTTCCCTTTAAAATGCTTTAAGAGATGGTGGGGTGAAGCCCAGTGGGAGGAGAAAGGGGAGGCCCCAGAATTTTTAAAAATTAAAATTTCAAATTTCAAAATTCATTTTTTTAAAAAAATTAAAATGTGAAAATTTGTAAAAAAAATTAAAATTTTCTTCAAAAGCATCACATTTTAACCAAATTTTCACTATGTATATGTAAATACATTTAGGTTGTGCGTATGATGTTGTAATTTATAGGTATAATTTTAATGTTTCTAGTTGTTTACGTCACAACTTTTAGCATAACATTCAGTGGTATATGGGAATTATGATTTATGAATAACATTAGTGCAAAAAAGCAGTACTAAGGATTCTGTATGGTGACACCCTGGGTTACTGCACTGGGAGACACCAACCTTAGTGATGCCACTGGGCTAGGGAAGTAATTTTTCAAATATGAAAGCATGGAATCCAGGCCAGTTCATGGTGTAAAAAGGCACTGGGCAGCATGCCTAGATTCCAGGTAATAACATGCCATTTGAGAAATATGACAATCCTATACTATAATAAAGTATGATCTGTAAGAGAATTGGCAGCTTTCAGGACTTGCATTTACACATGGATGCAAGAGAATGACTGTATAGATTAGTCAGAAAGACAGAGAACTGCCACCTTTCTTCTCTCTAGTAGGCCAATGGCTTGGAACCTGAGGGTTCATCCTTTTATAGAAGAACCTTTGACCCAGTTGAGGTGCCATTGACAATATGGGGAAATGGCATTTGCCCTTTTGAGGCAACCAACACACATTGGGGATGATATGTTGGCCTGACCAGCATTCTGAATAAGATTCATGAAGAACACAAGGGGGAGCAGAAGGAAGTGGAAACTTGTGAAAATCATTTCCTTCACTCTTCTGTTGGAGATAATGTCCCATGAGCAGAGCTCCACCTATAGTCTCTCAAGTCCAAACCCATTTATTCTGTACAGTAGCCAGTTCAACTTACATGCCCTTGAGTGTCCCAGTTTGCTAGGGACAGTCCAGATTAATCTTCTGCCATCCCACTTTCCCAACTATTCTTAAAATGTCCCAGTTTCTCTCTCCTCCTCTCACTTTCTCCACACCTTATTTCAATTGCTGTAAACTGAGTTTAAAGTGAAACAGCAGTTTGCACTCAACTCAGAAGGGGAAGAGTAGAGTAGAGGGCAGAATCTTGCCCTTCCCTGTAAACTCTGGCAAAAGCAAACCTTTTTTCTAGCTTGTGTGTTCTCCCTCAGTAATAATTTTTGCCATCTTAGTCACTGTATGATGTTGCTTGGTTACACATGTTCCAGTTTTAAACTATGAAATGTTGGAGGATATGAACTTAGTATCTGTGAAGGCTCTGGCTCAATGCATACAAACCAGACTTCTCTGTCTGTCCTGCTGATTTTTCATATCCTCCATTCTGTAGTGTCTGTTGACTACAGCAGTGCTGCAACAATCTCTGACTTGCCCTGACTTCATTCAAACCTGATGATGCAGCACATAGTTGCCCATCAGTTGTTGCCGCCTGCGGCAGGTTCACCCATCTGTATAAAGTTCAGTGGAGGAGTCAAATACAATTTCAAAAGGCAGACTGATCTAATTTTATTTAACTCATTAACATGCTGCTGAAGGAATTGCTTCATTAATTATGTTGACTTGTAGGCAAAGATCATAAGAGGAGAGATTAGATATTCCTTTTTAAATATGTTCATGGACTTTAGGCACCTTATGGAATCTAGCAGCACTTGGACTACAAATCACAGAATCCCCCAGCCAGCATAGCCAGAGGACACATGTAAATTTTGATTCCAGGATGTTTTGAGGAACACAATTTGCCTGGAAAATGAGTGTATGCTTTGTTTTAAAGGGGCCTTGGCACCTAGACTGTGAGCATAGCATTTGTTGTTTTGCCTGCAGCAGAACCATGTCTTGGGCGCTTCTTCCTGTTTGTGGGTTTCGCAAAGGTATCTAGTTGGCCACTCTTGGAATAGAGGAAGGAAGATTTGATAGGCCTACATGGCTTATATTCTAACCCTTCCCATTGAGTGATTTCACTTACCCATTTTCTACATCTGCAGGATCCATTTTATGCATTTACACAGAAAGTCTGTATACAGTGGTACCTCAGGATACGAATTACCCAGCTTACGAATTTTTCGGGATACGAAAAAATCCCATAGGGATTTATTGTTTCGGCTTACGAAGGTTTTTTCGGGTTACGAAAAAACCCCGGCGCTGTTTTAAATGGAAAGGCCGCCACCGGAGGGCAGCAGAGAGCTATTTTTTTCCATTAGCGCCTATGGCAATTCGGGTTACGAAGGTTTTTCGGGTTACGAAATTAGCCGCGGAACGAATTAATTTCGTAACCCGAGGGAGCACTGTATATGCCCATGGGCTTAATCTGCACTGTTAGATAAATATGTGGAGGTCAGGATGAGGAACATGCTCCTGACCCATGCATTCACTCAGTCAAACAAAAGGGGCTAGAGGCACGGCTTCCTATTGTGTACAAGCTTTTATTTTGTCCCACTGTTTGCCTTATACCATAGAATATTTCCACACTTGTACAGCATTTCATCAGCAGCCTCAATGCAAAACATCTTAATTCTCCACCAGTAAACATTTTTTCTATGTTTCCAGCAAAGTTTGCTAATTATTACTATCATAATAAGTGGCACAGTGTACAAGTATCACTTTTTCATCTGCTTTTAAAATGTTCCAGTCTCTCTCTCCTCCTCCCACCTTCTCCTTTTCTTTCCAGTTTACTTCAGTTGCTGAAAATTGAGTTCAAAGTGCAAAAGTAGTTTGCAATCAATGCAGTGTGGGATGAGGAGATTGGGGGGGGGGGGGGCAGAAACATCCACTCATGCTTTCTCTTTGTTTTGTGAAAACTCCAGTCTTGTACCTTGCTAATCATTTCCAGTATGTTAAAACTGTGTTTCTGTGAAATCAATGCAGTTTGGGATTTTTTTTTGGGGGGGGGGTTCTGTGAAGTGCACTTTTCCTACCACTGCTGTCACACCACTTCAGTTCATTGAGCCTGAATTCTACAACTGGAATCCTATCGGTGCATAATGCTAGTGGTTGCACTTTTTGCAGGATCGTGTAATGGTGGGAAGAGAAGGCAGACAAAACCCACTAGTTCTGAACAGAGTATTTCTCTGATGTCTTCTTTCCTTCAAACCTGACATGTCCTTTATCATTTTCCTCCAGCTGCCCCCATATATGCCAGTGTAGCCACACTGATGTGGCACACAGGAGGCATCTCACCTACTTTGTACAGAGAGATACACAATGGTCAACACAGCAGGCCTGGTTTGCCAAGTCTTTCTGTCCTTCCCAATCCTTTAATCTTTGTACTATCAGTCATACCCTCCAACATTTTACAGATGAAAATGTGGCCAAGTAAAATCAGAGTATGGTTAAAATGGCAAAACTTATTCATGAGGAAGAACATCCAGGGTCAGAAGAGACTGCAGCAGCTTATTTTTGCCTTGGCCTATTGGGAAGGGTAACATTTTTCCTCCCTCTCCACCTCTTCCCCTGCTGAATTGAGAGAAAACAACTTTTGCACTCTGAACTCAGTTTGCAGTAACTGAAGTGAAATGACGACAAAGGAGGAAATGAGAAGAGGAGAGAGAAATTTGGACATTTTAAAAGCAGCTTAGAAAGTGAGATGACAGAGGATTAATCAGTACTATCACTGCCAAATCAAGACTACTGGGAGGGTATGCATTATGTCTCATGAAAACTACTGTATATACTCTACTATAAGTTGACTTCAGGTATAAATCAAGGGCAGGTTATGCGGCTAAAAGTCTGGATTTTGATATGATCTGTGACGGTAAAACTTAGGGGCATGAACAAAGGATCTAAAGGATAGAGCAAGGGAAAACAATGACAAAACAACTTACAAAATCCCAGCACGCATGTTTGTGCTTACGCTAAAGGCTGGATGGATGAGAGAGTAGAAGGAAGCAGTGTTTTCAGGACAGGTTACACTCTTGCCTTTCACCAGGGAATAGTTTGTTTTTATATGTGAGAGTTAAAGTAGAGTATTTATACTGATGTATGGATAAATCAATTCAGGGTGTTTTGTGTGTGTGTCAGTTTTTTAACCAAAATATCTAGACTTAAATGAATATATACAGTAAATAGCTTATATCACCTTAATGCCATTTCTGTAGTATTGTAACACATTAAGAAAAAGCATTGCTAAATTCAGCATTTTGCTGTTGTCATGGCCTATGCCACTACTTTTGTTTTTGTTTTTTTAATTTCCACATTCTAGGAAGAAAAAGCATTTTCTTATGTACAGAAATTAACAGTGAGACTGAAGAGCCAAAGTGAAAATAGTACCAATGAGGAAATGAATCAGGATGTACTTCAGCAGATGCAGTACCTCCCATTGTATTATTTTTCTTTTCTTCACAATAACTATTAAGCTTAGCAACCCATTTTTAATTGTGAGAGGGTGGCTAGATGCTTTCACATCCTATATTTTCATTGAGTGCCAAAGAGAGAAGGGAAGGTCTGTTCGGTTTTAGGTTTCCTCCCAAAAGTCATAGCCCCGGGATAAAGAGAGAATGCATACCAGCAAAAAATTAATTGAAAAGCACTCAGCCCTGGAAGCTGTAGATGTTCAGGATTGTTTTTTTTACTGCGCTGAAGCAGAAGAGGTAAGCTGAGAATGAAACACTTAAAGTTGATAAAAAAAGTATACAGTATATCACATTTCACCTCAAGATGATTTCTTGCAATGATGATAACTTGTCTGTAATTATCTATAACTACGTAAACACATATCTTCTGTGGCTTATGTAGAGAAATTGAAAGTGAATGACATGTCATAAGCCAGTGTGAAAATCAGTGAGACCAGAGCTTAAATAAATACCTTATCATTTCATGCATGTATCTAATTAAGTTAAGGTTGTTTAATTGCTGGGTTATTGAAATAACTAATGACAGCAACCAATTTGTTTTGCAGCTTGAATTTCAGTGGTGTTCATCTAGCATCTGCTGGACAGTTTAGTGATTTCCTGGGGAGCATGGGACCTGCACAGTTTGTGGGACGCCAGACCTTGGCCACTACCTCCATGGGTAAGGAACAGAAAACCACTATATGTATCTATGTATCAGTGTATGCATGCATCTATTTCTACAGCACCATCTATATCAAAGATAGGAAACTTCCCTAGACCCTGGGGCTACATTCCAACCCTGCAGTACCTGGAAATGACATCTCTGCCTTTACACCTCAACTCTTTTTTGGGGGAAAAATTGAACTGTTTTATTACAGGAAGACCACCTTCCACTACATTCCCTTGGGGGTAGGAAGGCATGTTTTGAGGCTCTTCCTAGGGACCTAGAGGGCATTTTCAGTTCTATCACTCTGAAATGTCCCAAAAGGAATTTTAGCAGGTGTGGAAGGCCTTTTCACCACCTTTGGAGCCCCCCTGATGTCGAGAGACTGTGACATGCCAAAGGTTACCAAGTAGGTTTTCATGGTTAAGTAGAGATTCATACCCTGGTCTCCATAGTCATAGTCCAACACTCAAACTACTGTACCCTGTAGACTCCTAATTAGTAAATGTCAATAAGTAGAAGTTTAATAAAGATCTTATTGCAGTTTATTGCACTGTTTTTGGATAAATAGATATTTGGCTTTAATAAGCATTTTATTTTGTTTCCAGGGGATGTGGAAATCGGCTTACAGGAACGAAATGGACAACTGGAAGTAGATATCATTCAAGCCAGAGGGTTAACCCCAAAACCTGGCTCCAAAACCCTTCCAGGTAACTTTTTTTAAAAAAAATCTCCTCAAATTTCAAGACCTTTTAAACAAATTGTTACCTTTTTGCCTCCACAAAATGCTGCAGAGTAGCTAAATCACCAATTGGCACTGAGACTGGCACTGCTTGTTTTTTCAAAGGAATAACCTAGATAAGGTTAGCAAGGCCATTATCTCCTTTTACATACATTTTCAGAAAAATAGCAGCTGAGACATTTTATTTTTTGCTAGCTATTTTTCCATTCACTAATCTGCCACTAGTTCAGCTATTAATACTGAAAGCAATTTTATACGAGTTGGTACCATGGGAGTCATTCTGGGAGGAGCAAAATAAGAATATTCTCCCCAAATTAGAATTCTTCCCCCCCCCCCAAGAATTTTTCCTTATGTCCTCAAATTTGTAGTATTGTAACTTAAAACTTCAGTTTTATTTGGAAATAAAAATTAGGCAGATAAAGCAAAAAGGCAGGCAAATTTTGTAAAGCAGTGCAAACACAGTCAATATAAGAATTCTCAGTGTGAATTATTTTCATTGCCCACTCTTTGCAATTTATTTTTCTTAGAATAGATATATAACAAAGCCTTACCCCAATTCCTCTCAGCCACCAAGCAAAATACTGCTTCTCCTCTTTTTCCCAGGATTCTTTACAGATTCTCAAAATTACCAATAAGATGCAGCAAGCTTTCAAAACTAATTTTACTTGATAAAACCATTGTGGTATCTCCATATGAATGTTTTTTTAAAAAAAAAAACAATCCCTTTGTATTTAAAGTGAAAAGGCTAACTTTCATACTGTTCTTTCTTCCAAGCTGCTTACATCAAGGCCTATCTACTAGAAAATGGAGTGTGCATTGCAAAGAAGAAGACCAAAGTGGCACGGAAATCCTTAGATCCGCTGTATAATCAAGTGTTACTTTTCCCAGAGAGCCCACAAGGCAAAGTACTGCAGGTAAGATGGGGACATCCAAAACCTGCAGGTAGGCTCCGCAGTTAGGCGTGATATGTAGCCAGGTGCAGTGTTGGTTCCTGTTGAGAGGAAGGTACAGCACAGAACTGAAGCTGTGTTTGTGGTCTTTGGTGAATTGCCATTTTGCTCAAGAAATCAAGACAAAGGGGACAGACTAAATTTGTACCAGAATGCAATTATTAACAATTAATTCAATTAATAATTGGATGAGAACTCAGGTTCTCATCCAATTACAGAAAACTTTGGGGGCAAAATAAGAAGTGACATCCAGGGAAGTGTAAATCTAGCTCTGATTTCTTGGTTTGTGAATTTATTTATTTAGAGAAAAGCAACAATGGGGGTAATTTTAGATCAGGGGTGCAATATAGCAGAAAGGAATTAAACCTTTTTCCATATTCCTGTTCCTGTTATAAGTTGAACCACACACTTCTCAGAGCGACTGTTAGTCGTGGAAAGAAAAATATTCAGGCATCCACATTGAGCCTGTTAGGTTTTTCCTTCCCTAGCAAATAATTCCAGGCTGGGAGTGAAATGGATAGTGGACTATTATGTTAGAGGTAGGGGTGAATCTCCTCTCCCATGACATGTCCATTATTCAATTCAACACATGTGCATGTGGACATGGACACACTCACACACACACACACAGAGAGAGAGGCCTGTTACAGACAGCCAAAATAAAGCTGCTTCGAGTCACAGTGGAGGTATGGTGTTTCAATGATGCATGCGCCCTAAGAGTCCAGAAGCCACACCAAAGCCACGCTCCAGTCTTTAAGGCTGGAGCATGGCTTTGGTGCGACTTCTGGACTCTTAGGACGCATGCATAATTGAAATACCGTATCTCCAGTGTGACTCGAAGCAGCTTTATTTTGGCTGTCTGTAACAGGCCAGAGAGAAAGAGCTGCTTTGAGTCAAAGATGCATCCATGGATTGTACACATGACTTTAATTCTTGCAACTGTTGTTTGGTCTTTAAATATGGTAAATAAAATGATTAAATTTGTATATAAGCAAAATTAATATTACTTTTTAAAAATACCCACTGCCCTTAGATTTCACTTATCTTCTTTAAGCAGATGTACCTGTATAGCTTGACACACTGAAGAAGCATACCACTTTTGATAAAGCACTTGCTGGTAGATTTGCATTAAAAGCCGTTGCATTAAAAACTGTTGCATTAAACTTCCCTCCCCCCCCCCCCCCATGAAAATGTATAATTATTAATTATCAGTTACAGCTTTACACATTATTCATTTCTGATTCACCCAGCTCTTCATCTGAAAAATGTTCCCTGAGTGAATTGTATAATTTAAAAGTACACATCATGGTTTTACCTTTATTAGGCCAACCAAAAGGCACAGCATACATTACACCAGCTTTTGGAGCTCATTGGTTTCTTCATTAGCCAAAAATGTTAATAAACATATAGGAGAAGAAAAACGATTGTGTTAGAGTCATGGACCTGAATCTAGTTTGAGATGTTTGCTTAAGATGGGAATTTAAGGTAGTCTTGAGGGAAGGTTGATGCAAGGAGAGAGGCCCCCCCCCCCCCCCATTCTTGGAAGGACTGAAGCCATAGGCAGTGAAAGCCAGGTAATAACATTTTTGCCCCCATTAGCAGGAGCAGGAGCAGCAGCAGCGAATTATGAAGCTCATTAGGTAGATACTCCCTGCACTCAAGCACAGCCATCACACAAAAGGAAAGGGGATTGCTTGGGAGAAGGGTGGAAAGCAAACATAGGTAATAATTTCTAATTATTAAATGCTGAATTATGCTGCAGCCACAACATTGTGAGTTCAATCCCATGGCTCCAAGGTAGGCTCAGCCTTCCATCCTTTTGTAGGTTAGTAAAATGAGTACCCAGCTTGTTGGGGGCAATTGGCTTACAGATTGTAAACCACGTAGAGAGTGCTATGTTCACTAATAAGCAGTATAAAAATGCTATTGCTATTGCTACTGTTACTAGCAAGCATAGAAACAGTTCAAGGGGAATTGAAATTAGCAAATCGTTCAACAGAACTGATAGAGTGTCAGTCCCTTCCATCTCTTCTCTTGCAGCCTGAGGAAATGGCAGCTGCCTGATGAGAGTTTATCGCATTCACTTTTCAGCCCGATCCGGTTGGGATCAGGTTGGAAGGGGGGGAAATGGGTTTTATCACATGCAAAATGGCTGCTGTGCTGCAGTCTAACCATCACCTGTCCCCCAGCTGCGCTTCTCCTGGCAATTTTGCTACCCCAGAAGCTTTCTGTAGCACCAAAATTAAGTGGCAGAGCACGGCTGAGGGACAGGTGATGGTCGGGCAGCAGCGCAGCAGCAATTTTGTGTGCAATAAAACCTGTCCCCACCTCCCCCCGTTTTAGCCGAATCCCATCCCATGCCCAGATAGGGCTGAAAAGTACATGTGATAAACTCCATAGAAGTAGCAGCCAAATGGAGCTCCCCCCCCCGTTCTGACCCCCCCCCCATCTCCTTTCTCCCTTCCATTGCTGCCCTGGTTCCAGTCCTGACCCTAGTCTCTGTTGGGAAAAGCACCTTCCGCTTTTGTTCCACTCCAGCCTTTGTTGTTGTTATTATGTGCTGTTGAGTCAACTCTGTCTTATGACAATCCTTTCATAGAGTTTTCTTGGCAAGTTTTATTCCCAGGGGATTTGCAGTTGCCTTCCTCTTAGGCAGAGGGCTGGAAAGACTGAAAGCCACAAAGACAGCCTGGAGGCCTCATGCTGTCCCAGGGCCTTACTTTGCCCTCTCCTCATGTAAAACCTTAAAATTAGCATTCTCTTTCCCTAATGACTGTAGTCATTAAGAATCAACCTCTTTCCTATCTCCATTCTGAATTCTGTGTCTTAGACATAGTGGAATAGGGAAGAATGTGGGAAAGCGTATAGGTCGAGAGTAGACACCTGCTTTGGATCTAGAAAGTCCCATGTTCAGTTCTTAGCATGCCCAGTTTTTTTTTTAAAAAAGGTGCGTATAGTAAGAGCTGCCTGCTGAAGAAGACAATATTCTGCTTACATGGAGCAATAGTCCAACTGTCACCTTCCTTAAACGCACCTCTAGTTTGGGCCAACAAAGACTTCCCTTTCGTTTTTATCTAGACACTCCATAGCTGTCCAATTTTTAGGCAACATTCATCTTTTTCTGCCATAGCAAGGCAGGAGAGAACCCAGCAAGTTACATTTTCTAGGATAAAAATATAAAAAGTTCTATATTTATTGTGATAAATGGTAAAGTGATAAATCTCATGCCTGCTTCCTATTACTCATATGCTATGGCTTACAGACTAAACATGATTCTCGCTCCTCTTGCTTCCCAGGTGATTGTTTGGGGAAACTACGGACGCATGGAACGCAAACAGTTCATGGGAGTTGCCCGTGTTCTTTTGGAAGAACTGGACTTGTCAAGTTTGGCAGTTGGGTGGTACAAGCTTTTCCCAACATCATCAATGGTGGATCCTGCTACTGCTCCATTGTTGCGTCAGTCCTCACAGCTTTCTTTGGAGAGCACAGTAGGACCTTGCTGTGATAGGTCTTAATGAGCAAGGAAGTACTGAGAGACTGCTTCTGTTTTTAAAATCATGCTGTCAAGGTTTTGTTTGCCAGAACGCTGTCCTCAGGCACATTGCATCTTCAATCTGTTCTTGAGGGAGCCTGAAGGTGAGGATAGCCAAGTAACCTTGGGCAGAAAACAAGATTGAGACCAGTGACCTTTCTACACCCGAGTAGGAGGAGCAACAGGGCATGAATCCTAATTGTGGAATGACATACACAAGACACACCTTTTTTTGTTTCTGTTTTCCACTGTCATCCATGCATCCTTGCTTCAGAGCAACATGAAAGCTTGAAAAGTTGCAGCAACTTTTTAAAATTGGGGATGGTGTTTTTGTTTTCATCTCTTAGTGCTATTTTACAAATTTGAAAAAGAGGACTTTTGGCAATTCTTAAATATTGAAAAACAAATATCTGACCTAAAAGAAAATAGCAGTTTCAGGGAAAACTATGGGTTTTGTAAACTGTTTTTGTTTCCTTTTAGAGGTGGGGTGGGGTGAGGGAAGGTTCTGCAACAATCTCTTTAGAACAAGTTCCATAGTTCTATTTGATATACAAATACTGTTGCTGGATTTTTTTACACTGTGCCAAATTACCAGCAGTGTCTTCTACTACAGGACTTAGGCCAACAATATTACAGAAGCATTTTTGCTGGAAGAACTGACTAATTACAATAGTCAGTTCTAATACAAAGATCATAGCGAGTAGCTGGAAAGTTGCACAGAGAAAATTGCTGAAAACAAATGAGAAATCTTGCAAAAATGAGATTTGCTAGTGCTAGCCCATTGTTAGATATGAATGTTTTACACACAGACCATAACAAGCTCCAGCTTTTGCCTCCTCTTGTTTTCATGCTCCCACATTCAAATAATCAAGCTTTGTATTTTCTGCTGCGTATCTTGTGATATGCCACATTCCTTTGCAGTACAGATTGGTTTGAGGTAGCAATATGTTATTCTACCATTGCAAATAGAATTATAATTATAAAGGTTGCATTTTCTTTTTTAGAAAAGGGAAATCTCAGAAGGTGATATTCTACTTGTCACCTGGGAGGTATGCACATGAGATCTTGTAATCCTCACACACAAAGGAAAGGAATGATGCATCAATGCAGCTTTATTTAATATACAATTGAAGTGAGCAACATGAAGGAGGTGAAGGGGGAGCTGGGTTTTCAAAAGCTCAGGCCCAGAAGGCAGTTAAAAGCTTAGAAGGGTATTTTCACATGACATTAATGGCACTTTTTAACTCCTTGCAATGTGAATGAGTATAACAGTTTTAAATGAGTGGAAGGGAGGGGTTAACATTGATATCTCATATGGCATTATGTTTGTACGTGTATCCCTGTTTAATATATGTGTATAACATATGCAGGGACGTGTTGTGCCCATGTTGCATTACTGATCTCCATCTACCATAATTAATCATAGAGTTGAATACATTTTGGATTCATTAAATAAGGGCGTGTCTTCTACTGCACTAACAAGAAGGGTGTAGGATGATTCAGTGGGTTAAAAGCCTTACTTTTGAATACAGTTCAACATAAATCTGCTGGAAGGGTAATGACCATCATCAAAGGATTTCAGGTGGCAAACATGACTTTCAAAGTCACTCATGCCAGTGTCCTGGTCACTGAAGATGGACTTTTGGGAAGATATTTAAATGCAAAAAAAGAGAGGAATTCTGTAAATATTTTATGTTAATCTATAAAAAGATAGGTATATATGTATATATAGTCTGCATAGAGCTGTGAAGACACCAGTTGTCAACAGAAAAATTCACATGTGTTAGAGTAGTTGAGTGATTCATTTGATAGAGCCAAATGCATGGATGAAGTAAAACAGTGTACCTGGGCACAGCTGTATCTGAAGGCTCTCAGAAGAGTGATTTTATAAAGTACCATAGGCCAAGATGCTCTATTTCTATTTAAATCTACCTTTGTACATGATTAGATGTTTCTTTTTATTCTCATTTCTAGCCAAGATCTTTAATATTGCTATCTCAAATCTTGTTTTTCCTCTTTGAATGCTAAAGGCAGATTTTGTTTGACACATCCTGTACTAACATTTAGGAACCATCTAGAAATGGCTTCCTGTCTTGTTATTACAGCACAAAGTAATAACAAGATTTCTACATGACCTATGAACTAAGCATGGCTAAAGCATGGCTTGCTATAGAATGAAACGTAGACCGTCATATGTTATAGATAGCATTTTTAACAGTTTGGGACATTATGACTGAAATTAGGCTCAATAGTAATGAGCTATGCTAGAGGTAACCTAATATAGATAATAGAATAAGGAAATACTAGACATTTTAAGTCTAGTAAAGTCATAGACACTCCAGAGTTTTAGCCTAATTATCCTAATTTCCTCTATGCCTGTGATTTCCATATAATTCTTTTTCCAACTCATATTAAGAATTTTTCTGCATATGGACTAATGAAAGGTAGTTGCATGCTAGTCAAAATATGTTGTGACTCTTTGGATTTTTTTTAAAGCAATCTAATTGTACTTCCAGCGGCCACCTCTTCATATTTGTGCATAGTTGGTATTAGGCAGTATTGTACAATACAACGATGAACTAAAATAGACTGGATTAGATTTGGTGGTTGCTGGTAGCCATCAACATTTTTAATCACTTTGTCTTTAAATGAACTATGGAGAGAAGCAAACACATTCCAGACTGGAAACTGAACTGTAGGTGTTCATATTGTTCAAAGATTTGTATGTTGTTTAAACCAATTATGTTTTGTAGGTATCTTGCAGTTAGTTGTCCATTCTTCCTCCAATGTTGATAGGGGAAACAGGAGTAAAACTGCTGAAATATATCCCTGCTGTCATAACCTGATGGTACAGCACAACAATAGACTTAGTTTTGAAATGGCTGGAAATTTTGAAATAGTAGGGATTGGTGGTCTCCAGAATTAGGAGGTCCCATTGGGCTGATTCAAACACATTTCTAAAATGTGGATAAACAGAGAAATAACTGGGTTTGAATAAAAATGCACAGAATGAAAGAGATCAGCTGAAAGCCACTTTGAATTTATTTTCAAAAATTATCAAAATATCAACACATTTCAATCTCTAGTACATACCCTCCAACGTTTCACAGATTAAAACTGGCACATGTACATGGCAAAAGTAATCAGCCAACATTTTACTTTTTCCAGAGGCTACTGGGAAGGGCATGATTCTTCCCCTTCTTCCCTTGCCTCCAGTGAGTGGAGTGTAGACTGCTTTTTTTCCAGTAGCCTCTGGAAAAAGCAAAATGTTTCAATCCAATTTGCACCAACTGCAGTAAACTGATGACAAAAGGGAAGGTCACAGGAGGAGAGATAATCTGGGACATTTTAAAAGCAGATGAAAAAGGTGGGAAGACGGAGGATTAATCAGGACAGAACCTGCCAGATTGGGACAGTTGGAGGGTATGATGCTGACTTTAAAATCAGATTTTTAAAATATATTTGTACATCATGCTTTAACCAGTTGGTTCTGAGGAGAATTAGCGATGATATAAATGACAACAAAAACTAGACAAAATCATATAAAAATCAGATAAAACAGGCCCAGTAAGAACAACAGTTAAAAGTAGCAAATTAAGATGTTTTAAATTCAGATGTGAAAACTTGAAAAGGATAGGGCAATTAAAAAGAAAGTCGTTGCTTGGTATTGAAAGTATAGAGAAGTAGGTACCAGGTTAACCTTTCTGAGAAGAGAGTTCTTTAAATGGGGCTGTCATGGACCAGACCAGCCTTGTCACATGAGGGTTGGCTGAGATTGGACAAAAGAGAGTCTGGAGTCCTTTGCATGAAGGCTTTTATGCCCCTAGGAATTCTGCCACTGTCATCAGGAGATGCCTTTATTTGTGAGGGACAGCAATGCAGCCCCAAACTTTTTATTCCACAAATCTTTCCTCTTTTTCGCTGAGCAGTAAGTCTTTAGGCATGGGGTAGGCAACCAGTAACCACAAGCCACAGCAATACAGCATTAACTTTTTAAAAGGTTAACTAATTTAATGTAAAAAACAAAAACAACAAAACTTATCTTTTTCTAGAGCCGACAATTATATCCTGAAAGGAGAACAAAAAGTGTGTTTCCATTAACAGTAAATCTCAAATGGGCAACAGAAAAACAAATGAAGAATAAATGGATTCCTCTAAAGACTTTATCACACGAGGTGTTTGCCAGTAAAAGCTGAAATTAAAAAGGCATTTTCCCGGCAAAGTCCCAAGATAGCAGCGAAGATTTTCAGATGACTTTGCAATTACAGAGGATTTATCCTGGGAATAACCAGGGAATAACC
This sequence comes from Sceloporus undulatus, assembly GCF_019175285.1. Taxonomy (NCBI): domain Eukaryota; kingdom Metazoa; phylum Chordata; class Lepidosauria; order Squamata; family Phrynosomatidae; genus Sceloporus; species Sceloporus undulatus. The sequence goes on along the minus strand of NC_056525.1, from coordinate 31,468,038 downwards.
AGTACCAGATCATTCACAGGGAAATCTCGTGAATGATTTGTTGCTGGTCTTTCCTTGGTTATTCCCAGGATAAATCCTCTGTAATCATTATGCATCTAAAAATCTTTGCTGCAATCTCGGGACTTTGCCAGGAAAATGCCTTTTTAATCCCTTCTAAAATCCCGGAAAACTCTCTGTGTGATAAAGTCCTAAACCTATCCAAACACACACACTCCCTAAGAAATGCAGGCTTTACACTTTTCTTGTTCTCTACCTCTCAGGTTCCAGGCAACCAGTACTTTGTAGAGGACAAGTGGCAAGCTTTTCTTCTAGAATTCTCCCACAGACTGAGCTTCACCCTCTGGCTAGTTCTCTACTTCTACTTCTTTTCTTTGCCTTCTCTCCTTTTCCACTTCTACTGTACTTTCAGCTCGCTTTCCACAGCTTCAGCTCAGCTTCCACATACAGTTGTCTTCCAGCTGTCACATTCATCAGCTTCTTGTTTAATCCTGGGCCTGATTCTTAGCCACAATTTCACTTACACTTTTCATTCTCTGCAATTCCTTTTACAACTTTTCATTCTCTGCAACCTCTTTACAAGAAATTTTAGAGCCAGAGTGGTGTAGTGGTTTCAGCGTTGTATTACAACTCTGGAAACCAGGGTTCAAATCTCTGCTCAGCATGGAAACCTACTGGGTGACCTTGGGCAAGTCACACACTCTCAGCCGCAGAGGAACGCAAAGGCAAAGTTTATCTGAACAAATCTTGGCATAAAAATAGTGATGGACTCATCTTAGGGTTACCATAAACCTGAAATGAATTGAAGGCACACAATAACAAAACTTAGCTGTTGAACAATAACCATAAATATACCAATGCAAGACAACATAAAAGTACCATTAAACTCATACATATCAATAACATAATACAGAGCATAATTCCTTCATGAGCATCACCTGTTTTCCTTAGGTTACTATGAAGAGAAGAAATTTTTCCCCTTTGCCTTTGATGGAGCCATGTTCATTCTTGCCCAATCTATTGTTGAACAATGTTGTACTAAATTCACATATAAGGCATTTTTAGCATTTCCCCTTCTAACTATATTTCTGCCTATGTCCCCAAAAGCTGACCCCAAAAGTAGGGGTGCCTTTTGAAGCAGCATTATATTAGTGGCAGGAATTTCCCTGCTACTGGGGGAATGGACAACACTATCTGACAGACATGTTGACAGGCTTTCTTCATCCTGTCCTGTGTCTTATAAATTGAAATGAAAAGATTAAAACATGGATCTCATTTTTAAAACAGCTCACTGACAGTCTATGTGGATAAGATATAGAGATGATGTACTGCAAATTAAAGTCTTCTCAATCCTACCATCTCTCATGAGTGGTATTACTCTAAAAGATCGCAGGTCCTGCATTTGAACTAAGCTGATTTTCAACAGGTGAAACTTTTCTGCATGTGTGCACATTCCCCTCCCCCTCTCTTTTTAAATTAGGATAAGCAAAGACAGTTTGGAACCTCCTAAGGGATACAAACCTAGCTGAGGTTTCAAGCCTCTTTTCTTCTGTGTTAGATTGCATAATCCCAGGTCTTGTTCCAAAGAGTTCCCTTTCAAAACAGCTCTTTCTCTTCCCCTAGCACACCTAGCAGCTTATTTATGTGCTAAGTCATATGCTTATGAAGGCTCCCAAGTTTGAGGGGGCAGGGTAACTTGTTGTTGTAGCCTTTTTTAAAAAAACGGTCTAACTTCTGTTTGTCGTTTTGGCTTTGAAAAGCAAGTGTTTTTGCAATTTAAGCCTGATCTCTTGCTGCCTTTTAAAGGTTTAAAGCAGATGTGTGTCTATCTGTACATTTTAATTGCTGCTTAATGGTGAAGTAGTACCCATGTTTGGAAGAGTCAGCATGTGTTCAGTAGATGATGATTTGTGAGCTTCTACTAGGACGCTATAAATCCGGCTGCTTGTTAATGGGAAGAGCTAAGGCTTAAGCAATCTTGGTGATGGCATCCTCCCCTCCCCACAATCTTTTTGCTTAAATAACTGTGAGCATTACACCACTAAGAGCAAAGCAGTATCCTCTCAGCCATTATCTTGAGAATGCAGAAAAATATGACAATGAGAACTAGTGCTCTGTTGTTCTCTTGAGATGGGATGACGGGTCATGTATCCACAGTTTCTTCAGATACAAATGTGGTTATCCAGTCTCCTGGTGAGCTTCGTATTCCCATACTCCAAGTACACATGGTAGAAACAGGCAGAAAAATGAAGGCTTTCTTAGCTCCTGAGGTTAAACCTTCAAGAGCACATAAGGAAACATGTGAACAACCTCCAACATAAAGCTATTCTCATTACACAGGAAGTGTACCATACCAACATCAGCATGTGGTCAAGACTGTAAATTATTAATGAAAATGTGCAAGTTAGCAGAGTCTACAGCAGTTTGCTTTTGCCTGGGCTTATTGGGAAGGGCAAAATTCCTTCTCCTTTCCCACATGCTAAATGAATGCAAACAACTTTTGCACTGTTGAACGCAGTTTGCAGCAATGGAAGTAAGGTGGGGATAAAGGGGGAAAGTGGGAGGAAGAAAAAGAAACTGGGGCATTCTAAAAGCTGCAGGAAAAAGTGAGATGACAGAGGTTAATTGGGACTGTTCCAACAGTCGGGTGGAGGGTTTGTTGCTCAGGTTCACATATAAAGTCTTTTTTTGGAGTAGGGAATTGAATTGGTATTTCCAGTGCCTGTAAACACCAGATCATTCTTCTGATAAAAGCAGAGCCGTTCTCAAGGATCAGGGATTAAGCAAACTCAGCCTTCACTCAACCCATGATTCCCAAATTTGGTGGGGAAAGAACTTTTGAAGGAAGAAAAATCAATTTGTGAATGCTTTTGTTGTACATAATTATACCTTTTTAATGTTTTTAATACTGGATCCCTTATATGTGTACTATTTAAACAAACATAGATCTTCAGGCTTAAGGAATGTCATAGGTTTATGTATAGAGCGAAAATCTGTAGATGTTGAGGCAGTAGGAATCTCAGTGTAAAGCATGTTTATTAGTAAACACCTTCAAGAGTAAGAAAACTTTTTTAAATGAAAGTTATTTTAAGTTATTTAAACTTAAGGTATTTAATAATTTTGACACTGAAGAAATATTTTCTTTAAAAATAAAAATGCTGTATGTTTTTTTAAACAAATTATATAATTTAACCTTTTTTTAAGGAAAAATATTCTCTTGGTACAATATATATTCATGCTTTTTCCTGATTCAGATAATTTTAGTCATACTTCTGAATGGAAATAAATGAAAGACAAGTTATTCACCATAAATTCAATGGAACATCAGCACAACTAACATTCTCTGGGTTGGGGTTTTATTAATTTAGTGATAGATACCCTGTATTATATTTTATTAACCTGTAATCCCTCCTTCCCCAAAAGGATGTAAATAGCTACCAGGAATTAGTCCTATAGGAACTTCACTTGAAACTATCATTGTTGTTATTATTAATATTGTATAAGAATATTTGCAATTGTTCATTACATCTCTGCTAAAGATCTTACCCGAAGATCTAAGCCTTTCTCGAAGGAATTGATGTTGTATTTTCAAGATGAAGAAAAACATCTACTTAGCTAGTTTGTCATATTCCTGTAATCTGTAAACAAACAAAAAATCTTTTTATGAAGAGAGTCTGAATAGGCATACAAGCAATAATATATACCTTTTGATGTGTGCAGGTTGTGATGTGTGGATAGCCATACCTGGGTACAATATGTGATCACAGTCTTGGTTCATCAGCTCTGGACAGACCATACTAGCACTGGTTATTTGGATAATTGAGATAAAGAAGATTGGATAGTACCATGGTGATGGTTTAATCCAATCTATTTGTGTAAGCAAATACATTTACTGGCCATAAAATTTTTGTAGTTGATTTTCATGCTAAAGTTGTCAAAGTTTCAATATAAAGCTCACAGGTGTATCAGGTCTCTTTGTTTTCAGATAAGTGTTTAGCAATTGTCACTGTTGTTTCAGGCACCGTCACTGCCAATGTTTTGTACTCTCAAACTGATGGCTGCTCTGCCCTCTAATGGCTTCTCTGGGAAAGACGCCTCATTGGAACTAAAGAGAGATGGGTTTATTTTTCCTGAGCTGTTGTTCCATCCTTTGTTATTGTATAGGACACCACAGTAGGGAAATACATGCACCTTTATAAACAACAAACATAGATTATATACAGTATTTATATGCATTTTTATGTGACGGCAAATAATACTGTGAAAAATATTCTGTGTATCTATTGTTCTACTAAATGACAGGAACAAAATTTGTGTTACATACATCCATTTTAAATTTAATCCTGCTCAGACAGTTCATGAAAGTAATTAAATTCTAATTAGTTCTAAAGTTTAGCTTGAACAGGAGAGGGAGCAGATAAACCCAGATGAGGAAACACGTTCTTCCTTCCAATGTGTAGTCCCAGGATGGAGGCGCCTTAGCCCACCAGATGTTTGGGACTACAGCTCCCATAATTTGGAAGAAAAAGTTCAAGATTTTTGGAGGGGCAGAAATTCTGGTATGGTCCAGATAGTTTTGTTCAGTTGCCCTAGCAAAATTACAAAATATTACAGAACATTACATTTTCCTCTATTGATCATGGATTTTAGAGCCAGCAGTGACATTCACAATGCTAAACCTAGAGTCAAAAAAGTCAGTAACTAGTGGTCCTTGGGCCAAATCCATCGCATTGCATGTTTCCATCTCCCTCTCCTCCAGTTACCATCCATGGAGGGAAAGGTGGAGTATGGAGAATGGATGCGGTGAAATTGAGCATCCTAGTTTGATTGACACTCATCGTCCAAGCCTACAAACAAGCTGGCTAAAACACTTGTTGACTGGCTATTATAAATTTCCCTTTGTTATTGTTTTCTTTTCCAGATTAATGTTAATTATAATTTACATAAATAGCTAAGAGAGACTCAGATGAGATTTAAAATTTATCTCGGGACATGTTCAGAGTCAGCTCATCTGCCATTTCATTCATTGGGACTTACTAATGAGGACTTTTGTTGGGTTATGTCCTCTGTCTAGATGTGAAGATAGTGAAATGTGCGGTACTGGATGAAACCTGTTTCATTTCAGGATTTGTCCTGCTCACCAGCATGCCTACCTTTCTTTTAGCATTTTTCTTCCATATTGTTCATGGCAGTTGAACAAGTGGGAACATGCCATATCACATGCCTATTGTACTAACAATTCTCGCCTTTTAGGATCATGCTGGACAACATAAGATCTCTAAAAGATTAAAAATTCCAAGGGACAGTTTCATCTTCTACTAACAAATCCCACTGCAATTTGAATAAGGTGCATGAACTTCCCTGCTTGGGATATCTGTGGCAGATTGCCCAGTACACAATAACAGTGCTGTACACATGCAGCAAAGTGTGACTTAGCACATAGTGTCTGGCACATTAACACTGGACACTGTCCATTGTCTTTAAGAAAATATTCTGATGTCCTGTTTTTCTTTGTCTGTCAGTTTGATCCAGACAATACATAATGGTTGGATAATTTACAATTTAGTGTTAAGCTGATGAAACTGTTGAAAATAACAATAAAAACATTTTTTAAAAAAAATATTGAAAGGTTTAAATTGAATTATTTATTGAACTGACATTAATGGCAAAACACCAGACTGCATAAAAGAATGGGTTTGAACTTATGTAAAGTGCCTTCCTTTTTACCAGGTGGTTGCACATCCAGAATAAGGGCAGGTATGTGAAAAGCTGCCCTTTTAGTATTCATATTTGTCAGAATTTCACTAGCTTTCTGGTCTGAACAAGTTCCATAACATGGATGGGGAGTATGGCTATTTCCATAAGCATGTGGAAATTCATACATATTTCATGTGCACCTTTTTAAAAATATATCCATTTGGGGCCACATGTTTATTACTTTTCCCCATGTTAGCCATCTTTACTACTCCATTCAAGAGAGCATTTGCACACATTTTCCAAATGTGTATAATCTTGTACATTTTCTTCTGTATTATTTGAAAAAGAAAAAATAATGATCCAATGTTCTTGGTTTCCTGCCAATGGCAGGAAAGCTAACAATATATGTGTGCTTTATATGTGTCAGGGACACAGAACACAAATTGATTAAATTCTTTTAAAATCTCAGTTAATACAATTTCTTCTCCATACCTAGATAAGGGTTGCAACCCAGAACAGGCAATGTATTGCAAGCTTTGGACCTATGCTTTAATAATTTTATATATTAAGATCAGTATCAGAGCTTGGAAAGTTACTTTATGTTTTGTTATATAACATGAGATAATTTGTCATGTAATGTGATGCAAAGCCCCCTATTTAATTTGCGGCCATTAAGATTTTAACATGAGAAGGATATTTACATAGTAAGCTCTGTTGTATTCAGTTTTGAGACAGAGAGATACTACTACTGCTACTACCAATAATAATAATAATAATGTGACTTGTTACATGACTTGTTACTTTGCTTGCTATTTTTTCCTTTATCTTTATCATTATGTTATTTAAAACAAACTTTAGGTTTGAGAATGGCATAAAACATGGAACATTCTGCTCTAAATTGCTCTAAAATGAATTGAAATACCCTTAAAAAGTAATTATGATTACAAAACCTTACCTGTTTCACATGCAGAAACTAAGGGGCAAAACACCTAGCATCAAAATGCTTTATACCATGATAAACCATAAAGGGTCTTCACAGGCACTATGGACTTTGAAATAACTTACTACCTAATAAGCAGTAAAGCCCTAAGAAGCACTGGCTTGCCTTTTCCATAGGGGGAAACACTGGTATGTGGCATGGCTAATTATTAAACTTAGACGGAGGGATAAATCTGGGTTCAAATTTCCTCCCAGTCATGAAACACACTGGATACCATTGGCCCAGTCACTGTTTCTCAACTTAACCTTGGCTTCTTCTGGGGCTAAATGAGACTTCCATGTATGCTAGGGCCCCTGCAAAGAGAGTGTGGTAGGGATAGTTGTGCCAACACACCTACAAAAAGATAAATGGTTTCAAAATGGGGGCATTATGTTTAGAAATATGTACATTTATAGATCATTCCTCAAAATCAAAGGGTAAACTTGTTCAAGTAAATCACAGAATCATAGAGTTGGAAAAGACCACAAGGGCCATCCAGACCCACCCCCTGCCATACAGGAACACATAGCTAAAGCACACCTGACAGATGAACATGCAGCCACCCTCCGAAGAAGGACATTCCACTACTGTCGAACAGTGCCCAATAAAAGAAGATACTATTTCATCAAATGAATATTAACATATCAAATGTCGCATTTAAGAAGCCATGTTTATAGAAAATGGTCCCTCTGAAGAGATGTCCAGTTCAAATCTGGTTTAAAACTAAAGAATCATAAGAAGTGAAAACCCATCAACATTATTCAGATAGCAAACGGAATAGGCCCCCAATTTGCCTGGACACAGGCTATATAGTGTGATGTATTGTGTTGCTATTTAAATTCCAGGGCAATTATTTCTAAATCTGTATCTGTACTAATTAGCATATGCAAAAGAGTACTTGGGTATTTGGGTACTTTTTGAGGGAGGAATAATATGTCTTTCCTTTTTAAACAATGCATAAGTAGTTGCCCTAGTATTGTCCCACTGTTTTGTGACTTAACCCTCAGTTCCATAAACCTACTCAAAATAGATGGGAAGACTTATGTGCTAAATCTGGTATGTATTTCATGATTAGTTAGAGGGACACTGAAGACATGTATTGAGATGGGCAAAGTGCAGCTTAAGGGCCACATGCAATTCCATTTAGAGTTTGCTGGGTCCAACAGAGTTCTTATGAAAATCATGCTGATATTCCTGTATTTCTTCCAGCATTTAAATAATAATAATAATAATAATAATAATAATAATAATAATAATAGTTTATTTATATTTTCCCACCTCTGCCAGATTACAGTTCACTAAAATACACATAAAACACATCAATAAAAATAAATTAACAATTCATATTAAAACTAGGTCATCATCAAGTGGGATGCAATAGGGTTATACAACTGTCAAAGGATGGGGAGTGTCTCTTATACTAGGTCAGTCAGATACACTTGCTAGAACGTCACAGTGTACTCAGACAAGTAGGATCTTTGTTCTTTCAACATCATGAACAGATTGCACAACACCTGGAAGAGGACTTTGGAGTTTTTCGCACAGCTAAAAAATCCAAATTAACTTTCCCAGTTCGAATCCTCTTAATAATAATAAAATAAAAATATTTTTTTATTTATATACCGCTTTTCTAAAAAATCAAAGCGGTTAACAAGTGCAATTCACAACAATAAAGCAACATCAAACATTAAAAACATCTACATCATCTCATAAGCAACAATAACATCAATAGCAATAAAAACCAAAACACATGACAGCTCAACAATGCTGTCTAGAGGAGAAGGGGAGCATCACAGGAGTCAGGAGTCAGGGTATGCCTGCTCGAAAAGGTGTGTTTTCAACCCCTTCTTGAAGCGGTCTAAGGAGGTGGCCGAGCAGAGCTCGGCGGGAAGCAAGTTCCAGAGTTTTGGGGCCGAGCTGGAGAAGGCCCTCTGGGTGGTGGTAGCCAATCTGACCTCCGGAACCTTCAATAAATGCTTCCCGGCAGATCTGAGTGTGCGGGGCGGATTGTATGGGGAGAGGCGGTCCTCTAAGTACCCTGGGCCCAAGCCATTTAGGGCTTCATAGGTGATAACCAACACCTTGTACTGCGCCCGGAAACGAATAGGCAGCCAATGAAGGTCTTTAAGGACCGGTGTTATGTGACTGACCCTGGATGTGCCAGTGACCAGTCTTGCTGCCATATTTTGCACCAGTTGCAGCTTCCGGGTATGGTACAAGGGTTGCCCCATGTAGAACGCATTGCAGAAACCCAAACGAGAGGTTACCAGAGCATGTACTATTGTTTCAAGGTCCCCCCGACCCAGGTAGGGACGCAGCTGGCGTATCAGCCGAAGCTGATAACAGGTGCTCCTGACTGTTGCATCCACCTGAGATGTTAGGTGAAGCGACAAGTCAAGGAGCACCCCCAGACTGCGTACTGAGTCCTTCACAGGAAGCGTGATCCCGTTCAGGACAGGTGGAAACACCGCCATCCCTGGGCCAGGAGAACCTATCACGAGTACTTCCGTTTTCTCTGGATTCAGGTTGAGTCTGTTTTCCCTCATCCAGCCTATTACCGATTCCAGGCAGTCCACGAGAGGAGAGATGCCAACCTTGGTCACTGCATCAGTCGGAGACATAGAGAAGACTATTTGGGTGTCATCAGCGTACTGATAACCCCACGCCCCATGCCTCCGGATGATCTCTCCCAGCAGTTTCATGTAAATGTTAAAGAGCATGGGGGACAGAATGGCTCCTTGCGGGGACACCAGATGTAAGCACCCTCTTATTGGAGCACACGTCCCCCAGCTGCACCATCTGGAACCTCCCAGAGAGGTAGGAACGGAACCACTGGAGCACAGTGCCCCCGATTCCCAACTCTTCCAGGCGCTCCAGAAGGATACCATGGTCTATGGTATCGAAAGCCGCTGAGATGTCTAAGAGCACCTCCCACCTAAAACCCAGCTAGAAGCAGGGACGTAGTCGGGGGGGTGTACGTGGGGTCCGGAACCTCCCCCCTTCCATTAGAAAAATGAATGGCATGTGCTGCTGCGCCACCGCATCCAAATTCCATTATAATGGTGGCACTTAGTCTGGACCCCCTCCCCCCCTTGCTAAAATCCTGGCTACGTCCCTGCTAGAAGCCTGGCTCAGCCAGCCAGTTTGCAAAGTCAGGAGCAAATTGACCAGCTGAGCTCAGATTTTTGGCGGGTTTTATGTGGGAGGCAGCATTTGTGGCAAAATGCAAGTTATAATATCCAGCTGCATCCTAGAAAAGGATTCAAACTGGGAAAGGTAAGTCGATGTTTAATTTGTGCGAAAAAAATCTCCCATGTCTGATCCACATTGAATTTGTGGATGTGGCTGCATTTTCAAAGACTAGTCTCCCTCAAAAATCTGAGAAACAGAAAGATCATGAAGAGCAGCTGCTTGGTACTGATAGTTCCCAGTGTAATGTTGTAGGAGAGGATTAGAGATGCCATGTTCAATTGAGTGATATAGTGTAAGGCCCTCACTATCGCATTTGGAATCTACATCAGTGCAGCTTGTCATGTTTAGATGTTTTATGAATCAAACACCATTGCCCTGAGAAGTTCTTCTGCATCTTGTTGATTAGAATATAAAATGAGATTCTTAACATGCTCAGTCAGGCTTACCAGGCTGCTTTGTAGGTGCATGTAGCAAAGATACTTCATGTTAGCACATTACTGCCAATGAGATTGTAATGGTTCACTGTGCAGTTATGTGAATGACAAAATCAGGTCCTTTTCCAGTTACATGACAGAAGTTCTTTCTTTAATGTTAACTGAATAAACTCTTACAACACCTTTTTTTACCCTCTTGTCAGTCTTAGCAAAACTACATGATCAAATTGCCATTTGTTTGGTAAGTATTATCTTTTCTGGGACCAGTTCTCTTTATTATTTCCTGTTCTTCCCCACCCAGAGTTAAAAACTTTTCCAGCTCCTGGGTGTGTTGCTTTTGGGAAGAGGGGAATGCATATTATTAACCCAGGTAGCCATGTTACATATTGACATTACCATTGATATACAAACAGTTTCAGAAATTTGATCAGATTCAACAGATGTTACTGAAGTAATTTTTCTGCTATTCTAGAAACATATTTGCAAGTCTAACAGAATCAGGGAAAGGTGAGTGTCAGCTGTAAAAGAAAAACAGAAAACTAGGGTGGGTGGAAGAGTGAATTGATTTGTTTGATCCTCTTACCCTTGACTGTCTTGAATTCAGTTGTTAATCCCAACTAGAGTAAACTTGGTAATTGAGTCCATGGGTCTGTTTAGTAGGGACTAACAATACAAATAGGATCTGGGTCATAGTTTCCCTAAAGAATGTATGCATTCTAACTGAAACCATGAACTGAAACACTCATGTTAGAAGGTGTTCACAGTACCATTAGTATAGAAGTAGTTTCAGAAAGTTCATCAGACTCAGCAGGCAGGACTGAAATAACTTTTCTGCAGCTCTGGACAAAGAGAGACTTTGTCTAGTAAAGGAGGGGGTTCACTGTTCTTAGCCTGCATAGTATACAGTGATGGTAATGGTACCTTGAAGATCAACCATGGCTTCATGTAAAATGACATTACAAACACGTGAATACTAAAATGCAATTAGAGAGGGAGGGAAAGAAAGATAAACCACTGTATTGCCCTTGATCATTTTTTGAGAACCTCAGTACATTTTAAACACAAGAAACAAAACACAGGAACTACAGGAAAAGAGATTCCACCTCAACATTAGGAAGAACTTCCTGACAGTAAGACCTGTTCATCAGTGGAACACATTCCCTCACAGTGTAGAAGTCTCCTTCTTTGGAGGTTTTTAAGCAGAGGCTGGATGGACATCTGTCAGGGATGCTATGGTTCTGTGTTCCTCCATGGCTGACTGTTGGACTAGATGGCCCTTGTGGTCTCTTCCAACTCTATCATTCTATGATTCTATGAATAATACATTTTGAATTCTCAGCCAGCAAACTCTAGTGCCTCACAAACTACACAGCCCAGGATCCCATAAGATGTTGCTATGGGAATCATGATGGAATCATAATGCTATAATTTGTGTAGTGTCAGAGGCCTCTAGATATTGCAAGGCTGATGTTCTGTTCAAATTAAGCCTGCCATTCACTTCCAACAGCAGACGTGAGGGAGCAGTGGTACAAGAGAGCAGACACAACAGAGAACAGAAGGAGAGAACTGCATTGGGGGAAAAGAGGGGGTGGAAAACCAGCTTCCTTCCTTGTGCTCAAAAGTACAAACTCAAAGCAGGATGTAGAGGAAAGAGGCCTCACTTCTCTCCCCTCTCCATCACCAACTTGCAAGAGGAACAGATCAGCTTCTGGCAGTTGCTAGGCAACCACCAGCCTGAGCATCAATATCACCTAGCAACCCAAGCAGTATGAGAGCAACATATAATTAACAACCAGGTGCCTGGCCTTGCTGGTTTGTCAGATTCCATATGCACAGCAGTCACTTTTGTCTGCATAACAAGTGCTGGGCACAGCTGCTGTCCCTGTCATCTGTGTTCTCAGTCCCTGTGGAGGAGCCTCTGACATTGCTTGCAGGGCCCTTCATTTGTGGCTGTTTGCACACTGGCATGCTCTGCATCACAATAGGATCAGACCTGGTGAGCAACTGTATGTTCCAGGACATAGAACCATTTTTTGATAAAACACACATTTTGGTCCTGATTTTGTTCCCTCAAAAATCTGAGCAAGACTGAGGGTAGAAATCCCTACAGCTTGGATCTCTGGAGGTCTGGACCTCAGGGGAAAAAACAGCAACCATAAAAACAAATTACATTCTAAAATAAAATTTGCTTTCCCAAAAGACCAGAGGGTGGCTATTTGTTTGTTGCTAAATCTCATCCTATCCAAGTGTAATCTATAAATTCCTGTACCAATGTTTATTACTAAGATTAATTCACAGAAAAGCATGATGTATATCTTGAAATGAGAACTGAGAAGTGGTAACTAAAAGCAGGGAAAGACAATCTTATGCCTGCTAGATCTTTTGGAGTAAAGCTCTTCCAACATATGCCCATTGGCCATGTTGGCTGGGTTGTATGGGAGGGTAATTGAAAATGTTTGGAGAGCACCACTTTGCCTAATTACTTCAGAGTAACTATGCCTAGGATTGCTGTTATGCAGTACTGTACTAATCTGTGCATATTCACTCAGGTGTATTGCATTAGCCCAGATCCTACATCAGTGGTGGGTAGTGCAAATCTTCACATGTGCCATTATATATTGATTATGCCATGCAACCCCATGCTGAATGGCAGTGTTGTGCAACTGAATATCCAAACTAATGTACAATTGAAGAGTACTAGTGCCAACTTCATCAGTGCCAGACAGAAATACATGGCTTGAAAATTCACATCCACATTTGAGACATGTACATCTACAATTCAACTTATGTAACCTTGAAATAACTGTGGACACTACATAGTACAAAAATATACAATCATTTCCACAGGATTCCTTCCAGCCATTGTGTCCAGCAGGGCTTACTCCCAAACTAAAAATGATTGATTCACATTAGCTTGAGTTAGCATCAATCAGGATTGGCTTGAGACCTATAGTGGCAGTTTACAGAGACAATTTACAGAGAATTGTCCTTGGTTTGAAATATTTTAGTAAAACAGTTAATAAAAAAGGATCACAAGGAAAAGAAAGCAGGGGCCTTAAAATTGCTCATCAGCTTTCAATGATTTGATCCTGTGATGAAATATATTCATTTCTAATTTAAAGTGATTCTAAATGGAGATTAAACCATTATATTTAAATCAACACATGGAAAATTTATGCATCTCTCTCTCTTTTGGAGAACACAGTTCCACTATTGTGACAATAGTGACCACCATATTACGGTCTTATTTTTCTCTCTCTTGAATTGGAAGAATTATCTATTCTGTGACTTACTACAAACTTTTTAGATAATGAACACATTGTAATAGTTTAAGATTTTTCCATACTTTGGCTCAGTTATAAATCAGAATGGAGACCACAATCAAGAAATTGGAAAAAGACTAAGACTAGAAAGGACAGCTATGAAGGAACTAGACAAGATCCTCAAGTGTCAAGATACGGTCAGCTGTCCATGTCCACGGATTCCTTAGGCACAGATTCAGCCATCCAAAGCTTGAAAATATTTTTTAAAATATAAATTCCCAAAAGCAAACCTTGATTTTGTCACTTTATATAAAGGACAGGATTTTATTATGCCATCATATTTAATGGGAATTGAGCATCCACAGATTTTCGTATCCATGGGGGGTCCTGGAAACAAACTCTAGAAAATACCAAGGGCTCACTGTATATAATTGCATACTAAATTTAAGATTGTCCATACCACTGTATTTTCCATTTCTATGTATGGTTGTGAAAGCTGGACAATGAAGAAAGCTGATAGGGAGAAAATCAATTCATTTGAAATGTGCTGGAGAAGAGTTCTGAGGACACCATGGACTGCTAAAAAGACAAATAAATGAGTCCTAGAGGCAAATCAAGCCTGAACTCACTCTAGAAACCAAGATAACTAAACTGTCCTACTTTGGACACATCATGAGCAGAGATAACTCACCAGAAAAGACAATAGTGCTTGGTGAGGGAGAAGGCAGTAGGAAAAGTGGAAGACTGGATATCCAGATGGACAGACTCAATCAAGGAGCCCATGGCCCTGAATATGCAAGATCTGTGCAGGGCTGTTAGATGATAGAATGACTTGGACATCTCGCATTCATAGGGTAGCCATTACCCATTAGTATAATAAGTCAACTTGATGGCAGTTAACAACAACAACAACAACTCCTTTTGAACTATGCTAAGTCACAGCCATAGAAATACTAATGTTCAACAGCCCACCCTGCTTGGGCAAGAGTAGGTTCTGGCTGTAGATTATATTCAATCTGCTAATGAATCCAGCATATGTATTAAAGCGATTCTTAAATTTTACCATAAATTCTAAAATTTCCAGCCCTTGATAAACAATGCTTCTGTCTTTTAGCCACAAGATGGCACTCAATGCATCAAATAATAATCCTGCACCTTTTTCTAAACTTAGAGAAGTGTGGTTAAATATTTTCTAGTCCTAGCAACAACCGTATCTCTTTGTGCCCATAGTATAGTAGCACATAATTTCATATGCATGATTCTTGCTGCCATACACATAAATGAACGTGTGGCAATTTTTGGCCACACATTTACACTATCAAGACACAGCAGGAGAGATACAGCCAAGAAAGGTATCCTAATTCAATACTGAATGTTAAAAGTGATTAAGCAAGCCGTAGGATAATGCAGTTTGGAAGTGAGGATAGAAATGGGGAGATACAACACAGTCCAAAATGACTGTCACTCTAAAGGCTATATTTGTGGGGGGAAACAAAGTATTGCCAGATGATTTGAGATTTTTAATAATGTATTTCATAATAATTAAGCAGTGTTATCAGCATAGTGTGTGTGTGTGTGTGTTCAAGTGGGCTGTTCACTTGTACTAACCACATTTCATAGGGTTTTCTTAGACTAGGATACACAGAGGTGGTTTTGTCAATTCCTTCATCTGAAATATAGCTTACAGAACCAGGTATTCATTAATTGTTTCCATCCAAGTACTAACCAGTGCTGACCCTGCTTGGTTTCCAAGATCAGACAGGAGCTGGTGTGTTTAAAGTATTTAGACTCGCCACATAGTACTTACCTTTGTCTTTAAAAAAGAAAAAGAAAAAAGGATAAAGGTACCTATCAAGTATGTTGATCCATTTAATTATAATTCAAAGATGTAGCTGTGTTAGTCTGTAGAATCAGTATGTAGATCTTATAGCACCTTTGAGACTAACTGAAAGAAAGAAATTGACAGCATGAGCTTTTGTAGACTTCAGTCTACTTCCTCAGATGAAGTCTATGAAAGTTCATGCTGTCAATTTCTTTCTTTCAGTTAGTCTCAAAGGTGCTACAAGATCTCTATACATTTAATTATAAAATACTCAACATGTAGAACATGTCAGCTGGCCACAAATAAAGGTGCATTTAAATATTATTTGCATCTTCTCCCAAAACACTGAGGAGGAAAGTATGATTGCCCCAATTCCCCTTCCTAAATGGTGTTTCTTAGTAAGAGTAGCAACCCCCTTCCCCCACTACCTCTATTTTGTTTTAATCAGGCATGGGAATCATGTAGCCCTCCAGATGATGTTGGACTACAGTTCCCAACACACCTCATCATTACCTATGTTGGTAGGGCTGCTGGGAATTGCAGTCTGGCTCCATATGATTCCTACCCCATGCTTTTGACATATCCCTGAGGATTTTAAATACATACATAAGGATTCTAACCAAGCTTGTGAATGCAAGTATAATATCATGGAGCTATAGTCATCCCAAATTGATTTTCCATCTAGACAAGGGTATAATTATGTGCATACAGTGGTACCTCGGGATACGAAATACCCAGGTTACGAAATTTTCGGGATACGAAAAAATCCCATAGGGAATCATTGTTCCGGGTTACGAAAAAACTTTTGGTGCTTTTTTCGGCTTTTTCGCACGGAATCGCGGCTTTTCCCCATTAGCGCCTATGGCAATTCGGCTTACGAAGGCTTTTCGGGTTACGAAAGCGGCTGCGGAACGAATTAATTTCGTAACCCGAGGCACCACTGTACTAAGTAAGCCTTAGCATGAGAGAGGGGGAAGCCACTATGGCCAGCATAGATTGAGGGGAATGGAATGGATAAATTGTATTGTGTGATCTGTTCTGTGCTCATTATAAGAACACACACACACACACACACACCTTAAACTATCCTGCTGTCCTCAGTTGCATTGGAAGATGCTGTCTTTTTACAGATTTTGTAATAAGATTTGTCTATCACTTTGGTCAGCATGGTATAGTGGTCTGAGTGAGCACTGGACTATGTCTATAGATGCCACAGTTGGAAATCCATTTGGTAACCTTGGGGAAGTCACTCTCTCAGCTTTAGGGGAAGACAAAAGCCAACCCCCTACGAACAAATCTTGCCAAGAAAGCCCCTTAGGGCCACCTTAGGGTCACCATAGGGACATAAACTACTTGAAGGCATACAACAACAACATGTAATAGAGGGAGAGAGACCATCTTGTTCTTAATCTCAGGCTCCAAAATGCCATGTGCCAGAGATGATCCACCCAGGTGGGCCCACTGCTATTTGGCCTCTTTCATTCAGTGTAGTGGCTAGTGGCTCTGATCTCAGGTGGGGTGTCTACTGTGGGTCTTAGTCTGAAAATTAAAAGCGCAATCGAAGGTGCTAAATAGAGATGACAAGAATATTCATAATTATACATTTCCAGGTTGAAAAATGTGTTGGTTGATAGTGCAGAAACTTTGCCGGCAGGAATAATTGACCAGTGATAATTTTGTGCAATTTATTCCTGGCATTCATCATTCTGATGTGTTGCAGAGGAATAATTCCGTAGAGAAAAACAAGAGGTTTTCTGCTAAAAAAAAAAACACGTTTCTTATGCAGAAAACATGTTTTCCATGCAAAAACAGTCCCATGCGTTCTTTGTTGCAGAATAATTCTTCCACAACATTGCATGATGTTCCAATATGGGGGTAATAATGTAGAGGAATTTGTTATCTCAGTAGAGAGAAAACTGTAATTATTCATTCTCACATATGAAAATGAAATAGCTGGCATACATCTCTGGTTCTGAACTTACTTTATAGATGGAGTTCAGCACCTGGAACAGCTTCTTTAAAGTTTAAAATGAGCCAGCAATAAATTTATCACCTCACTGATGCTTCAGATCTGTTTCTGGCAGTGCCCATTCTACTGGAATTTTATGAAGGATAAGTATCTAAAGTAGGAACATGGCGGTTCAGCAGTTAAGACACTGATTTGGATGATTGCAAGATCAGAAGGTCAACGGTTTGAAACACAAGGGCTGTGTGATGTTACTAGCTCCTCTTACCAGTCCCAGCTTCTGCCAACCTAGCAGTTCAAAAGCATGTAAAAGTGCAATTATATAAATAGGTAACACTTTGGTGGGAAGGTAACAGCATTCTGCGCAGTCATGCTGGCCACATGATCACAAAGTAGTCTCTTGACAATGATGGCTTTTCGGCTTAGTAACAGAGATGAGACTGCCCCCTGCAGTCAAGCACAACTTAACAATCTTGTCAAGGGAAAATCTTCACCTTTTTAAGTAGCTGAATTAGCTGGTGTTATCTCTCTATCCTTCTTTTATACCAAGTCTATTAGATAGTAAGCATGTGAAAAGAAACAGGTTGGGGTTTGTTTATTATTTTTAGGGCACCTACAAACTACTGATTCATTAACAATCTTCAATGTGTAATGTAGGGGTAGAACTCATGCAGCCCTCCAGATATTGCAAGATTTCAGTTCCCAGCATGGCTCAACATTGGCTACACTCACTAGAATCACAGAATCCTAAAGTTGGAAGAAGCCTCAAGGGCCACCAAGTCCAACCCCCTGCCATGCAGGAATACACAATCAAAGCACTTCCAACAGATGGCCATCCAGGCTCTGCTTAAAAACCTCCAAAAGGGGACTCTACCACTCTCTGGGGGGGGGGGAGGTGTTCTACTCTTAAACAGCTATTGCCGTTCAGTATCATATGGAGAACCATACGATTCCCATCCCTGTTGTAATGTAATGTCTAACCCAAAGGTGGGTAGGTTTATTAGGATCAGCTGGTAGATCTCTGAATACTTTTCAGACCAGTAAGCTTTTCTGCCTCTTAACTGTCTGACAACAGCAAAAATGTTTTACCCAAACCCCTTTGGGATTTCTGAAAAATAAGATTTGGGGAAAATCAAAGAATAGATTTTATATATGAAAGGACATGAATGTGGCTCCACATTGTTCACAAATTTCTATGCAGGGCCTGGCTTCAGAGACACCCTATACTTCTGAGTTGCTGTCCACCTACCTGAACCACTCTTTTATACCCAGCTCCAAATTGTTTATTTTAAACTTCTTATTAAAACCAACCAAACAAGAAAAGTAAATCTTGCAAGCCTGAAGTCTACTTATCCATCCTATGGCAATTTAAATCTTGGAAGGCACAGCTGTGGTTACCAGCTTCTGAACTGGCAGCAGCTGCTACAGCTGCCTCTTTAATTAACATGATTAACAGGAGTTTGATCTGCTGCAATTAACAGATGATCAGGTTTAGCTCTGTGTCTGGACAATCTCCACTAGCTGATTTCTACAAATTAAACCCCTGTTAAAGGAACAGAATCTAGCTGGGTTGTTGTTGCTGGTTTTTCCCAGGCCATCTGGCAATCCTAGGTGAGGTAAATGCTGTGCCTACACACACACACCTAAATGTGTATGTACTTATGCTTGTATGTACCTATGCTCAAATGTAAAAAATAAAGTTAAAGGTAGTCCCTTGACATGTACTGATCACATAACTGGTGTTGCAGAAACACACAATTTATTCTTTAATGCTCATTCGTTGCCCAAAACATTAAAGGAAGTGATCTGGTCTCCAAAAGGTCTAAAGTAGACCTTTTGCTTCAGGCCTAGTGAGTAGAAGCTGGGAAAATAAAATAAATATGCCATTGGCTATATTTCAGAGGAAAGAACTGGCAAAACTACCTCTGAGTATTTATTGCACATGAAAATGCATATGAAAATCCTATTATAGTCCCCATAAGTCAAGAGATGACTTGAAGGTGCATGCACATATACTTGAAGGTTTTGCATGCATTTACACACAGTGTAGACATAAGGCCAGCAGAGAGTAGCGGTTTGAATGTGTGACTAGGACTTTTAGAGACCAGCACTCAAATTTCTACTCAGCCATGGAAACCCACTAGATGGACTTAGGCAAGTCATTCTCTCTCAGTTTCATAGGAAGGCAATGGCAACCCCCCTCTAAACAAATCTTGCTAACAATACCCTCTGGTAGGTATTCCTCAGGGACACTGTAAGTCAGAAATGACTTAAATGCACACAATTAAAACAACCACCACATGCTTTTTAAAGCAAGTCTGCACTCCTAGGAGCATAATTCTACTTTAAATCAAAGTGCACAGTTTTGCACACCTTTCACCCCTGTACAAAAAAAGAAGCATCAGCTTTCCTTGTGATGGCAAAGGTAAGAGCAACAACAGCAGGAAGTCGGGAAATAGGTAGACCACATGTGATCCACCCCACCCACCCTACAGCAGTAGGTTTGATTTACAGTGTTCTGAGAATCCATATTTTGATGAACCAGGTAAGAAAAATCTTTTGTAGAAGCCTTTCAAGGTTGCAGAAGATAGCTTGGGAAAATTATTATTACAGTAATTATTAATTTTATGTATACTCTGTCTTTAAAAAGAAAAAACCCACAAACTGGGACTCAAGGCAGCTAAAAAGGAACAGGATTTGGAAAATTAGCAGAAGGAAGAGAAAGCAAGTAGCAGTCAGTAGATCTATCATTGCTGCCTTGCTTATTTGAAAGAGCTGGGCTAGTGTCATAGCTGGAATAGCCCTGTGACAGTGAGAAGAGCTGGGGGTAAAATTATTGGGGTGAAGATTTAGGCAGGTGGCATGCAGCAAGCAGCTGCTACAGATTTGACAGGCTGAACACCTTTAATTGGATCCCTGCTGCTCTTGAGAGTTGGCTGGAAAAACTGGTATTACCTTACCAACTTCCTATGGCTTGAAAAGACTACATTGTCATTTTATAGAGTTCCTCTCTTTTCACTCCTC
Organism: Sceloporus undulatus; assembly: GCF_019175285.1. Lineage (NCBI taxonomy): Eukaryota > Metazoa > Chordata > Lepidosauria > Squamata > Phrynosomatidae > Sceloporus > Sceloporus undulatus. Next base: position 31,447,664 of record NC_056525.1, on the reverse strand, counting down.
CTAAAACACTACCTTGAGCCATAACCACCATCTAAAACTGGCATAGCTACACAATCAGAAGAGTATTTTTATGTGTCACCAAAATAACTGAGTCAGCACAGTGTAGTAAGTTGGAGTAGGAATCTGGAAGACCAGGGGCTGAATTCCCAATGAGATATGGAACTCCACTGGGTGATCTTGGGCAAGGGTGTATTCACACAGCAGAAATAAGGCAGTTCAACACCACTTTAATTGCTATGACTCTATCCCAGGCAATCCTGGTAGGCCAGACTCTATCCCAGGCAATCCTGATAGGCCAGGCTGAATATCTCACCAAAATACAAATCCCAGAATTCCACAGGATGAAGCTACAACAGTTAAAGTGATGTCCCCCTGCTTTATTTATGCAGTGTGACAGGTCTCAAAGTTATACACTTTTAGCCTAAGGGAAAGGCAATGGCATACCTCCTCTGAAGAAATCTTTCCAAGAAAACCTTAGGATAGGGTCACCATAGGTCAGAATTGACTTGAAGGCACATGGCAACAATTTGTTGTTGTTAGCTGCCCTCAAGTTGGTTCCAGCTCATGGTGACCCTATGGATGAGACATCTCCAAGAATCCCTATCCTCCACTGCCTTGCCCAAGTCCTGCAATCCCCTGCCCATAACTCCCCTGATTGAGTCTATCCATCTGGTTTGTGGTCTTCCTCTTTCTCTTCTACTCTCTAGCTTTCCTAGCATTATTGTTTTTTTTTTCCTAGTGATCCATGCCTTCTCATTATGTGGCCAAAGTATGATAGTCTTAAATTGATCATCTTAGCTTCCAAGGAGAGCCCTGGTCTGATCCGTTCAAGAACCCATTTGTCTGTTTAATTGGCTGTCCATGATATCCTAAGTACTCTCCCCCAGCACTACATTTCAAATGGGTTGATTTTCTTTCTTTCTCCTTCCTTCACTGTCCAGCTCTCACATCCATACATGGTAATTGGGAATACAATGGCCTTAACGATTCTGACTTTAGTGCTCAGTTGTATGTCTTTGCTCTTCAATATCTTTTCCAGCTCTTTCATAGCTGCCCTTCCCATTCCTAGTCATCTTCTTGTTCCTTGATTACAGTCTCCATTCTGGTCAATTTTTGATTCTATATATGGGAATTCTTTAACTATTTCAGTTTCCACATTGTCTAGATTGAATTTGTGTATTTCCTCTGTGACCATTATTTTTTTGTTTCTTTATGTTCAGCATCAGACCTGTCTTTGACTTTCATCTTTGACCTTCCTTATTAACTGTTCCAATTCCTGAATGTCTTCTGTTAATATTATGGTGTCATCTAGATATCCTGGGTTGTTAATGTTGCTTCCTCCTATCTTCACTTCTCCTTTCTCTGATTCTAATTCTGCTTTTCTTATGATTTCTGGATAATTTGGAGATTATAAAATGCTGGCTGATCTGCAAATATTTCTGACTCCAAATTGTTCATCGAGAATAAAATGGCCCTACAAGTACTGAATCAAAAATATTTCATTTCAACAATTGAAATGAAAAACATTTCAGATAACAAAGTTGTTTTTGTTTTTGTTGTTTGGATATTTTTAAATGGAAGGACTGACACATGTAACTAGTTCCTGGTTTCAGGGATCCTGGGAGTTGCAACTGAAAATAAAACTTTCCAAGATCTGATTCTGAGTGCACTATGTTCTGGTAAGTCAATTCTGGGGCTCTGAAAAACAAACTTAAAAATCCTGCAAGCTTTAAAGCCTGAATCCTACTCATCACTCCAAACCAGAGCAGAGTCAGTGGATCAATTGTTGAATGGTGAATCAACATACGAGTATTGATTCAATGTCCCTATTGCACCTGAGACCAAAGTCTGCCTACCCCTCACTAGAACGTAGGCCTGTACACTGCTTGAGTGTAGCAGTAACCATGGCCTAGAGACACAGGATGAAATGATAACTGATGCAACTGGGTATTAGCTTTATACTTTATCCCCATGGGAATAATTAGAGCTTTCTATGGATGACATAGCAAAGTTGACGCAGTGTGGGTTCTATTATTCAAATCCTCTGAACAATTGGCTTCTAATACAAACGTTGTGACATATTCGGGTGGGAGAAACTATTATTCACCCTTAGTATTTAAAAAGTATGGCTCAGGCAGGATGTTATGAAGCTGGCAGCCCTGTGCCTGTCGCCATTTCAGAGCGTGCCTGCAAAGGAAAAAGGAGATGAAAAGAGGACAATCACAACATGCCGACATCTCAGTTAATAATTTATCATCAAAAGACAAATCCAGTAGTATAACACAGTTCACAGTAAAAAAAGAAAGAAAAGAAGTCCAAAGAGAGCATGCACATTTCAGATAGACTTCCTTCGGAGTCGGGAGCATTCTCGACAGCTGGGACTATTGGATGACAGAGTGCTCCTGGGGGAAGACAAGCCAGTGTGGTCCTTACCACCCAGGGAGACCTCCATGATTTTGTAAGAAACTGAATTATAATAAACAAGATTAGTGTGACAGTTGAAAGCCTCTGGGTGTGGAGGATCCGGGCTCCTGTTCAGCCGTGGCCTGTAACAAAGACATGTGCATAAGGAAGGGACTCTTGTAGTGGAGCTCAAAGATCTGCCCCTCTGCCTCTCAGCATCTTCTGGGATCAGTGGGATGAGGTTCATTTGACTGGTCCTGCCTTCTATGGGGAGCAGGATCTCATTCCTGCTCCTGTCAATCTCTTCCTTCGGTTTAAGGTTGATGTAGTTCTTGGCTCTTCTCAAAGATGCCCTCTCTTCTTCATCTCGCCTCTCATCTTCTGAGTTCATGATCAAAAACCTAAAAACAACCAAGTTCAGGAAAGCCCCGATCACTGTCAAGCCCACTAGAATGTACATGAAACTGAAAGCTACATATGGGGGCTTCTTTTGCAATGCTTCATGTTTCTGCAGGGCCACAAAGTCTCCAAATCCAATTGTGGTCAGCGTGATGAAGCAGTAATAGAAGGCGTGGAAGAAAGTCCAGCCTTCAAAATAGGAGAAAGCAGCTGCCCCAATGCACAGTGTCCCCATGCAGGAAAGGAAGCCAACCACAACCATGTTTTTCATAGAGACCACTGGCTGCCTCATACCCAGGCACCTCTTTATCTTCTTCAGAAGCATCCGGACTAAAATGTTCATGCGCTCACCAAGACTCTGGAACATGACCAGGGTGAGGGGGATGCCAAGGATTGCATAGAACATGCAGAAGACTTTGCCAGCATCAGTTCCAGGAGCAGCGTGCCCATAACCTACAGGAAAACAAAAAAGAAAAAGTAATACTGAGTAGATGAAGATCAGCATTATCAAGATTGTATTTTAAGTGGGACTACTGCTAGAATACTAGATTGGCTACTTAGTTAAAGTAGGGACATCATGTTTCCTGTCCCTAGCTTCTTTAGTCAACCTTAAGAGCCAGCCACCAGATCTGGTGAAGGGTGTAAGAACATTTCCTCCACCACAACCCCACAGTTAGCAAGGCAGCAAAAACGACTTGCAACAGAGGTCCTGCTTTTGATGGGTGCAGCCTCACCTGCTGGTGGAAGATGGTGGAAATGTCATCCTTTTTGCATCCTGATTGTCAGCTGAACAGACTTTCTTGCCCAATCCAATAGCTGGCTCATATGATGGACTGGGATGATATTTATGTAGGTTAAAACTGATCAGTTACAGATCCATAATTCTAGGTTGCAAAACTGCAATACTGAATGTCAAGTACATACAGGGTAATGCCTTTCTACAGTCATATTTTTTTGGTGGAGATACAGGACAAGAAGTAATACACAGTATCATTACTGGTCTCAAGGCCTAGATGCTTTTTTATGTTGGAGCAGAGGTTGGAAGTTACCTTTGAAAATTAATTTGATAATGTTAAATATTAGACATTGAAAAATCAATCCTGAATAATTAAAATAATTTAATTCAGTAGATTATCTTTAATTAACACATTGGCTAAATGTTTGTGTGGGGGCAGGCATGGAGGTTGTCACTGTTGAACACAGGGAAGCACACTTCATTATTAGTTCCTTCAAAAGGTCTCTTAGGGCCAAAACAGATGGCAACTTGATGCCGCCCCTTTGAACACTGGATTGGGGCTGCAGCAACCACACACTGTGGGCCCAATCCAGTTTTTTCCGGTACAAAAAGAAACAGCAAAATGCCGCTCCCTTTTGCACAAGAAAAAGGGTAGTTTATCTGCCACAGCAGCAGCTTTTCTGCACTCCTGCAGTGTGCAGCATATGAGTGCCATGCTGCCAGAGTGCTGCAACACTGCCCGCCATGTTGTTGGGCGAGCGTTATGATGTACTACAAAACCTATAATAGGTTTGCTGCCTGGGAATGGTGGGAGTCCAGCACATTTAGGAATTGTCAGATTGGGGAAAGCTGTCCCAAAGTATAGGATCTCATTTTACTAATTAAAAAGATTGTATGTACAGCGCTGTGTAAATTTACAGCGCTTCATAAATAAAGGTTAATAATAATAATAATAATAATAATAATAATAATAATCTCTTCAATCCAATTGGTCTCTCATCCATCTGTCTTTTCTTTCAACACATACCAACACACATACTTCACTCACTCTTCCAAAGGCTTGTTTATTAAACACTAATAAGGAATGATTCATTTCAGCTGGGGGGCACTTGATCCACCATAAGTGGATAGCTACAAAGATTGGTCAGTGAACAAAGAGTGGAGAATACTTAATCAGGAATTTCCGAGTCTGAGCATATGCAGAATATTTTTCCACACGCTGAATCAATGCATCTTTTCTCCCTCCCAATTCCTAATCAAAAGATTGTCTGTACTGTGATCAATGGTGTAGACAGATTTTGCAAGCAAGATGAAGCCAGGATCCCAAATATGATCCCCATTCTTCTCAGGATCCCCATTCTTCTCTGCACCTTTCTTATCTTAATTGTATAATTAAAAAGACATGGGTAGGGTGGAAGGGGAGGGATTGATAAAAAGCATGGCTGAGATTCTGCATGAAACATGTTGCTACAATATTGTAGCTATACTTTGTCTCTCTATCCAACACATGAAACCCCCCCTTAAAAGCCATCTGCCATCTAGACTGGTGGACATCTGCAGCACTGGTGAGCAGGAAGCTGCAGGATGGCATGATCAGCCCCCTCCCACCAATGAGCATGGCTGGGATGAAGAGTTGTGACAAGTCCTAAGCAAGTGAAGTCTTTATCTATCCATAGGGTGCTGAGCAAAGAGAATACTGAGCAAGGATGGCTGCTTTTGAGAGAGGTGAGAAGATGCAACAACGTTAGCTCTGTTCACACTGAACCATCCTCTCTTCCAGCCCCCACTTATCAGACTATAATTGGCCATAATTGTTAAGGAAAAGCAACATGGGATATACAGTGAAAGAAATAAAACTTGTATGTGAGAGTCAGGATGACTCAGCAGAAGCAATTAGAAGCCACACAGGTGTAAAATGGTAATGTAATTAACAAGTCCTAAATGCCAAGGACAGAAATGCCAAGTGGATAATTGAACACACCTGAGAATTGTTAAGTGGACAAGGTGAAATGATGAAATCATTAATTGTGGGTTGAAACAAGAGAACCAATGAAAATGGTTGTACACGCCCACTGGGTGGAAATTGACAAGAGTGGGTGGTGTTTTTCCAATGACTATAATAATGGCTATGAATCCCAATGTATTTTGTGGGTAGTAGTGAGGAGTTGTATTGGATAGTTTTGGAGCTGTATATAGTAGAATAAAGTAGATCTTTTATATAAGACTACTGAGTTGTCTGGTGTCTTGGGTGAAGATACAAGAGCCAGCCGGATCCTGAAGAAGTGGGAAGACTTCTGTGGAAGCAAGAGTGAGAAGGCTTGGAGAGTTTGTCAGGGTCTTCAGCCTATTCTCTGTAACTCTGCTGCTTTAGAGCAAAGCTTTAACCACTGACCAAAACTGGTCAGCGCCAGTGTGTAACAAGGTGGTGAGTTCGAGCCAGAGGTGAAGAACTACAACTCCCATCATCCCTGACAATAATGCCATGCCATGTTGCTCCCGTCCACATGGTGGATGCTGGGAATGGCAGGCAATTTATCAGACTCAGTCACCACTGCCAGATAAGCCTATGATGAGAGACTGGGTAAGCTTCCATTTTTTCCAAGCTTGATCACTGCTAACATACAGTGTAGAGCTACACCTTCCACACTTCACTTGGTAAAACATGCTCAGAAAACAAGTACGGAATTAGTTTTTTGTGGGTTTTTCGAGCTATGTAGCCATGTTCTAGCAGAGTTTCTTCCTGACGTTTTGCCAGCATCTGTGGTTGGCATCTTCAGAGACTTCACAAGTACAGAATTCTTTATGCTCAAGGGTAAAGGTGCACAACTTTCAGGAAAGTGCTTGACTTTGTAAGATTGGTGCCCATAAATAGACATTATCATATAGGCTAGTTGATTACAACAGAACTGCTCCAAAGTAAGATGAAATGATGACGATGCACAAAATATTCAGCTATATATTGACACCATTTGCCTGGTGGCCCAGGCCTGAATCTGGATCACCTCAGGGTTGACCAGGCAGGGAGCAACTTTACAAAATGAAATTTTAAAAAATGAAATTGTACACTATATTCACTATTGGCTCTTATATGAAGACTATAATGTTTGTATTTTCTAGGTAGACATAATAGGCTACAAGTTCCAACACAGTTTTTCATGGCATTCTGAGACTCAGAATATTTGCAAACTATAATTATTTATTTCTGGTTTTGATACACATTAACATGGACTAAAACAAAGCCAGGGATGTAGTTATGGTGGGGAGGGCAAAATGTGGGCATTATCTCCCAAATAAGGACTCTGACCTACAATATAATTTTCTTTCAGTCCCCAAATTTCTAGCATTTCAGATAGTGAGACACTGTTCACACCTACAAGTCTTGTATCTGCTGTGTCCACACTCACTTGATAACTTTGCCTGTCCCTTTTCTTTGGATGCCTAAACTGTATTTCTAGATGCTCAGCTGATGTTTTACTTTACTGTAATGCTAGAAATTTGGGGACTGAAGGGAAAATTCAGTGGAAAAGCAGTACTTGTATTTGAGAGAGGCAATATCCTCATTTTGCCCCTTCCTCAACTACATCCCTGATGATAATGTAAACCATTCAGAAACCTGGGGGTGGTTGTGTACAAATGTTGTCCACTATCAATACTATGCTTTAAAATTTAAATGTCCTGATATCTTTTTTCAAAAGAAGCAGGGGTGATTGTACCCAAGATAGCTGCAGTAAACTCCTAATATTCAGAAATACTGTTCTTCAAGAAAACAGTTTGTCCATGCAGCAGACATACAGGAATAAATAATTTGATGGAACAGAATTTCAAAGTAGTGGCTGTAACAAGAATAGACAGAAGATTCATCAAAAGCTACACTTAAGAGATTGCCAGTACAGTCTCTACCTTTCAAGACTGTTTACATCCTACAAGGTAATTTACTTGATTTAATGAGATCCAAAAACATTTCAGGAAAACCTGGTTCCTGAGGTGACCCCCAAGAGCATAAAGGCCAATGCTGCTTACTGAAAACATGAGGGTTCACAAGATGCTTAGGAAGGAAACCCACTAAATTACATACTGGAATAGTGTTTTACTACTATCCAAATTAATAAGCTATTTAAATAGATAAATCAATCATATCCAGCATTATCCTAGAAACCTCAGCAAATGGATACTTTGGGGTGCATTTCACTGCTCTACACAGTGTTTACTCCTATGTACTCACTGCACTCCAACAAAACCAACAAAGCACTGCAACCTGTAAGAACTATGCAAATAAAGTACATACTTACATTTTTTTTGTTGCTGTTGCATAGCTTACATTGTTGATCACAGTATTTGGAGGGAGGTGTGCATGTGTGAAAGATTAATGTGAGTGAGCAAAGTGGAACCCCTCTGGATGCTGGACTGCAGACCACAGAATTTCTGTAGGGCTAATGGAAGCCACAGACTAGCAACATCTGGAGGATCATGATTTGCCTACAAACTAGTGGAAACTAATGACTCCCAGATCAGCAGAGCCTGGGGTTTAATAGTTTTAAAGAAACTATCCAAGGTGCTGAACCAATTTAAAGTCTACCTAAAACATGGAGTGGAGTCATGGTCCCATTGACATGGAGATCACTAGCCACCACTGATGGAAGCTCAGCACTAGAAAGCCTGCTCTGTAGATCCTCTGGAACATCTAGATATCAACTTTCATAGTTGACTTTTCAGCCTCTAGAGCTTGAAACTTACATTTTTTCCTTCTAAATAAAAGCAAACATTCTAAGGCTGGGGCACTAGTGCCCACTACTGATAAATTGTTGCAGTCATGGACTCTATTACAGAATAATCACAGCCAACCTGGGCTGAAACCTAACTGGAGCCCCGTACCAGTTCAACTATAACAATGTAGGTGGTGGCAGCATGCAGAAAGAGTAAGTAGTGCTGCAGCCATGGAGAAAATAAAGCACTGGTGCCAGCAAATTTTGTCTCTGTGCTCTTGTCACTGGTGCATTTGAAAAAAGTACAACTGCTACCAGAGTGCACTAAAAGGATTCTGCCCTAAATCTGTAGAGCTAGAACAAGTCCATCACTTTGTGGCCTTTATAGTCATCTGCACAAATGTTCATCCTTGTTAAAAAAAAAATTATCTTACTTAATTGGGCCTGGCAGTCATCCACAGATAAAAGCACTTAGGGAAGAATTTGACTAATGAAATTGATGGCAGAGAAGATGACTATACTGTCTTTCATATAGTTTTGATTCTGTCCTGGTTCTGAGGAAACATGGGTGCTTGGGTGGGAATGGAAGAAGACAAACTGCAAATTATTGCTTTGCAGAATTAAGTGTGGTCAATGTTCTGAAATAAATATTCTAGAATCATACATTAAAGTAGTACTGAAATTATTTTAAGTGGGGGACAAATAAAAATGTTTTTCCCAAGGTGCCAGGGACTGGCCCCATATTTATACTTACTGACCACAACTATTTCTTTCTTTCCTGGAAATTCACTGTGGACCAGCAGCCAATAGTTCATGGACAAGCAATGGTCCACAAGCAACCACTCGGAGGCAAGAACTCTTTTCAAAGAACTTGAAAGAGGCATGATATACACAGTGTTTTCCCTAATGCATACAGATTTATCTTGTTTAGCTTTTAATTCTTCTAGTTTTCGTACACTAGAAAACTTGAAAATCCTGGTAACCAGAGATGACAGTTTATACAGAACTTGCAGCAATGCTTTTTCCATATCATCTTCAGTTCTTGGAAATAATCATAAGCTGTCTTCAGCATTACAAAGTTAAGTCACATGATTGGCAATGTTATTTAATGAGCTCTGCAAGCGGGATTTTCAATACTGGCTAGACTAGAGCAAAACAAAAGTTAAGTTGACTTCAATGGAAGAGAATTAAGCGTTAGGGGCCACTTGAAGTATGGTTCTTAAAAGCCTGCATTCAGTAATGCAGAAAGATTACCAAAGCAGTGCCTGTTTTCTGTCACTTTTAGGGTTGCTTCATGCACAAATTGCACACTGTCATATATGAAGTTGCAATGTTTAGAACTGAATTTGCTGCAAGTTCCTGGCATGTATACATTACAAAACAGATGCATGTCCTTAACATATTAAAGCATATTTTAGTTTCTTAATGTACTTCTAATCTTGCTTTTTGACCTCCTTAAAGACAACTGACACTATGAGTTTTTTTAAAAGTAAAAAACAAAACAGTAAAACACAATAAAGCCACCACAAAAATATAAAATTACAGAATATTAAAGAGAGCAAGAAGAAAAGCCAGCCGCTCCTATGCCCAAATAATAATAATGATGATGATGAACTAGGTCTTTGTCGCTTGCCAAAACACAATTAAAGGGAGAGGCTTCCAGAAGCTGAAATTCATATTAGATCGGACTCTGACTCATGGTAACCACCTATCATTCCTCAGATTATGGGTAGATCGGGGCACAGAACAGGTCTCTGATCTGAGTATCTGTGTAGGCTTTCATGAAAGGAAGTGACATATATTTTCCCTCTTTATCTTATACATTTATAGCAAGTGTTCAAACTGGCCATCAGCTCTCCAGCGGCACAGGAAATGCTCTAACTATAGTCTAAAAAGTATTGACAACTTTTCAAGAAATCTGGAATAGCGACCACCTGGAAACCACACATAACCTGTTGTGAGTTCAGAGAAAAAGTGCAAAGTAAGTGCAGTAGATAAAGTACATTGTACTTGACCTGGCAGCATATTTCATCCCTCTCCCTTTGATACCATTTTGATCTCATCTCAAAAGACTCTATTCTACAGAGTATAGGCATTATATTGTGCTTAATAAAAGAAAGAAGGTAGCAAAGCCTTCTCCATTCAATACAGTATAGATTTTGCACTCAAAATACTCAAGTGTAGATTTTGCACTCAGTCATCAAAAAGCAACTGCCACATGAATCTGAGTACAAAAGTCATTAGTACTGGCAATGGTTGAGGACAAAGGTGCAAAGACAAAATTCCATGCATTGAAAGAAATAGTTATGAGAACTCTGTCCATGACATTAAAGCAATTTTGGTGCATGAAGGGGAAAACATAACATGATATCCATTCCTGCAACTAATATGAGACCAACTATGGTTCTCCTGTGTAAAGATGTTATTGAAATGAACAAATGGTAACTAAGAGAACTGCTGATTTCTGTAGAGGAAAACTCCAAGAATGATACCTAATGGTTAGCACTGGTCCATGCTGTGCTCTGTGCCAATGATCTGAAGCAGGCATGAAGAACATGAGAAGGACTTTTGTGGATCAAGCCAAGGGGCCATCTAAGCTAAGAGCATCCTGTTTCCCACAACGGCCAACTAGATGTCTATTGAAAACCCCCACAAATTATAGCTCTGGAACAGTCCTCTCTTGCTGTCATAATTCAGCAACAGGCATTCAATGACAGAGGCAGCTCAGAGGTTGCCTCTGCCTCACAACCAGTAGCCAATGATTGCCTTAACCACTACAAATTTGTCTAATTTTCCTTTATGTTGCATTTGTGGCTCAGCACATCATGTGTCAACGAACTTCAGGGTTGAACTATATGCTTGCTGCAAGACAAAAAACTCCTTCTGAGCCTCTCACTGCCTAACTTCACTGGATGACACTGGCCTGTACATTCTATCTACATTCTGTTTCACAATATTATAAAACTCTTCCTGTATTTTTGTCAGACATTTGGAACTAAAAGTCCCAAATGTTCTAACCGCTACTCACAGTGGTAGTAGCAAGTGGCTTCCATGTCAGCTGGGGGATAAACCCACTGTGGCTTTCAATCTGAACATTAAGGGATCAATCCTCTCCCCCCCCCCCCCATCACCACCAATAGGTTTCAGCACTTTGGATACCTCCTTTTAAGTTCAGTCTGAAACCAAGATGAGGTTCACCACCCAATGGACATGTCAGCTGTTAGCTGACATACAAGCCAGATAGATCACCCTAAAGGAATGCTGGTTTTCACATTATAAAGTTGGCCACCCTTGTGGTCATACTGAACCACAGTGGTCATTTTGTTGTCTGCTCATCAAATTTAGAGAGAGCCCTAAAGAGCTCTTTGTAATCTGCTTTTGTCTTTACCATCCAGACTGATTTGTTTCCTTCTCCAGTTTCCTTGTCATTCAGCTCCCAGCACCAGGACAGAAGCATTTCTTACATCCATTAATTATGACAACTGTCTGCTTATTCCTGTTCTCAAGCTTCTGTTTTCTGTAACCCAGTTACCTAAAAGCCACATGGTGTTTGCTTACTGTTATTGTTGTTAACTTTATTTATACCCCACTTGTTCCCAGACTGGTATTCAAAGTGACTTACAAATTAAAATGATTGCAATATGGTTGAAAACATTTAAAACGTCAACATTAAAATAGAATCAGACTTACAAACAATATTAAAACAGTTTAAAGCATATTTATCATTAAAAAATGATAAAAAAGCAGTGTTAAGCACCTGGCATCTTGAGGTGGCCTTGCTCATGGTAAGGCAACCTCTGGATGCCAGTTTCTTACACTGAAGAAAAAGTCAACAAGAGGACAAATGGCTACAGTAAGTGTTAACTGAGTCCAAATTGTGTCAAAACACAGTGGATGGGAGTGTCTTAGAAGCAGCTGCTTGACATATGGTATATATGAAAGAAAGGATGACATATGGCCTTAACTATGCCAATGGGCCACAGGTTTTTGGCAAGTGAAAAGGTGCATTCCATTGCCAAAACCACCAGGACTCTTCCCTGTTCCTTCTGGTTCCCATTTCTCCCCGTGTTGATCCATGTATCCTTTCTGCCAACAGTTCTTCCACAAAGAACAGACGGGTAGGATGCACAACCTTGTATATTCTGAAAATGAAGCAATTCTCTTTCTAATGGACAAGAATTATTATTCCTTGCTATTATAATGTATTTTCAAATGTCCTTCTTCTATTAAAGTTGAATAAAATCAATTATGAATGAGGGAAGTTGCCAAAACAACAGTAAGAACATAATAACCTCCCAATGGATCAAGGAAAGATCAAGGAAACCTCAAATTGACCAAGAGACATGCAATACACAATGTTATATACAATAGACAAATAAGGCAGAAGAGGAGCAGGACCAGACCCTCTAGTGCCACTTCTGATCTGGACTCCTACAAAAAGTTAGCAGGGAAGCCATGCTCAAGGGAACTGTGTGTAAACCAGCTCTGCACACACAGAACCCATGACCAGAGAGAGAGAGAAAGTCAGATTCATCTTGCTTTTCATACACTTGGTTCCCAGGCTTTCTTCCAAGTGAAAAGGGGGCTATGCAAGTCTTAAAATAATACATAACCTGCATCCTTATTCTTGGTGTGTGACTCAGTGTTGGTGAATCACGGAAAATCTCCCAAGGTGGATGGAAATGGACAAAAGAAGTAGTCCAAGCCAGTGTGAAGCCAATGCCCACCTCCCTCTAGAGTAAGGCTGCCCAAGTGAACACTGGGCATGGCTCCTGTGTTTGTGCTTGTTGTTGTGTGCCTTCAAGTTGCTTCTGACTTATGGGGACCCTAGGTGAATCTATTGTGGGGTTTTCTTAGCAAATTTGGAAGGGCGTTGCCATTGCCCTTCTCCGAGGCTAAGAGAGTGTGACTTGCCCAAGATCAGCCAGTGGGTTTTCATGGCCCAGCTGTGCTTTGAATCTGGTCTCCAGAGTCATAGGCCAGCACTCTAACCACTACACCACACTGGCTCTCTGTGGTTGTGCAGAGGAGGAAATTTCAGCTGGTGCTGATTGTTAAATAGTGGCCTGGTGTAGTGGTTTGAGTGTTGGACTATGACTCTGGTAAACCTCCCCTGAGCAAATCTTACCAAGAAAACTCTTAGGGTCGCCATAAGTTGGAAACAACTTGAAGGCACACAACAACAACAAGGCAAGCAATATCTGTTGGATTCTATGCAACCATTTAGGGTAGAAGAGCCTTCTCCAGTTTCCACTCTGGCCACCCAACCCTAAAGATTCCCAGGGGAGTGCTGGGTACACCCACAAGTAGGCTGCTTTAAAGACATGTGTGTGGGAGACAATGTGGCACAGTGGTTTGAGCATTGGACTCTGACTCTGGAGACTTGGGTTCAATTCCCACTGAGTGGCCTTGGGCAAGACATAGTTCCTTAACCTCAAGGGAAGACAACAGCAAACCTCCTCTGAACAAATCATGTCAATAGCTTTAATTTCATGAATTGTATAGGCAAGGAAGACTGAGAGGTAGCTTCAGAGTTCCTGCATGGCAGAATGGGGACAGGCTGCTGGATGGCCCTTGGGGTCTTTCTTCCACCTCTTCTATGACTGTATGACTTTAGGCAACCCATGCATTTTATAGGCAAGGGATGCTCAGAGGTAGCTTCTGTGTTCCTGCAGGGCAGAATGGGGTTGGAGTGGATGGCCCTTGGGGGTCTCTTCCGTCCCTAAGAATCTATAAATTCTATAGGCAAGGGATACTCATGGCAGAATGGGGCAGGGCTGGGTGGCTCTTGGGGTCTCCTCCTCCTCCATCCCTATGAGTCTCTGGGTTTTATAAGCAAGGGATGCTTTATAAGCAAGGAAGCATGGCAGAATGCTCTTCCTTCCATCCCTACGATGCTATGACAGGCAAGGGATACAGCGCTTCGACTCTTTCCTTGGCTCAAGGCTATGGAATTCTGGGAGCTGGGGTTGGTGGTGGGCCTCCCTCGCCCCTGCCCCCCCCCCGCCCCTTGGGAGCCTGACCGATGGTGGTGATGACGGTGATGGCGAAGTAGAAGGCGCCGGCGAAGCGCCACTGGCTGCCGGCTCGGTGGGGCTGGCGGCGGAGGACCAGGCGCTCGAGCTCGCGGAAGTCCTGGGCCGAGAAGCCGTACTTGCTGCGCAGCTGGCTCCTCCTCTGCTCCAGGAGCCACTTCTGCTGGACCTCGGCCTCGGCCTCCAGGGCGTCGAAGACGGTGGCGCCCACCAGCAGATAGGAGAAGACGCAGGCGATCAGCGAGAGCGTCCGCAGGTTCTGGCGCTTCATGGCTGGGCAGAAGCCCCGGAGTCCCACCTGAGTCCGGCTGCAGAGAGGGAAGGAGGCCAGCTGCTCTGCTCCTGCGCAGGGAAGGGGCTCCCGCTCTCCTCCTCCTCCTCCTCAAGGCAGAGGAGGACCAGGGAAGTGGGGGACCTCCTCCTCCAAGGGACCCTGAGACCATCCTGCAAAGCACCCTCCCACCCCCCAAGTGAGAGTATGGAGAGAAGATGAGTGGCTCCAAGGAAGAAGAAGGTGAAAGGGAAAAGGAAAGGAAGGAAAGAGAGTAGGATAAGAATAGATTAATGGCACGGACATGGCAAAGGGAAAGGTAGACTGAGAAAGAAGAGGGGGAGGAGAAATGAAAGAAGGATAAAAGGCAAGGGATAACTGGATGAGTGAGGGAAGAAAGTAGAAAAGGAAAGGAAGAATAGTTAGTGTAGTTTTCTTTTACATGTGTATATATATATATATATACAGTATATGATCTTGGTTAAAATGCCTTGTTGCCATCACCCTCCCATGAGAACAGGAGACTAGTCCAAAGTCACTTTCATTTGAAATAGTTCTGTAGCACCTTTTCTGACAATACTGTCCCAAGTATCTCAGAGATTTCAGGCCTAAACCTGAGAGCTAAGAGTGATGCTTGGTGGTGTCACAGTGGGCTGGGCCAGGGGTCTGTCACACTCAACAATTATAGAGCTATGGTTTGACTTTATCTGCCATGAACAACTTTCCCAGGGTTTGTAGTTTTGGGAAGCATCATGCAGATTAGTGTTCTTCTCAAGGCAATAGTATTTTCATCTGTTGTGGATTCAATTTCCATTTGTTTGGTTTCGTTCACATTGTTTTCCATTTTATTGTTTGCCCTCAAATCATTTTTCATTTATGATGGCTCTAAGGCAACTCTGTCACTGAGAGGGGGTTTGTCTATGCCTTCCTCTGAGCTGAGAGAGTGTGACTTGCTCAAGGTCACTCAATGGATTTCTATAGCCATGCAGGGATTTGAACCTTGGTCTCCAGAGTTGTAAACCAATGCTCAAACCTCTGCACCACACTGGATCTCATTACCCATCATCAATTGTATTCAATTACAGGTGGAATGGGCATCAAGCAGTTCTTCCAATCCTGTTAGACTGCAAACCCCAGCATTTCTCACCAGCTCCCAGAATCCATCATGCCCAATGCCATGGGAGATTCTGAAAGATGTAGCCTGAAGAATTTCCCCAGACTCTACATCTTCAGGGCATGGGAAGTGTACATTTATATGGGGAGTACAGCCCATTCATTTATCTCAAAAGTGGGTGACTGTGACTCTCCAGATCTTTTTGTCCAACAGTATCCATTAGCCATAAGCAACATAATTAATGATGAGGCATTATGGGAGCTGCAGTCCATCCCTCATTTGAGCCTAAATTGAATCCTCTGAAGCTCTTCAGAAATTGGTGGGCAATATCGCCCATCATTCTATCCTTGGCATTGGTCAGGTTGTTGGTGCTGATGAGAACTGAAGTCCAGCCACGTTTAGATAGTCACAGGTTTTTCAGTCCTGATCTAGACACTTCTACTGCTAACTTCATTCCTCCCACAATATAATGAAATGTGTACTGAATCCCAACTACTTACTGATTCTGCTCATTTCCCTGCTATCCCATGATGCCCAGAACCTTATGCATGGTCAGAGCCACATCATTGGCATACACTCCTCTTTCTTGCTGAGATGTACATTTTAAATCCAGGACACACTAGCAACTGCATTCCCTTTGTGGTTTGGAACAGGCCTAAATAGCTGGAAGGAGGATTATGGGGTGTTTTAAAATTTCATTCTGATTAATTCTGGCTTTACAAAAGCCCTAGAGCATTGTATAAACACAGGCTGCTGTCTTCATAGCTTTGGTGTTGTTTAGGTTAGAACTATTTTTCCTTTGTGATCAACAAAATAAAGAATAATCAAGCCATGGAAAAATCTGGCTTGTTCTACGCAGGGTCCTTTATTAACATATCTCAAATATAACTGTTTTCCTTTTGTTCTTGCTCTTTTAATTATGGCATCCAGATGCATTTTTTTAAAAAAAACATAGGCATGTAACATTCTCTTTGAAGTCATATGAATGTGCTGCACATTTAAAAAAAGAAAGAAAGAAAAGCAAATGTGATGTAGCTTTAGCTGAAATGAAAAATCAAGGTATGGTCTGTCAGAGAGCTGTGGTGCCTTGCCAAACTACAAGTCCCAGTATTCTGTAGGATAGAATCATAGCAGATAGTGCTGTCAAACTGCCTTAATTCTGCAGTGTGTTGATCATTTTAGTGATCTAATAAAGGTATTACCTAATCCCATTTTTTTATATGTCTTAGTTGCTAAGTACCAATGCTGAACCAATTGGGAGAGACTGTCATAAACACAGCTAGGTAAACCCAAGTATCTTCCTCCCTGTTCTCTTAACTAGTTACTGACATGTTATTGTCAGGTTTGTGGCTTTACCTCTTTCCTCTTCTTTCTCCAAATGGTTAGTTGTCCTTTATATGCTACATTTCCCTACTATAGCTGAAAACACAAAAGCCAACTGTAGAAGTTTTTGTATGATAAAACAGGATTTACTTATTTACTTATTTATTTTGCCCTTCTGATCTATTTTAAATATAAAGAAACAAATTGTGTAAAAAAAATTTCTAGTTACAGAGCATTTAGTTTTTCAATAGACAATAAACATGAGCTCAGCATCAACACCTCTGTACTCTGTCAGTATAAAGAAAATTTCAATAATATGGCCACAAATTTGGCACAGTGCATAGATCTAAATCAAGTCATTTGAGATGTGGTTCAGGAGAAGAGTGCTGAAAGTAACATGTACAGCCATGAAGACAAACAAATACTTCCTAGAACAGATCAAGCCTGAACTTTCCCCAGAAGCCAAGATGATTAAATGGAGGCTGTCGTACTTTGGCCACACCACGAAAAGACAGGACTCACTAGAAAAAGACAATAGTGCTAAAAGAAGAAGAGAGCAGTAGAAAGAAAGGAAGATCACATACCAGATGGATAGACTCAGTCAATGAGGCCATGACTGTAAGCCTGCAGGACCTGAGCAGCGTGTTTGAGGACAGGGGGTCTTGGAGGTGTCTCATTCATTTTATTAGTCATTGGCTGAAATAAATATATGTATGTATGTCTCATTCATGGGGTCACCATGAGTTGGAATCAACTTGAAGGCAGTTAACAACAACAGGCCTTTGCACATTTTATTATGTGACCCATTACATACCTTCCAACTGTCGCAGTTTGCAGGGACAGTCTTGATTAATCCTCTGTCATCCCACTTTTCACCTGCTTTAAAAATGCCTGTTTCCCTCTTCTCCTCCCATCCCCCCTTTTGTCCTGAGCTTACTTGCAATTGCTTCAAACTGAGTTCAATCATTTTTTCATTTAATTCAGTGGGGAGAGGGGAGAGCAAAATCTTGCATTCCCCAGTAAGCTCAAGCAAAAGCAAACTCCTACAGCCTCTCCTAGTTTGTGTATTCTTCCTTATTAATAACATTTGCCAACTTGACCTTTCTGATGTTGCATGGCCACACATTTCCCAGTTTTCATCTCTGCAATGTTGGGAAGATAAGCAGCTAGTGTTGTTGAGGAAGGCTTCATTTGCTGCAAGAAGAGTGATTGTTTGCTTTATGTTTTCTTCCATTAAAATAACATGCTGCTGATACACAAAATGAAGTAGGAAGTTTATTTGTGTAACTGCCCCATAACTCCAGTGACAGCATTTGCAAATAAGCTGCTTTAGGTCTCTTTTTCTAATATTTTTGTGTCTGAGTTTCACTGCTCCTAACTTTTCATTTTATAGAGAGAGGAAGGATGCGTGTGTGCATGCGCACATGCCCCCTTATACTGGCCATCCACCTACGCTGGGCATGTTAGCAATGTGGTAAACAAATAATTTTTTAAAATAGGTCCTTTAAAAATCACACACACACACACCGTTTCTGCATTCTCTTTCAGAAACTGATGTATTGCACCTATTACTGGAATTAGAAGCAATGAGGCATGGAACCCTCATCCAGCCCTTGAGTTAATGGAATGGAACTGGAAACCCAGCAAAGCAGGAAGCCAATGTCATCTTGTTCCTTCTGTTTATATCTGGTGAATACACAGCACAACAATTTCAAACTGACTGTGTGAAATGAATGCAAAAGGGAATAATTCTGTTCTCTTCTGGTAAGAATAAAGCAGCAAGTTCTCATCCGCACTTAAACAATTTGGTGCTTCCAGGTCATTAAAGATTCTTCTTGTTTCTGACTTTGAAAACAGAGGTAGCATTTAGCAAGGGAAAGTGTCAGCAAGCACCTGTCACTCCATTCCTGTTTCAGATTATTATTCAAGCTTGCTTCACTTTCTACACACTCAAATGGGTATACATACCAAAGATGCATGCCAAAGACAGAAAGCTTTTTGCATTCCTGTGAGGAACAATCAAAGAAATAATTGCCGTGAATGCTCATAAAATGTTTTGCTTTTTAAAAATACAGTAACGTAATTCTCAATACTTCCAGCAATAGACCACTGGAACTTAATGAATCTTCTTCCCACCAAAGTGATCAAGTATCACAGCTGCAAAGGAGGGCAAGGCAAGGAATGTAGGACATTCCAAAATAAAAACTCAAAACACTAATATAAATATAAATTTGCTTCATAAGGTTGGTTTACTGTAATTTATTATGCACTCAACCATTTTTTTAATGAACTCCCATCTGTGGTTTTCTCTTGGGGGTGTATTTAAAAAATATGAACACCAGGTGTCTAACATGTTCAAAATGGAGGACATTTTGAAATTCCTCCTGGACAGAAGGTTGAAATATAGGACATGTCTGGGAAGAGGCAAAGAAGCATTGAGAGAATTATTATGATTGGAAAACTGACCCTCAAGGAAATGGGTTAAGCATTCCCTTTGCTTCCACATGGATACACAAGCAGGATATTTTATAAGTGGTAGCTGGGCTTCTAAATTCTTTAGTGGAAATCTTGTTTGGTACCTGAATACAACACAAAGAGCTGTATACTGTTGGCAAAGTGATGGCAAGGAATGTCCTTACCTTCCAAACTACAAGACCTCCCCACCCCCTACCAACACACACACTCCTCTCCCTAACACAGGGATGTACCTAGGATTTTAGGAAGGGGGGGGGGTCCAGACTAAGGGCCACCATTATAATGGGGCTTGGGTGCAGCGGCGCAGCAGCACACACCATTCATTTTTCTAATGGAAGGGGGGGTCCGGACCCCAAGAACCCCCCCCCCCTTGGCTACATCCCTGCCTAACACATATAGGACTGTCAACAGCCACCATAAAGAAAAACTTTTTTCCCCGGAGATTCATGTCAGGTAGAATTTGTAGATAGGAGTGTAGGCTCAAGCCTAGGAAGTGGAGGTTAAAGTAGACATTTGACCATCCCAGCACATCCAGCTCTACAGGTCCACTGCTTGCTTTGTGTTATCCCTCCTTCTAATTAAAAGTAGTCTGACAGCGAAGAGCAGGCCTGATATCTATTGTGGCAGGATGAAACAGGTGTGGTTCCCTACCTTTTCTCTTAGACTAAGAGACTGAGGGCCCTAGCTATTTGTCATCCCCTCTGGATTCTGTCTGGTGTTCCACTGTTACTAGGCTTGCCATATCCCACCTGGGGGCGGGACTTTCCTGGTTTGGGGTGTGGCCACACAGTCCCACCCCGGTTTGGCCCCGCCCCCAGGACCCCCAACCCCCCACCCCACCGACGCCAGGCAGGGAAAAGAGCCTCGCCTCAGCAAGGCTCGTTCCCTGCTTGGCCTCCTCTGCCGGCCAGGGAGGTGGCCTGGGAGGGCCAGGGGAAAGGGTCTCGGCAAGGCCCTTTTCCCCTCCCTTGCCGCTTTCCCCGCCGGCCATGGAGGCTTTAAGGCAGGGACGAAGGGTCTCGCCTCGGGGAGACCCTTTTCTGCCTGCCTTGAAGCTTCCTCCGCCGGCCAGGGAGGCTTGAAGGCAGGGGAAAGAGGCTTTCTTCTTCTTTCTCCTCCTCCTCTTCTTCTGTGTCCTCTCCTCCTCCTCTTCTTCCTCCTCTTTTTCCTGTTCTTCCTCCTCCTCTTCTTCTCCACCTCTTCTTCTCCGCCTCATCCTTCCCCTCTTCCTCCCCTTTTTCTTCCTCTACTTCCTCTTTTTCCTCCTCCTCCTTTACCCCTCCTCCTCCTCCTCTTCTTCCTCCTTTTCTTCTTCTCCGCTTCCTCCTCCTCTGCTTCTTCCACTCTTCCTCCTCTTCTGGTTTTTGGCCAGAAAGGGAAGCACATTTCTGCCATCTGTCTAGGAATAATGTCAAATGTCCTCCATTTTTATCATGCCTAAGAAACATGCATTTATATGAAAAAAAAATTAAAAAACCATCAATTTTTGAGCATCCTCCATTTTTTCAAAATGTGTCCTCCATTTGAAAATTTTGTCCTACATTTGTCCTACATTTGTCCCAGTTTGGAGGTCCTGACTTATGGCAACCCTAACTGTTACCTTCTGGCCACCTGAGTGTCCAATTCATGATAGTGGTTAGCCATCTAAATTAACATCAATATTCTACTTAAGCATTCTTAAATCTTGGAATCTCAGGATATTTATATGGGAAATGAGCAGGCTCTCTGTATGTCTATGCAGGCAGGGACGTAGCTAGGACTTTAGGAAGGTGGGGGGGTCCAGACTAAGTGCCACCATTATAATGGGGCTTGAGTGCGGCGGCGCAGCAGCACACACCATTCATTTCCAAGCTATAGAAGTGATATCCTGCTCCAAAGCCTCACATGAATTTCCCAACTGCCCTTGCCATCACCAGTGAAAGATACAGGGAGGGAGTCATGAGGGCGGGTGAAGAATGGGAGACACCAGCACACTACATTGTCGTTTTAAGGAACCCTGAAAAGTTTTCATACAAACTTCATCCCCACCATGGTCCTAAAGGTTGCTGGTTCCCCTTGTCTCTCTTGGACACCAATACTTTGACTGAAGACACATACCCCGCAGCTCCCTTTCCCCCTCACCATCCTCTGGATCTTTCCAACACCCCGTGGGGGGTGTACCACCCATTTCGGGAATCACCACTGTAACATAACCAAACCTGAAAAAGGATTGAAATGGATTAAGAAAATTCATTTCATCATGAAATGTCTGGAATAAAAGAAGCCATCACATATTCCAATACCTTGCACAAAAATGGTATGTTGGACACTGGCCAATAATGTTCCATTCCAGAGTGATTCTAGGAAGGCTGTTTCAATGGAGCCCTTACAATTGCCTTCTTTAGGTGTGCTATAGCCTTGTCTTGTTGTCTGGAGGCACTGACTATTCCATTTAATCACTCTGTTCTCAATACCTCTAACTGGTATTCTACTCATAATCTATGATGCATCCCAAACCATGAGCTGCAAATCTGTAAGTCAGAATGAGGACTTCTATGTGCAGCTTCTGTATATAGTGTTGTTAGGTGTTAGTATTGTTTGGTGAACATTATTAGCCAGCATCTGGTTGTTGCTTAGTTCTGTTAATGTGGATGGTGTCTCTGTAATAGTTACTGTTCATTTCATTCTGGTTGTTATAGTTACTGAAGCATAAGTCCTGTACACCCACACCAGAAGGATTCTGTTTCCCAGAATCTTTGCTGATAAAAATAGAAAATGGTTTATAGTACCAACTGTGATGTCAAAGCATATGTATGAACGTATACATGTTCTTAATATTCTGTGCTCAATAACTCTAACTGGTATTCTACCCAAACTATCAGGTGGAAATGTATAAGAGAGAATGAAGACTGCTATGTGCAGCTTCTGTACACAGTGTTTTTTGATGTTTGTGTTGCTTGGTGAACATTATCAGCCACAAGTAGTGTGTCTTAGATTGAACACAGTAACCCACATCCACACAGTGACATCTGAAGGGAAAATTTGTCCAGCATATGAGAATCAAGCTGTACCTCATAATTGCACTGGGAAATAACAAATATTATTATAGACAGTAAATGTATAGCACAATAACTGCCTAATACAGCATAGTGGATTTTTAAAAAGAGAAATATTTAGCTCAGATATGCAAACTCACAATGCAGGGAAGATTTCAAGATCAAGGCTGTTATGAGAACACCTGGGTGATTACAGAGGGCTGGATTCAGACTGCAAGATGGCAGGGTCTGGGGCTGAGCTTTCTGAGATTTAGAAAGTGCCAACAGGAGAAGACAGAAAGAGAGAGAGAGAGAGAGAGAGATTGAATATTGTGGGCAATATAGATCATTTGCTCACTCTCTCACACACACACAGAGCAAGAGCGGAGCATATATACACAAATCTTGGCAGGTACATTGTGCAGATTACTTGGCAACACTTAGCCTGTGGCAGAATGGACTACTCTGGCTAGATTTTCTATAAGACATTCAAGTCTGGTCACCATCACAGAAATAAGTGTTACTATGGTGGCTGTGGGTCACTTAATATAATATACAAGGATGAGTTTAAAATAAGCTGAAAATGGTAGAAATCACTTTATATACTAAAGAAATGTGGTAGAAATGAGTAACAATGTAATAACCTCTCCCCCCAAAATAACCCTATCTGCCTCTGCATTTGCGTTAGCTTTGTGTTAATCCCATTTTAAAGATCAGGAACCAAAGCTGAAATAAGGTGATAGTCCTAGGACTACTGAAATAAATGCATGGATGAGCTACATTCTTTTTATTTATTTTTATTTAACAACACTTATGTTGAATAATAATACACTTATTTCCAAGACAACATATCCAAAGTTACATTAGCATCCAACCAGAGTGTACTGCAGTAATTAAGAAATAAAACTATTTTACCAAACATCTGAGCAAAATCTCAACAAATGTCTCACAGTACCTTTTAATTAGATATTTTATTCATAAGCATATAGGACCATGCATTTTGTTTTTTGTTGCTTCATTGATAGTAACGTGAACGTTGCCAATATTTAACTAGTAAAATATGGGCTGCTATTAGCATTTAGCATTTCACTTGTTTAGCATCATTACGGAATCTGATTTTTAATATGCCCAATAATATAAGAAGACAAGCCCTCCTCCCGACCACCATCTTGAGGGGGGGAGAAGCAGGCCAGCAACAACAGGCCTCTGCCTGCTAAGAAGACAAGCCCTCCTCCTGACTACCATCTTGCTTGTCTTTATTGCATGTTGTTCAATTTTTATTGGTTTTTGTGAGGTTGTTTTTATGATGTGTAAGTTTTAAATGATTCTGTGAACCACTTTGATCACCTCGGAAAAGCGGTATAAAAATAAAGCATATTATTATTATTATTATTATTATTATTATTATTATTATTATTATTACTATGAAGTTTAAATGTAATTAGTAGCATGTCATAGTTTTAATATTGCAAATTACATTTATCCAAATGATTTCTGGCCAGAGGGCAAAATCAGCATAGCTGAATAGAGGAACACTTCTAGTTCCTCCATCCTGACTCCTCATCTGAAACATCAGGGAAATTTTAGATAGTTGTGGGTAGACAAAAGGTTATGTTGCTTTAGCATGGTGCTTGTAGTGCTGCTTTAATCTTTAAAATGGGACTCATAGTGCTTCCCTTATCTAGTAGATTGGTTAGCCAAGAGACAAGTAAACAGTGCTCATGGTATCAATACCAAGTAGATTTAACAAGCTTACATTCCAGGATATGTAGCCAAGAAAGTTTTGAGAATTTCTGGCTTTATTTGAGATGCCAGCCAGTACCATATTTTGCTATATGCTGAGAAAGTTATGCTACAATATTTCATATATAACGCCTGCAATTAATCACTTCTGTAAGCCTTTGGTACCTGCAAATATGCTACAAATTGTACTCCATATTGCATTAACATTGCTCAAACAGGCTGATTGTTCTGTACAGAATGTTTGCCTCTCTGATCCTCTTTATTGTGGGAAATGCCTATAAGTGCTAAAGGTTTTCCCAAATATTATTTTTCTCCTTGTAGGTGAACTTGAATCTGACTTATCACTTTTTTGGCATCTTCAGACCCTGACATCACTTTCTTTGTATCTCCAGACTCCTGAGAACTCCTGCCAGAGAATACAGTCCAATACCACATACTGTATGTAAGATTTTATAGAAATTTTCTCTTGACTTCACATCCAGTGTTCCTCAGTGTCAATTTAGATATAAATATTCCTGTTCCTCAACTTGGTGTTAATATCCTAAATTTTTACCTCAATTATTCTTTCATACCCACCATCTCACTTGATCTGTTCATCAATATTTTATGCATTTTTCAAAATAACCCTATCTACTTGATGACATTACCATTTCAAAGAGCCCTAATACTGCCAGTGTGTCTAACCATATTCTATATAAAACCTCTAATATCGAGATATTGATATAATGGAAGTTGAGAATTAGATTTTTGCTATAGCAAATGAAGTTATAACACTTTTAGATTCAACACCCTTAAGGGCTGTCATGTTTTTTTCTTTTCCAGTATATATTTACCTAGGTCTCTTGCTCTTCCCAAAGCCAAACAATTGATTTCAGGAGTTAAGGGAGATTCACAAGTGAAAGAATATGTCTGTGTTCCTTCTAGATCTTAACAATAGAATATCTGATCAAATTATATGACATCTTCCTATTGAAGCTGATAAGACCAGATCTATTCTGTTGATGGACTTATCAAGCTGCTTTTCCATATGAAAGTTGTCTTGACCTGAAAATCTGAAACCACTGCATCACAGCAACAAAAATAGCTGCTTGATGATATACTTTAATGTTTTGGAATAGTAAGCCTGCCCTGATTTTAGTCTTTATGTGATTTGAGGATCTGAGCTCTTTTATTGACCCAGAAACAGTTCAGAAATGATTGAAAAACTGAAGAACTGAGTAGTACCACTTCCATATAGATGTACTGGTTTCAGTTATGAGATGCAAAATCAGAAGAATCCATAACCTCATATGTGTTTTCAGGTCAAGGGGGGCTATAGTTAGTCAAATATTAGATTAAAAAATAGTTTTTAAGGGCTGTCCACAAAGAGATTTCCTTTTAGCCACTGATTCAAGCTTCATCTTTTCTATCTGTCTTGAAAAGACAAAGTAATGAATATTACAGAATGGTAAAGAATTCTGAACACTGAACCACACTACACTGTTATAGCACTATTATTCTACTTTTACTGCTATGGCTGCCTCTTGTGGCATTCTGGGGTTTGTAGTTTAGTGAGGCCTAAGAGCTCTCTGGCTGAGAATTCTAAATGCCTGTCCCTAAACTACAAATCCCAGGATTCCACATGAGGCAGCTGCGGCAATAAAAGTGGAATAATAG
The DNA here is from genome assembly GCF_019175285.1 of Sceloporus undulatus. Classification (NCBI taxonomy): domain Eukaryota; kingdom Metazoa; phylum Chordata; class Lepidosauria; order Squamata; family Phrynosomatidae; genus Sceloporus; species Sceloporus undulatus. Next base: position 31,421,792 of record NC_056525.1, on the reverse strand, counting down.
CGCTATAACAGTGTTGTAGGGTAAGTCTTTCAGGCTTTGCTTTTCTCATTCTCGACCTCAGTTCTGTCTCCCTGATTTATCTTTTTGAGCCTAAACTGAGACATATTTAAAATATTTTTATTTTTTTTAATTGATGGCACATCAAGCTTTGGAGGCAACAAGGGAGATATCCAAATGTGCCATCCTGGTACTCATGACTGCTATGTTAGGGAGGATGGCATTCAGTCACTATGAGAAAGCTCTGGTAACATGCAAGCACTATTTCACATACTTTAAAAGTTTTAGCAAATAAAATAAAATTTGCAACAGTGAAATATGCCTATCCTTGTCCCAGAAATCAGGATGCACTTTCCCCTTTTAGACTGCATCCACATTGCAGAAATAATCCAGTCTGACATCGTTTTAACTGCTGTGGATCACTGCTATGGAATTCTGGCAACTATAGTTTTGTGAAATATTTAGCCCACCCTCTCCAAGAGCTCTGGTGCCACAACAAATGACAAATCCCAGAATTCCATAGCATTGAGCCATGACAGTTAAAACAGTGTCAAACCAGATTATTTATGCAGTGTGGATGCAGCCCTATTTATCAATTAATATGAATCAATACAACCACCACCACCCTGCCTCTCTGTCTCCCCCTCTGTCTCCTTCCTTCCTTCTTTTCTTTCTTGAATTGATCTTCCCAGCCCGCTTAGAGGGCTCAATCCTCTTTTGCCAATCTGAAGTCCCTAATCTTCTTCTACATTATTTTCAGATTACACATGATGGATTCCATTTTTCAGTGCTCCCCCAATTTTTTTTTAACCTAGTTTGTGGAATCTAGATTTATGTCAAGCTGAAGGCTTTCCTAAAAAACCACATTGGCTCCCATGTCTCCTGATTTTATGCCTGTTTACACAGAGCGAGGTTTTGTGAATGAAAATATTTACACAGGAGAATAAATTACACGGGACTTGCTTCTGCGTAAGTAACAATATACTATAAACAACAGTCTTCTGTGTCCTACATGGAATGCAACGCATTAATCCCATGTATAGGAAATATGGTTGCTTTTGACATTCTTGGTAAAGATGTTTAATTTGACCATTAGGATATTAAATCATCTCAGGTATGCATAACCATTATTATCAGTTCTTGTTTGGAATAAGCCAGAGGCTCTGGAAGTCTCTGGATTGGTGACATTTTTATAAATCCCATCAGGACAATACAGAGATGCCAATAAACCAATTGTGTTTAATAAAAGGGAATTTAAGACCTTATTTTGTAGCCAAACTTTTCAAAGTGGGTGGAGAGCTTTGCTGGCATTAGATTTCATCTGAAGGCCATTTGTTTCATGTCTTTGGGTTGGCTGTATACACTTGCACTCCTCTCGCCAACAGCCATTAAATGACCCTAAGCTGCAGGGGGAAAATGATGAAGTCAAGGAGACTCAATAATTCATAGGCATTCTCTGTTTGTGTTTCCATTCATGGTTTGAATAGTTGACCTTCTATTAAAGTACTCCTACTTACTCTGAAGTCAAAATAGCTCAAGCATTGAAGTTGTTTGCCATTTCAAAGTCTCTTGTTATTCTGTTTGTGCAACAAATTAAACACATCTAATTGGATGCAATGTGCTGGAATTAGTCACATTTCCCCAACAACATTAAATGTAATTGTTTTAGGCTTCAGACTGATAACATGGAGGGTACAACAACTAGTATATGTCAATATGCCAATTCTGGGGTGAGGTATCCATTCAAAATATCTCGTTCCTCATAATGCTTTTTGATTATATGTGTAATAAAATTAATATCAAATATTTTTATTTATGATTTGGGGAATGGATGCCACTACTGATGTTCAAGTGGATAAAAATTCAATTTTGTGTAGCTTTTATCAAAGAAAACGTCAGGAATGTAAATATTTTTTTAAACATCAAGAGATTATGCCTAAAGATATATTCACAGATTAGAACACAAATGGAAGAACCACCAATTAAGCCTCCCCAAGGTGGCATATTCCAGATGGAATGAACTACAGCTCCCATCATCCCCAGTAATCACTGACATTGGCCACACTACCTCGGGAAGAGAGAGCTGTAACTAGGGTTGCCATAAGTGAGGACCTCCAAACCGGGACAAATGTAGGACAAATGTAGGGCAACATTTTCAAATGTAGGACACATTTTTATAAAAATGGAGGACGCGCCAAAAATTGAGGTTTTTTTTAAAAAATTTTTTAATATAAATGCATGTTTTTAGGCATGATCAAAATGGAGGACATTTTGGCATTATTCCTAAACAGATGGCAGAAATGTACTTGTCCTCGGGTTCAACTTTACTTCTCAGAAGTGTGTACTTGGGCAAGGGACTGTGGTTTTTCTTCACTGCGCATGAGTTTGTAAAAATCACAGCAAGTTACACTGGCTGTGCCTCAGAGGCTTGTTGATATCAATATCACCATCATCATCATCACCACCACCACCACCACTATAATTGGCCAAGAAAGGCGGACTTGTTAGCATTCAAAGCACCATAAATACACAAAAAATGCACTTGCATATATTTAATAATAAAAATAATGAAAAAATAAATAAAAAACAAGGCAGGGGTGTATATATTTGATAATAAAAATTAATGTAATAAAATAAAAAAACAAGCAATAATAAAAATTAATAAAATAAAACAAAAACAAGCAATAATAAAATTAATAAAATAAAACAAAAACAAGCAATAATAAAAATTACCAAAATAAAACAAAAACAAGCAATAATAAAATTAATGAAATAAAACAAAAACAAGCAATAATAAAAATTACTAAAATAAAACAAAAACAAGCAATAATAAAATTAATGAAATAAAATAAAAACAAGCAATAATAAAAATTACTAAAATAAAACAAAAACAAGCAATAATAAAATTAATGAAATAAAATAAAAACAAGCAATAATAAAAATTAATAAAATAAAAACAAGCACTAATAAAAATTACTAAAAGAAAAAAATAAGCAATAATAAATTAATAATAATAAAATAAAAAAGCAATAATACAATGAATGAAATAAAACAAGCAATAAGTAAAAAATGACTAAAATAAAAGAAACACAAGCAATAATAAAAATTGACTAAAATAAACGAAAACAAAGCAAGAATAAAATTAATGAAATAAAAGAAAAACAAGCAATAATAAAAAGTACTAAAATAAAAAACAAGTCAATAATAAAATAATGAAATAAAATAAAGAAGAATCATCAAAATTATGAAATAAAACAAGCAATAAGAAAAATTAACTAAAATAAAAACAAAATCAGCAATATAAAATTAATGAAATAAAATAAAAACAAGCAATAATAAAAAATTCTAAATAAAAAAACAAAAACCGCAATAATCAAATTAATGAACTCCCATCCACCACGCACTCATCACAAGTAACTAAATCAACAAAACACGCAATAATAAAAGTAATGCAATAAAAATAAAAACAAGCAATAAGAAAAATTAAAAAATTAAATAAAATAAGTATTTTATATTTTTAAAAATAATTACAAAACCCCAAAATACCAAGGCAGACCTAATGACCACTGACTCAGCTTTCCTCTTCCTCCTCCTCCTCCTCCTCTGGCCCAATTCTGCCCTGGCCTTCAGGCACCCTTCCTCCGGCTCCTTCCTCCTCCTCCTCCTCCTCCTCCTCTCCCCCTCCTCCTCCTCATGATGGCTGGCACGCGCAGAGGGAAGGGGGAAGGCGCGCGTGCGCACAGAGGGAAGGGGGGCAGGCGCGCGCGCTGCCACTGGCCCCTGCTGAGGCCTGGGCGGCGCGCGCCGAGGAGCCCGTCCTCTTTGGCCAGCTGGCCAATGGCTGGCTGGCCAAAGTAAGGGACGAGCTCCTATTTTGGAGCCCCGCGTGCTCGCGCGCGCAAGCCCTCACCCTAGAGGCGCGGTGGCGGCGGAGCTTCTGCCGCCGAGGAGGAGGAAGGCGGAGCTGGAGGAGGAGGTGGGTTGGCGCTGCCCACCGCAAAGATAACAAAGAGGAGGTGGGTTGTGCTGCAGAAGCCGCGGCAATGGCCGGAGGGGGCGCCGAATCGGGAACATGGCACGGGTGGGGGCCCAAACCGGACCGGGACCGGGAGGGGCCCCCCAAAACCGTGATTGGCACGGGGGCCGCCGGGTTATGGCAACCCTAGCTGTAACCCAACACACATATATGTATTATGATTAAGATTATGATTATATCCTATCCTTCTCCCAGGATTGGGATTCAGGGTGGCTTACAATATTAAAAAAAACATACAGTTAAAAGCATACAAGAATAGTACATTAAAACAGAATTAAATTACTACAGTAATTAAAACAATTTGCATGTTAAAATATCAAATAATTTAAAATGATAAAAATGTTTAAAACACATTAAAACAATATAACACCTCAGCCCATTCTTTTTATATTATATTTTATATTATTTCTTTATATACGAACTTCCAGGACCGATCAGTTGGCCAAGGGTAGGCAAATCAAGTGATTGACTTGCACTGATAAATTACTTTGCCCTGTTAGTGCAATGCGGTCCTTCCTGATCATTAGGGATCCTTCACTTGGTCCTTTATTCTGCCATTGAGATGGCTCTCCTCTTACCAAATTTCAATTTTGGTCTGTTACATCCAAAGCTTTGGATGTTTTAGGACTTCGGGGAGTCAAATTTGCCACCTACTCTTTCCGCATAGGTGCGGCATCCACTGCAGCGGCATTGGGCATGTCTTCCAATGACATTCAAAAGATTGGTCGATGGATCCAAAGCCTATCGATCATATGTGAGACCTCTGTCTCATTAAATCTGTTGTTGTTTTGTTTCAGATGCAGTTTGCTCAGTGATGAGACACTGTGTGTTGATCTGCGGACACAGCATGGTGTTCTGGGTGGCCAGCCAAGCCAGGAGGAGCCATTTCGGAAGCCAGCGGGGCTGCCAGATAAGGCCATCGTTGAGTGGAGAGGTAAATGTGGCCTGTGGTGGCATGGACTCCTGCAGCTGTTGTTTGGCGAAAGCCAGTGTCTGCCCCCTCATGTTCTGGTTATACATTTGGGCGGCAATGATTTGAGTTTTGTGAAAGGCAAAGCCCTGGTTCTTCAGGCCATACGCGACATGTGTTTCATTCGAGAGAGATGGCCTTTTGTTAAGTTAATATGGTCAGCAATGTTGCCACGCCAAGTTTGGAGATGTGGTTGTGAGCCACACATCCTTAATAGGGCCCACAGATGGGTCAACAACAAAATTCGCAAGGCGATGAACGGAGGACATATTTGCACGTGAAAAGCTTCACATAATTAATTTCTGTAGATTAAGCTGCTGAAAAAATACACAAGAAGAACCAGTGTGCTTTCCTTCTTCCTGTTCAACAGTTCCATAGTTTAATGTGCTTGGGACTGGTTTGAGTGATCCTTCAGTGTTGTTCCAATTCTTACATACAATTGATGCAGAGAAATCCAGGATCCTTTCTGCTACTCAGTTCTTAAGATTTCTGTAAGTAGAGTCAGAAGTCCTTAGAAACAATAATTGTTAATATAAAATGTAGCTTCTAGCTGGTAACATTCTGTAGGTTCATATTCAATGGGAGCCTGGGATGATGCTAGAAGGCATAGACACAGATGACTTTTTCTAACACCACTTGACAAAGGGACAGCCATGGCAAGTAAAATATCACTTTGTATAGCAGTGAGTCTGTATTAGAACACAGTCTGAAAGCAGGCAGATAGCAGGGTTTGCTTTCTGCAGGAAAATCCTACAGCATTTTGACATCTGACGGAGAGCATGAATCTGTGCTCAGCCAATATATACTGTAAGTAAACCTTTCATCACAGAAACATTAAAAGTCTTCAGCAACCTCCTTCTAAGGAAACAGAATTCTGAGTAAGCTGGAATCCCATTGCTCAGAAATTGAATCTACATATATAACAATATAAAATTCTGTCCTGATGATAGCTTCTTGTTCTGAGTACAGGACAATCAAATGATGTGGCACACGCATTTCTTTAAGAGCGATTCAAAAATTTTCATGATCTACACAGTCAAAGACTTTTCTATAATCTATAAACCACAGGTAGTTTTTCTTCTGAAATTGTTTGGTGTGCTCCATTATTGAACCTGTGTTTGCAGTGTGATCCCTAGTGCCTCCTGCTTACCTGAACCCAGCTTGGACACCTGGCATTTCTTGCTCCATATATGGTAAAGGTCTGTTGCAGAATTTTGAGCAACACTTTGGTTGCAACAGAGATTAGGCAATGGTTTTGTGATTACTGCCACCCCAGGTGTAGGTATTTTGCCACCCTAGGCGAGAAATATTTTGGCACCCCTGTCGCCTATCATAATTATTTTTACCCCTTGATTTCCGCCGTTTCATTTGTTAAAGCTAAACATGACATAAAACTTAGGTTCCAATCTCTCATCACAGTATTGATAATTAGTCAAAAAGCCAATTAGGTTTTTACAGGTTAAAGACTTTTTTTATTGCTGAGATATTTGGAATGGAAACTAATGCATACATATTCCTTTTGCAAGCTGGAATCATTATTCATTCTAATGATGTGGAAACATCTGGATCTCATCCCCATGAATTTGTGGGGTAGTAGTGGCCCATCTATGACCCCTAAACTAAAAATCTTCACCCAAGGGGCAGAAAAGGGTGTCAGA
>NC_056525.1:31329287-31410131 GCF_019175285.1 Sceloporus undulatus | reverse complement strand
CACTCCACAACAAACTCCAGCTCCCAGAATTCCATAGCCTTGAGCCAGAAAGAGTTAAAGCAGTGCCAAACCAGGTTAATTGTCCAGTGTGGATGCAGCCCAGGAGTTGCAGAGCACAGCAAATTTCTTCCCTCCTTTCAGCCTCAGCAAGCAGCTCTCTCCTCCTGCTACTTGGAGGCTGGCAGTGCTGCTGGCTGCTCTGTTTGGCTGATTCTATGATCCTCAGGCTAAAGCCACTCTTTCTTTCTCTCTCTCTGGTGCCCCCTAGAGAATGGCGCCCTAGGCAGCTGCCTAGTTCACCTATATGGATGAGCCGGCCCTGCCCAGGTGTCCCCTTTCTTGGTGACTAGAATGTATATTGACCAATGGCCAATCGGTGGGTCATTGTTTTGTTTTCCATATTTGTTGACAGATTTTTAATTAGAACTAGAGTAGATTCTGTCACTGTAGCTTAAAACAACTCTATTGCTAGTCCACCTGTTCCTGGTTATTTATTTCTCCAAAGTGCTCTGAATGCTCCTTTCCCTTCACGTTCTAACATTGCAGGTTCATCTTCCCAAGGTCCCTCCTTGAATGGATCTATCATCATCTTTCATCTCTTTTATATAGTTCTTTGGTGTATTGTTTCCATCATCTTTTTTATTCGTACTTGGTCATGTAATGTGTTCCTTGGCTAGTGGTATCGCATCCTCATTCTTGGTTTAAACTTTCCTTTGTTTTCTTGGATCTTGTGGATGAGGTCTCTTGTTTTTCCTTTTTAATTGACATATTCTGTTTTGCTACACTGATTATTATAGTACTTTTCTTTGTCTCTGTGTACAAGTTACTGAACAGTTGCATTCAGGATCCTGACTTTATTTCTGCCACCTTATTACTTTTGCTTCTTCTCTGCCCTTAACTGCTTGAAGAGCTTCATATTTCATTTATTGAGACTTCTCTTTCAATGTGGCTGCAGGTAATGTTTTTGGCGTTCCTCCCTGACAATGTCCCTGGCTTCAGTCCAGTGTTCTTCTGTCAGTCTGTCAGTCTGTCAGTCAGTCAGTCAGTTTGTATTTGACTAAAAGTCATTACAAATCCCCCAAACACAATCCAGTAAAAAAATATACTGGATCTTCTACACAATCTATAGTAATATATTTTGAATAATTAACATGAATATTTTTAGCAGCTTTAATAAATAACATGTGTAACATGTGGATCACAGTCTGATAGTAAGTAGCATAGCCAAAATTTGCCTTAAGACACTCTTTCTGGGGTTTTGATAAAGCTGACGATAGAGTATATAGCATGAACCTCTCCCACACCACAAAGGCAGAATCTTAAATTTCTCTGAATGTTTCTGTATCTGCTATCCAAGACAGACGTGGGCATCGTTTGGAAATGTCATTTTGTAAATGTATTTCTCAGAGGGGCAAAAGTAAACATTTGTAAGTATTGAGCTTTTAAGTGATTTGATTTCAATAGATGATACCAATGGGAAAAATTAAAGATTTAATTGAAACTGAGTCCATATCTTTATCCAGTTTATAGACCCAATCACTAAGCTGGTGTTTAACTCCAGGAAAGTTTTTTTTAAAAATCTGTTGAAAGGTTTTTAGAAGTTAATATGTCTTGAACTAGCTTAGCCCAGCCACCTTTCTTCCATCGTTCACCTAAACAAAGCCTAGCAAGGCAGTCCTCTGTTATACCCAAGAACAACACAGTATGAAAGGGCTGACATCTCAGCCCTAGCTTTTATAGATACCACACCTGTCTCTGTCCTGAGAAATGTAATTGGAGTCCTCAGACATACTGCCAACAGGTAAGTCTAAAACGTGTTCTAACAGACCTCCAAGTCATTCAGGTTATAATGATTTATCTCTTAGATCTCAATACCACATTGCATTTTAGCAATTTTGCTGCTGTGTGCCTTCAAGTCATTTTGACATATGGTGACCCTAAGGCAACACTATCAGGGGTTTTTCTGGGGGTGGGAGTGTGTGACTCCCCCCCCCATCTTTCAGTGACTGAATTACTGCCATGCCACCCCTAGAGCTGAAAAATTACAGTATAGCATGGGCTGGTTTCTGTGTTGTTTTGATGTGTTGTAGATCAGTCTTCCAAGAATTTTTCTCATCAAAATATTCCCCCAGATACTTAAAAAAGGGGACCTGTTACATCTTATTGCCACATAAATTCCAAGTAAAGTAGATGATTGTTTGCCAAAGACTTTTGATCTAGCAAAATGTATTCTAAGTTGTATTCTAAGAACAGCGTTCGGTGCAGTCATGCTGGCCACATGACCGCCAGGATAGTCCTTGGACAACACTGGCTCTTTGGCTTAATAATAGAGATGAGCACCACCCCCTACAGTCAGTTACGACTAGACATTCATATCAAGGGACTACCTTTACCTTTATTCTAAGTTGTTCTATTTCACAGAACTCATAAAATTTATTTGGACTTCTCTTCAGCCCAAGTTTATTCATAGATAATAATACATCATTCGTATATGTTAGGATTACCGTTTTTGATTCCCTAACAAGGGAGGGAAGCAATCAGGGCAATTTAATTTAGGAGATTTTCTGACCTGGAAAACAAGCCAGGAGTAAAAGGCATACTCCTGGCAAAGTCACGTGATTGCACTGAACATTTTCAGACACATTGCACTTGTCCAGAACTTCTCCCGTGAAGACCCAGGAATGCTCCAGCAAAAAACCATTCACGGGGAAGACCCGGAAATTGTTTGTTGCTGGAACATTCCTGGTTCTTCCCGGGATAAGTCCTGGATAAGCATGATGTCGTCTGAAAACCTTCTGGATCACACAATTATCCCTGGAATATGTATTTTTCTTCCCTGATTTCCCCCCGTCTGATAACCTCCTTAGTTGCAATATTATTAATATAAGGATTAAACATGAGGGGTGTTAATGAGCAGCCTTGTCTGACTCCTCTTATTCAAATTTCTTTTCTCAATCTTCCATCTGTGCTAATCCTTGCTAAAATGTGGATGCTTGACTCTGTGGATTAAAAAAATATCCTTGGATAGAAAGGATAGACTCTAGTCCCTTTTCCTCCTCTTTCCCTTCTTTTTTTTATACTGAGAACAGCCATTATTTCCCTGCAACAATTAGCCCTCCTGACCAGTGCCACCTAGTGGTTGTAATGGTTATACAGGAACCACAATCAAGCTGTTGTATTCTTGGAATTGTTTATACTAGATTTAGTAAGTCACAGGTTGTGCTGACCCTTTTTAAAATTAATATGCATTTTGCAGTATATGCTAGAAGTTCAGTTATTAACAAAGATTATGGTCAAGGCTAACGGTTGAGTCATACATCTTTACACATCTTCCTCAGCTGAAGTCTCTTTCATCTCACAGACAATAGAGCCCTTTCCCCTAAATCTTTCTGCAGCTAGATTATCTAGCTGTCACTGTTTAAAATGACAATAGAAAAGCCCCTACCATAAGGAAAATCAAGCATAATTTGATTTCTAAAAGACTGAAGCAGGATTGGGAAACTGGCGGTACCATATCTATTGCATCCTGTCATTGTCATTCCCTAATCTGGGTCCCTCCGTATGTTTTTGGCTTGAGCCCTCATCACAGTTGACCATTAGCCATACTTGGTAGGGCTGATGGAAGTCATAGGATTGTAAAGTTTAAAGGGAAGACAAAGGCCACTTAGTCCAATCCCCCTGCCATGCAGGAATACATAATTGAATGATGTCCATCCAACCTCCTTTTAAAGTTTACCAAAGATGAAGGGTCATTTGGAGTTGTATTCCAAACATGGGAGGATTATAAAATGAAGAGGCCTGCCTTAGAAGATAGTTCTGTGCATATACTTTTCAGTGCATAGTTCTGTACACGTTAATTTTAATGATACCCCCATTGAATTCAGTGGGACTCACCTCTGAGGGAAGAGAGAAATGTTCCAAATTACAATGAGCTGCCACTATTATTTTTCTATCTGTTGTGCTCAAAGGTTTAGGACTCTTGGAAATATGAATCTGGATTTGAGTTAAGTTTTGAACTGGTATCAAGGAATGGACCCGTCTCAAACATGACACTCTTCTCCCCTTTCCTGTGTTATCATAATGATATGAACTGTTTTGTTCCACTTTTGGCATAAAGAACTGGCAGTAGAGAAGTGTAGGAGAGAAGGAGAGCACTGTGTGGCAGTATCGTCATGTGTTGATAATACAACCTGATACCAGGAGGTTGTTAGTGGTGTTGCTTGCGTGCCTTCAAGTCATTTCCAACTTATAGGGACCCTAAGGTGAACCTATCATGGAATTTTCTTGGCAAGGTTCTGCAGAGGGGGCTTGCCATTCCTGTCCTCTGAGGCTGAGTGTGATTTGCCCATGGGATTCATTGTTGAGCTGAAATTTGAACCCTGGTCTTCCAATGTCCTAGTAGAATGCTCAAACCACTACACCACACTAGAGGAGGAGAGAATGAAACTGTAGCTCAGTATTTCTTGTAAGGAACCAAACTATATCACTGTCCAATTGAAAGGGTAAGGAAGGCAGCAGGTGATATGAAAATCCACTATCTAAGAGCCTACAGACTGGCTGTTCATCAAAACAGACAAACTGAATAAACAGTTTGGAGAAGTTAGCATGGCCAGCTATAGTCCTCCAAAAAAACCCCAAAACTTTTCTTAGAACTGATAATGGATAGACTAAACAGTTTGGTAACTTTTCCTCATATAAGGTAGTGTTCAGTTCCACCCTAGGTAAATATTCATACTGAAAGCCACCTTTCTCTTTATGACTTTATGGCAGCTCAGAGGGTGGTAACTCAAGCTGATACTGTTAGGAAGAGACAGGAAAGAATCCATCATAGTGAAGTATGTGAGAAATGTCTTCCAATAGATAATGAAGTCAATTACAGTATTAACTTCAACATATATTTCTATATAGAGATACAGATAACTATTGTTGTTGCATATTAAAGGTGGATCTCTGACCATTCAACATCCACTTCCATCTTTCCTTATTTGACTTTATCCATTTCAAATCATGCAGAGTTCTGAAGTTACATAAATGGTTTATTTCAACAGTTTAGCTTGAAGGTTTGAAGTGGTTGTCATGATAAAAGCTATCTGTATTTGTAATACTTGCCAAACTTTTTCTTTTTCTTTTTTTAGTTGGAAATAGGGTCCAGATACAGTGCATCAGACCCAAGCTGTGTACAGAGTACAGCCAAACCTTCCTTGACATGCACAAAAGAAACCAGTCCCTCTGCTCATAGCAGATAATGATAGCAACCAAATAAACATTTATAGCTTTTGGTGATGGGCTGTTTTGACTTATTTTAAAGGCACATGAATGTGAGCCAGCTGGCTGAGTCCTCACAAAAGAGATCTAGGACTCACACTCAGCTAACAAACAAACTTGAACAAACTACAAGTGGCAAAGTGAAGGACACCAGAGCCTTAGACAATGGATTAGACCATAGAAGAGCTTGGGAAAAGTGACTTTTTGAGACTAAAACTCCCAGAACCCCACCACCAGGCAGCATAGATAGTGACTATAATGCTGAATGATTGGGAGCTGTAGTCCAAAAAGTAACTTTTCCCAGTTTATTTGGTTGCTGTCATTATCTGGCAGTAAAATGGGCTATGGGGAAAGACCCATCTAGTGTACTTTCCTTTTACTCACAGTGAGCAAACAAATGCCTATAGCAGGGGTGGTACAAGGGTTTTCCACAGGTCTCATGTAGGCTTCCCATAAGCCATTTTTGTCTCTCTCTCCCCTGGACTCCCCAGGGATCAATTTTTTCCTAATTTATTTTTGGTCCATATATCCATATTTGTGGACCCCCTAGAAGTAAAAATGAAATGTATTTTTTTAAAAAAATGTTTCCTTCAAAATACCCTCTAGAGAGCCAGAAAGACCCCCAAAATGACCCCAACAACAACAGGCTCAGATGATCCATTAATTCCACATTACACACTAGGCCATGAGGTGTAGTCTTGCCTTCTCCTTCTCCTGTGGCTATGTACAAAGACCATAGCCTCATCAGTACAATTTGCAAGTGGCGGAGTGTTGTCACATTTTACTTCCAGGGAGAGAGTCTAGCCCACACAGTCTCCACATAAATTAAATGTGTATGGAGACCTCTGAATGCCTAATATCTATTGATAGACATCTCTTCCATTGTCTATAAGACAAATAGGTTGCAAGCCGCCAATCTCAAGTTGGTACTAGTGACATCATGAAAGCCTGCTCCCTAGTCTTGTAGACATACTGTAGGTTGCGACAACTCCTAAACTTTAACATCTTGTCTGAAGCATAGGAGAAAGGTAGCAAGATAGATAACAGAATTAGCAGCGCAGAGAGGTAGCAAATGCTTAGAACAGTGGCTGTACCTGACAGTTCCTCCTGGTTGCCTGGTTGTTCCCCAATGTTGGAAGACTGTCTTTCTTGCCCTCCCCCAAACTAGTCTGTGACCTCATTTGTGGTGAAGGATGCTATCCTATGGAATAGGCAGGGTATCTTGAGGATTAGAATCAGATCAAGTTCAGTACCCCAAAGCATATTTGTGGGGAACCAAGTTGAGACAAACCTTTCTATGACTGACACATTCAGCAGAAAAACATTCAGAGATGTTCTATGACGGGCATATCCGACCCATCCCACAAGCCAGTTTCTCCAAATTGGAATACTGTGTACACCCTAGGTGGAAATATGATCTCAAGTCCAAAGCTTTAAATATTGGTGATCAAATCCAAGAAGTTCTTACTACACAGACATGGATTATCTCTTTCTCTAACTTCAAAGAGCCTGGAAAATGTAAAATGCTACAGAGGAAAGTAAAAATACTGCTATGAACTTCTCCTACCTGAGTTGAATATTTCCACAAGAAAGAAGAAGAACTCATTGCCATATCTGCACGAATGCTTTACCAGGATGAACAGTAAGTCTAATTCTAACACACAAAAAATAATGCCTCACTGTCCACTATTACCAGGGACAAAATGTAGGACAAATTCGAGACCAAACTGTAGGACAACTGCAGGACAAAACTCAGCCCAAAATGTAGGACATTTAAGGGCCTCCCTTTTTCTAGAATTAAGGAGATGTTTAGAGAATTCTACCAAGAACTATACTCTGAAGAGGAGGATGGTACCAATAGAAAACAAGGAATAATGAGATATTTAGATAAACAAAAGATCATGAAAATAAAGGAAGCAGAAAAAGAAGAGCTTAATAGAAGCTTTACACCACAGGAAGTAATAGAGGCAATCAGAAAATTACGCCCTAACAAAGCTCCTGGTCCAGATGGGTTACCAGCTGAATACTACAAACTCTTAGGAGAAGCCTTGATTACACCCCTAACAGAAACATTCAATGACATAAAATCTCACAGAACACCAGAATCATGGAAAACAGGATATTTTTTTTAATACCTAAAGAGCACAAAGAGAAAGATGATCCAAGGAATTATAGGCCCATATCACTACTCAATAGTGATTACAAAATATTTACATTAATTTTGGCAGAGAGATTGAAAAAAATTCTGGGCCGCATAATCCATGAAGATCAAGCTGGCTTTTTGCCAAAAAGACAAATAAGGGATAATATAAGAACAACATTGGATGTAATCGAGTATTTTGAATACCATAATGAGAAGAAACTAGTTATAGTAATGCTAGATGCTGAAAAGGCATTTGATCGAGTCAGCTGGCCCTTTCTGAAGGAAACGATCAAACAAATGGAGCTGGGCGAAAATTTTGGGAGCTGGATTAAAAGGTTATACTCGGAGCAAAAAGCTCAGATAATAATAAATGACGAGAGAACGGAAGCTATATCAATAAAGAGGGGAACGAGGCAAAGTTGCCCGTTATTGCCCTTGTTATTTACTTTATTACTGGAAATCTTGTTAATCCAAGTAAGAGATGACAGATTAATAAAGGGGGTGCAAATTCAAGAACATCATTATAAAATTAAAGCTTACGCTGATGATGTCATCCTCTATTTGGAAGATCCTCTCTCTGGTATAAATCATCTAAATATCATCTTACAAGAATATGGCCTATACTCAGGTTTCAAGATCAATCAAGAGAAAACAACAATTATAACTAAAAATATGACAAAAGATGAGGAAATTATACTACAGGGAAAGTTGGGCTACAGAGTAAGGAAGAAGGCTAGATATCTGGGTGTAGTAATAACTGGTAGAAACATTGACTTGTTTCAAAACAACTACTCCGTCATGTATAAGGAAGTTAAAGCAGATCTGGAATGATGGTCTAAGTTAAATTTATCCTTTTTGGGAAAAGTGGCAGTAACAAAGATGAACATCTTACCTAAATTTAATTTCTTGTTTCAGAATCTACCGATAATAGCCCAAATAACACAGATAGAGAAATGGCAGAAAGAGATATCCAAATTTATTTGGAGCGGTCACAAAGCAAGAATTAAACAAAAAACATTAACAGATAAAATCTGTCAAGGTGGTTGCGCTCTTCCCAATCTTAAGTTGTATTATTTGGCAGCCTGTTTAAGCTGATTAGAACCATGGTTTAAACTAAAAGATGATAGACTATTAACACTAGAAGGCATTCAGCTAAATTACAGATATCATGCCTTTCTCTGGTATAACAAAATTAAGGTAAATAAGGCCTTCTCACACCACTATGTAAGAAACGCTTTAATGAATGCATGGACTAAAATTAAAAAAAATGCTTTACTATAAAATACCTTCATGGACCTCACCACAAGAGGCTTTCTTTAGAAGAACCAAATCGTATAAGGACATGAAATGGATAACATACAAAGACATATTAAATGAGGAAGGGAAAATCAAGCCATTAGAACAACTGAAGGATGAAGTCAATCTGAACGATTGGTACCTCTATAGACAGCTGATAGAAAGATATAGGATAGATGTGAAGAATGAGGGAATAAACCATGGTAATACAGAGCTGGAGCACATTATATTTGATGAGAAACCAAAGCATACTGCTAAATATTATAAAATATTGTTGAACAGAGATTTAGAACAGGACAAGATAAAGGATACTATGTTGAAATGGGCCGCCGAAACTGGAAGAACAATAGATCTAGAAGTATGGGAGAGAATGATGACAGACAGCTACAAATACACACTATGTCAAAACTATAGAGAATTTTTTTTTCAAAATGCTTCACCATTGGCATATTTCCCCCAACAAATTGAATGCTATATGTAAGACCAGGTCATCAGCTTGTTGGAAATGCCAAAAAATTAATGCTAACTATATTCATGTCTGGTGGGAATGTAAAGAGGCAAAAAAATATTGACAACAAATACATCAAACTATGATAGATATATTCCAGATAGCGATACCATGGGATCCATTGCTTTTCTTACCAAACATGACTGAGGTTTTGAAGGGAAAACTAAATCAAGGGAAAAAACGTATAATGTTATATATGCTAACGAGTGCAAGGATCACATTCGCAAAACACTGGAAGAGCCTGTCAATCCCAACACTGGATGAATGGTTAAACAAACTTTATGAGGCCATAGAAATGGATATGCTGACAAATAGAATGAAAGATAAGTTGGGGAAGAGCAGTACAGATAGAAGTGATGAAAAGGACTGGTGGGATGTTAAAAAATATATAAAGAAGAAAATGTCAAAGGAAGACTTAAAATTAAAATAGGGGAGGGGGATAAGGAGAAACATTGCTTAAATATAAGTAGTCAGCACAGGATATAGATAAGATTTGGAAGAAATTTTGGATGAGATGACAAGGGGGTTATAATTTTGAAGGAATACATATTTGATATACTAGCCCACTATTGTATGGTAGGAAAGGAAATACAAATTTAAATAGACTTATAGTAAAGTGATGTGCTGCGTGGATGGAAAATGAAATACAGTGGTACCTCGGGATACGAAATACCCAGGTTACGAAATTTCCGGGATACGAAAAAATCCCATTGGAAATAATTGTTCTGGGTTACGAATGTGTTTTCGGGTTACGAAAAAATTTTTTGGTGCTTTTCGGCGCTTTTTCGCACGAAACGCGGCTTTTCCCCATTAGCGCCTATGGCAATTCGGCTTACGAAGGCTTTTCGGGTTACGAAAGCGGCCGCGGAACGAATTAATTTCGTAACCCGAGGGAGCAGTGTATTGTGAATAGATTATGGCTAAAGCAAGACAACAGAGAGGAAACAAATGGGATATGATACATAAGAAGGGTTAAGTTGCCTTCCAGGAAGGAATTAAAGGAAAAAGATATAAGACGTCGGATAATGTAAAGTTTTATATAACTCTGACTTGGTGATGTTTATGTTGTGTCATTATTTATGTCATTTGTATGTATGTATGTTGTTATTTTTTGTCTAATAATTTTTTTTAAAAAAGTCAAGGGCCATAGCAACAGAATAAACAAGTATCTGGCATAGCAACAAGCGAGCATATGTAAAATCGGTTAAGCACCCATAGTTAACCTGTATGCAAATACAAGAAATATGTAAGCTATTAACATTGTTGATATCTTCATAGAAAAAAAAAACAGCAACAGAAGAATGAATAAAAAGAAGCATTCATTGGACTATAAAATTCTGCATCATATATGAGCCTGTGAAGAAAAGTTTGAATAATGGCCAGCAGTACGAGAGCCAGTGTGGTGTAGTGGTTTGTTGGAGCATTGGATTAGGACACTGGGAGACCAGGGTTTTAATCCCCACTCAGGCATGGAAACCTACTAGGTGATTTATAGTTTTTTGTGGGTTTTTCAGGCTATGTGGCCATGTTCTAGAAGAGTTTGTTTCTGATGTTTCACCAGCATCTGTGGCTGGCATCTTCAGAGAATGTTGGACAAGTCACTCTCTCCATCTCAAAAGAGGATGGGGCAAATACCCTCTGAACAAATTCTGCCAATAAAGCTCCGCAAACTGCCCTGGGGTTGCCCTAAATCAGAAATGTCACAACAACAACAAGAACAATGGCCATCAGAAGGAAGACGCACAAGAGCCAGAATCCTGTTGTTAATCTTTACTAAAACAATCCTCTTGAATCAATTTGATTTACCTAGCAGAGCAACAATGGTGAGCCCTGACAGCTGGAAGGGAAGGAGGCAGCTAAACAGGTAAATAGAGAGATCCCCTGGAGAGTGTCTATTGCAGCACCAAACAATTAAATCTTGCAAATTGTTGTAAGATGAACCCACCAAAACTGGAAAATTTGCACCCTTGTTTCCAGCCTGGAAACAACTCAAGAAACCTGGGTATTTAGGGCCAGACCCTGAGATCTGACAATCCCAATTCCAGCCTACAGTTGCATATAATCCAATGTAGGATCTAAAGGTTATCATTAGACAGAATGAGGCATCTCCCTCAAGCAACAGTCCCTTGGGGAGTGGCAATAAAATCTGAGAAGACAGAGGTGCTGTACAGACCGGCACTTTGCGCCAGTCTGCACATGTACTAGGGTTGCCTTGGGGTGTCCTTTCCAGACGCCCCGCAACCCTAGTACGTTGTAATCACAACGCCCATTCTACATGGGCACCGCCATTACAACGTCACAGCCACGGCGCCTCCAAATGGGGTGGAGCGGACATGACATCTTGCGCTGCTGAAGGGCGCCTGTGGCGCCCTTTCAGCGGCGCCAGAAGGAGCTCCAAAACGGAGCTCCTTCCTTTGTTTGTGTCGCTGGCACAGCCGTTGTTGGGGTGCATGAAGCCCCAAAGACACCCCTTTCCAAGCCATGGGGAAATGGCCTTTTGCCGCTTTCCCGCGGCCTCGAAAAGTGGCTGATTGGGGCCTCAGGGCTGCCACTGTGGCAGCTGAGGCCCCAATCCATTGGGGAAAGGGGCGGGTGCAGGCTGCCCCAAAGGGGCGGTCTGTACACCACCAGAGTTGTATGTGCCCTATGGTCTGCCCTCTCCCTGCCCTGGGCTCTTCTGGAAGCAAAGTATGCAAATATTCTACCACTGTACTATGGTTGAAGCTGTCTTTGCAGTCCTGGAAAAATTACAGAAGCAATAAACTGGCTGTTTAAATATACGATTCTACTCTATTATCAATGGGGCGATAGTAAATTTATTTTAGGATTTCAGTCTGTGTGTTAGTGGCTCCCAAATATTAAACAGTATTTGGAAGTGTTTGCCACAGGGCCAGATTCTCTGCCATGTTCACCCTTAGGTAGCAAGGCATCCAGCTCAGGCTCTGGATGGGAAAGTGGAACAACACTGAAGGGCATAGTTGTTTGTGCTATGCCACCTTCCCTGTGGATACTAAGCGAGCCAGTGAACCTTGGATGTACAGGAGTCCACTGGCCCATATTGAATTAAGATTCAATTCCAGTACAATCTACTTCTGTACATGAAATTGGAAGAGATATCATCTTGTTCTTTGCCTCAGGGATTAAAATCTTCTGGGCTAGTTCTTGATGTGTGAAATGTGGCACAACTTTCTGAAGGAAGTTCTGCCTGAAGAAGGCCTAAAATATTTCCTTATAAATTAAACCACTTGTTGGAAGTTTTGGAGAGCTGAGGAGGAGGTTTTCCCTCTTGTTATTGACTAAAACGACAGACCTACTGAAATGAGGTTGAAATTGATCACTGCTATGCAGGAAAACATGTTTTAGGGCTTAGCCACACAGAAGGTCCCAGGAAGACTGCAGAAGTTGATGATTATTTTGAGAATTAACAGCTGGAGAAACTAGCATAAAGAGACAGGATAATGGAAGTGAAACAATATCTACTGCATAATAGTGGAACAAGCTGACATTCTGATCCTGGAGAAGTATGAGGCTCTGATTATGCCTCCAAACATGTTCCATATTGAGTAATGTTCATGAAGTTTAACACCACCCAGGCTACTAAGTATTACAGCAGTTCATTTCCAAGAAACATAGCAGTTTCTGTGAATTTTAGACTCGAGTTATAAAGGTTATTGTTGTTGTTACTCACAGAGTTACAGAGAGAGAAAGGAGCTGTGTATGCCAGCTAGTCCAATCTCATAATCAGTTTAAGAAATCCAGAAGTGAGACATCTTCCCATTTTACCTACTCAGACTATGCATTGCTTTACCTTACAAGCGTTCTCCATTTTTAGATCTTCACAGAACCAGCAACATCTGAAACTCAGGAACATCTGTAGGAAATAATAACTTTGAATTTAGATCCACTCTACTTTTCTGGACTAACCAACTGGTGGTAACTGCCTGGCCCTCTCTTAGGAAGGTGGAAACATCTCTCTAAATTAGTTTTGATTAATAATATGAGCCATGACATTAGATGTGGGGCTCATTTCACAATTGATTAAAACAATACTCCATCCCAGAAAGGATATTTGTCCATCTTCCACTGGTCACAAATTCCCACAGATATGTAAATATAACAACTGCTCAATCTCCTCTAGAAACGACATGCTCTGAAACCCAAGACTAGTGCAAGTAGAGAGAAAGTTTAGAGCCATTCTAGCAGCTTGGATTGAGACTTTGCAATTCCTTTTGGTCATATCTGGTATACATTCTAGTTTTTTTGGAATTAGTATTGGCATGTTTCTCTCTTCTTCCTTCTAGCAATATTCAATATGGCAATACTCAGTTTTTCCTTATTTTAACAATCATAATTTTAGGGAGCTCATATCATTGAGCCCTTTTACTAACCACAAGGCCAAAGCTTTTGCTATCACAAAGATTTTGGAAGGAAGAGGACTTTTTTTAAAAAACTTATAGGTATCTTTCTAGTTTTATCAGTGTTAACAATTATCCTGTTGATGAGGTCAATAATTATAGTAGCCTATTGTAACAAAACAAGTACTGTCATTGCTGCTACTCATACTTCAAATAAAAGTTGGGTTTGACCTATTTCAAGTGAAATTGTTGTGTATCCAGACGTCTAGGCCAGGTCCCAGTTTTTCTTCTCAAGTCACAATCAAACAGATCTAGGTGCCAGAGTTTACATGGTTTCTACCTAGTGTTGGGCTAGAGAGAGCAGCTATACTGCTGGTGTACTGCCCACCCTGCTGCCCAGCAGTGTCCTTGCCTGAGCAGACTGAAGTGGTCTTGGAGGTTGTGTTGTAAAAACCAAGGACTGTGGTTCTGGGGATTTCAATACACAAACTGAGGCTGTCGTGATGAGGGCCAGCTCAGAACCTCACAGTTATGATTAAAACAATGGGGTGTCTCAGCACACCGTTGGTCTAACACATGATACAGGACATGCCATGGATCTCTTTCTTGCCATTGGGCTGATGGAGAATTATCTAATTTTAGAGGGGATTTCAGCCCTGTTTTGTGGTCAAATCATTGCCCACACTTGTTACAGAGCCTAGGGAGGTGGCCAGTACATTATCTGGTCAGTTTTTATGGGATAGGTTCCAGTTATTGAGGACGGATTAGGTGGACAAGATGCTTGAAGCAGTTCAACCTACCACATGTAAGCTTGTCAAGTAAGTTAATATAGTGTTGCACTATTTTTTCAAAAATGTTGTTGATTGTTGAAACTAATCTGTTACCCATTACTTGCATGTTGCTAAAGAATTGCTTTTAAATTATTTTAAAATCATTGTAAAATTGAAACATGCCCAAAATATGCCCCACCAGTAATGTTTTTGTCTGCTGCCTTACAGTGACTTGGCAGTCTTTCCATTCTGTTCTTTCCTCCCTTCTGTTTTTTGGGGACCATTCTGAAATAATAGGTAAATGTTTCTTGTTACTTTTTTAAAATACAGAGTTAATGTCATGGTTCTCCAGGGAGATGATGGTAATGAAGCAAATGAGACGGAGACTAGAGTGACGTTGGCAGAAGACTCAGAGTGAATGTGATCGAACACGGGCTAGAGCCTATTTGAAAACCTACTCTGTGGCAATGCGGGCAGCAAAGAAATCATTTTTTGCTGCCAGCATTGCATCTGCAAGGAGCCGTCCAGCAGAGCTGTTCCGAGTGGTCAGGGGCCTTTTACACACTCACCCTCAGGTAGAAGATACAGACCACTCGGAGGCACGCTGTGAAGAATTTGCACAGCTTTTGCAGATAAAGTTGCTCAGATTTGCTCCGACTTAGATGCTACAGTTGATACAGTGTCAGTGGATGTACCCTTGGCTCCTATCAGTCCAGTGTTAATGGATGCTTTTCAACTTGTGCAGCCTGATGATGTGAACAGGATCCTTGGAGAGGTAAAAGCCACCACATGTATCTTAGACCCTTGTCCTTCTTGGCTTATTAAACAGGCCAGAGGAGGACTGGCTGAATGGGTAAAGGAGGTAATCAATGCCTCCCTACAACAAGGCAGAATTCCATCCTGCCTAAAGGAGGCTGTTGTGAGGCCTCTGTTAAAAAAGTCATCCTTGAATCCCACAATAATGAAAAACTATCGGCCAGTGTCTAACCTACCATTTCTGGGCAAGGTTTTGGAACATGTGGTGGCTTCCCAGCTCCAGGGATTTATGGATGAAATGGATTATCTAGATCCATTTCAATCTGGTTTCAGACCTGGCTAGGGAACAGAGACAGCCTTGATCGCCTTGGTGGATGACCTATGCAGGGAACTGGACAGGGGGACTGTGTCCCTGTTGGTTCTCCTGGACCTCTCAGTGACTTTTGATACCATCGATCATGGTATCTTTCTAGACCTCCTCTCTGGGATGGGGCTTGGAGGTACTTGGAGAAGAAGAGCCCTCCCTCCGGTCCATCTGCCTTGGTCCAGGCCTCCGAGGAGAGAAGAATGCTGGACCTGATCCCCTCCCCCCCTCACCAATCCCTTCTCCTTTTGTGTCGTGTATTTTTAGATTGTAAGCCTGAGGGCAGGGAACCATCTTTATCCCCTCTGTTGTAAGCCACCTGGATTCCCAGTGATTGGGCAGCATATAAATAAATCCTATTATTATTATTATTATTTTATTATTATTATTATTATTATTATTATTACTGTTCTACAGTTGGCTCTTCCTTCCTGGAGGGGAGAACTCAGAAGGTGGTACTGGGGGACTCCTGTTCGACCCCCTGGCCATTGACCTCTGGGGTCCTTCAAGGTTCTGTATTGTCCCCTATGCTGTTTAACATATACATGAAACCGCTGGGAGAGGTTGTCCAGAATTTTGGAGTGCGGTGTCATCAATATGCAGATGACACTCAACTCTACTACACCTTCCCAACTCAATCCAAGGAGGCTGTCCTGGTCCTAAACCAGTGCCTGTCTTCAGTAATGGACTGGATGAGGGCAAACAAGTTGAAACTTAATCCAGACAAGACAGTTGGTCAGTTGAAAGGCAGATCGGGGAATAGGGATCCAGCCTATGTTAGATGGGGTCACACTCCCCCTGAAGACACAGGTTTGTAGTTTGGGAGTACTCTTGGATTCAGCTTTGAACCTCGAGGCCCAGGTCTCTGCTGTGACAGGAGTTCTTTTGCACATTTAAAACTTGTGCGCCAGCTGCGCCCGTTCCTTGAGAAGCCAAATTTGGCCATGGTAGTACATGCCTTGGTTACATCCCTTTTGGACTACTGTAATGGGCTCTACATGGGGCTGCCTTTGAAAAGTGTTCGGAAAATTCAGCTGGTTCAAAGAGCTGCTGCCAGGCTATTAACCGGGGCAGATTACAGAAACCATACAATGCCCCTGTTGAAACAGCTTCGTTGGCTGCCAGTTTGTTTCCGGGCACAATTCAAGGTCCTGGTTATTACCTACAAAGCCCTACATGGCTCAGGTCCACACTATTTGGCAGACTGTTTCTCCTGGTATGAACCGGCCCAGACTCTAAGTTCCTCTGGGGAAGCCCTTCTCTCTGTCCCAACATCATCACAAACACTGTTGGTGGGGACATGAGAGAAGGCCTTCTCAGTGGCTGCCCCTAGACTCTGGAACTCCCTGCCCAGGGTGATCAGAACGGCTCTCTCCTTGATGGCT
The DNA here is from genome assembly GCF_019175285.1 of Sceloporus undulatus. Classification (NCBI taxonomy): domain Eukaryota; kingdom Metazoa; phylum Chordata; class Lepidosauria; order Squamata; family Phrynosomatidae; genus Sceloporus; species Sceloporus undulatus. Next base: position 31,393,289 of record NC_056525.1, on the reverse strand, counting down.
TTCCGCCGGCAGGTCACACAGGCATTTAGGGAATTACTATAATGACAGGCTGGGATGTTCGATGTTGGACCAGTTTAAAAATTCTTTTCAATGTACTTTTTATTTTATTGTACTATATATTTTTTTAAAAAAAGTTTAATACTGTGAAGCCGCTCTGAGTCCCAGTCCTGGGAAAAGAGCAAGATACAAACAAACAAACAAACAAACAAGATAGCCCCCCTTATTATTTTTTAAAAAGAAAAGTAATGAGTAATATGGTTCCTTTTTATGTATCACCTTCAAGACGTGGGATGAATAGAGAGATGATCTAGTTCATCCTTTTTTTACCATGGAAATATCCTTGAAATAATTTTCAGTTTTCAAGGAACTCTGCAATAAAAAATATGATATCCACAGGTTAAAAAAAATATTTATTTTGTAAAATGGATCATGATTTCTTGTGAAACCCCAAACAACCACTCATGGAATCATCATCATCATCTTTATCTTTATCTTCTTTTTCTTTCCTTCTTTTTTCTGATGATATAGGGATTCAAAGCAGCTACCAACAAATTTAAAACAGTACAAATTAAAAACAATAAACCTTTATTAAGAAGCCTTGCTCTGAATACTAAAACTGAACCAGAAGCATGCCAAGCACAGAGAGTATCTGCCACGAACCTCTGTCATTTCTCTGTCCTTGAAGCCAAGCAGTCCTCAAAATGTTGCCTGATCTTTCACATGTGGAGATAAAACAGTAAAGCAATAATTTCCCTAGGACAGCCAGTCTTTCTGAATCTTAGGTATTTCAACTGGGACCCTGATTGCTCTTTTAAAACTATGAATTAGAAAGAAAATTCTGAATATTTGCCAAATGAAATGGGTTAGATAAAAAATATCTTTAAGAATTATACCCATAGGTAATCTGTTCCTGATTAAGGTATATGAAGGGTTAAAATGCGTTGTGTCTGCTTCCCTGTCATACCAAACACTTGTGCATTAGTATGCTGTCTTGTTCTCTGTCCCAAAATAGCTGATAAATAGTGACCTTTCTATTCTGAAGAGCTGGACCCAATTCAAAGGTCCCTCCCCCAAATCAATTTTTCCCAGTTCTAAAAGAAACTGATTCTGGAAGATATAAAACAACATAGCATTTTCTAGGGTAGAAAGACTTCTAATAAAAGAAAGCAACCCTTCCCAGACCATTGGATTCAGCTGTGACGTTCAGCAGTGTCTTGTTTTGGGGCCCTTTCACACTGCAAATTTATAGTACTATGGAGCGTTACAGACCGCCTAAAAGCGGCGGTCTGCCGGCGCTACCGGTTGCTCCGTGAGGGAGCCGCAGCAACCAAACCTCACAACTCCCTCATGGAACAAAAAGAAGCCCCAAAATGGTGCTTCTTTTTGCGGTGCAGTTATGATGCCGCGAGGTGCCAATGGCGCACTTGCGGCGTCATTTGCGATGCGCGACATATGGATGCAATGCGTCCGCTACGTCAAGATGGTGGCACCCGTGTGGAACGGGCGCCACCATTTTGTGTGTGCTCCGCGCGTATTAGGGTTAGGGGCGTCAGGAAGTGACGCCCCTTTCTAACCCTAGTACGTGTGAAGCGCGTACTATAGGCCCGTGCGGAACAGGCCAATGATTCCACTTTACAACTGCAGTGTGAGGTTGAATATTGAGAATTCTCAGCCACTGAGTTTTAGTACAGTGTGGCAATTCCCAGCTTGGCTTTGAAACCCACTAGGTGATCTTGGGCAAGTCACACTCTCTCAGCCTCAGGGGAAGTCAACGGCTTGGCAAACCCCCTCTGAACAAATCTTGCCAAGAAAACCCATGATAGGTTTGCCTTAGGGTCATCAAAAGTTGTAAATGACTTGAAGGCACACAACAAAAACAACAACAACAACAACAACCTCACCAAACTACAAACCCCAGGAGTCCATAGAATTCAGCTACAGCCATTAAAGTGGAATCCAGTACTATAGTTAGTTACTGTGAAAGGGCTCCTGGGTGGTTGCTATGTTTTTTCTCAGCAGAACACAGGTTAATGGCATGTCAGCCCTTATTATCAACTTTAGCTCTAGAGGTCCCTAGTTTAATTCTTTTTATGACAGCACATCTCTCAAGTACTCACTAGTTTATCCTAAGTGCAGCCTCTGTAGTGTGTCTGTAACCACCACAAAACTTATTTAGTGTACAGTCTAAAGGAGAAAGGAGCAGAAAGATGATTTGTCTCAATGCTGAAGTCTCATATTCTTCCATCCTCTTGCTAAAGCTGTTCTTCAGCCCTGTCCTTACAGAGGTTTGTTTTTCACCAGTATAAAAGAAACCTTTGCATTGTAATCAGTAGGTGGAACTACTGTTAGACTACCTCCTCTCCAATTTGATGGGTTTGGTGGGTAGGGATTTGGAGACTGAGGAGCCATAGTTCAAGTGAGTTCATTGTCAGTACTAGAGGCCAAAAACACTTTTTCCTCCTTTTCTTTTTGGTCTTGTGAGGAAACTTAAAAGCCTGGTTAAGGACCAGAAATGGGAATCTGCATCTCCCTTTCTGAATGGAGTTCATTGTTGATTATCTCCACAGAGAAGATCTAGTCAATCTTATTGCCCCGGGACACTGTCTCTGGATCACAGGACTGCACCTTTAATTTCTGACTTTAAATCTTATTATACACAACAAAAGAATTTGTATGAATTTATTTTAAAAAAGCAGTACAGCTATCTGTTTCTAGAACCATTGTCATTGTTGTCATCATCATCATCATCATCATCATCATCATCATCATCATCGCATTTATATTACACTTGTCCCTCCACATTTGTGGCTTTGACTTTTGAGGATTTGATTATTCACTGATTTGATTAATATGTTCTCTCTAGGAATCTCTAGATCCTCCAGTACAAATGTATGGTCAACTTGAATGAAATGTTGCCCTGAAGGACCTAGAGATTCCTAGAGAACACTCCACTAAGCATTTGTAGCTCCTCCAGTGCAATTCTATGGTCAATGTCTGGCAGATGTTGACCACAGAGTTGCACTGGAGGACCTAGAGATTCCTAGAGAGGTAAAAACATAGTATTTTTGTTATTTGTGATTTTTCCACATTCATGGGGGTCCTGTGCCCCTAACCTGAGCAAATGTGGAGGGACAAGTATAATAGTCATTAAACAACATTACCAATATAGTCACTCCAAAACATATTTCAGAACACACTATCTATATTTTTTCATGGAGTGTGACACTGTATCTTTCAAGAACAAAGCCACATGTTTCTATTGCTCAAAGATTTTTACACAGCACCTTTGTTTCTAAATGTCTATGTTGTTCATTCATAACCTAAAGGGAATGAGGATCAGGAAATGTCAAGACAAATATCAAATCCTAAACTAATACTGATGGCCATTTTAAATAGCCTTGCTATCCCTAGGAATGAGAAATAGACATTTTTACAGATAGACAGGTGTTATACTAAAGGCATCTGGATATCCCCTCTCCTTTGAGTCTTACCGCCTCATTCTTTCTTTCTCCCTCACACACACATACCTATGCAAACAAGTGATATTACGCACATATATACTTAAAGTGTTTGCAGTTCTGTGCACTAGGCTGCTAAAAAAAACTGATTTTAAATGCAGAGGACTCCAGCCATACAGAATAGGCATACAATGGAACAGACAGGTGTTTGGCTATCAAATCAGTGTAAAAAAAAGATATCATGAATAAGCAGGTGCAGGGCTATCAAACTGAACAAATAACTGTATAAAGGTGGAGAGTTATCAAACTCAGCAATATTACATTTTGATAAGCTCTTCTATTCTGCTGACACACAAGTATCATGCTCATCCCACTGTTATCTTTGCTCACAGCTTTTAATCATTTATGTAGTGCTTCAAAGATTTGCCTCAGTCCTACCGGCAAACACGACTCCATGGATGATGACCCAAACCCAAACCATGATGCTGAGGGAAATGGATGGATGCCTAAGAAAACCCTATGAAATTTATGGGTATACCATACATCAACAAATGACAGGGAAAGCACATACACACACATATAGGTGGAAAACAAAAAGAAGGAATCAGCTCAAAGATCATCTGACACCTCCTCACATTCCTCCTCCAGAATAATGCTTGATTTCTTTTGACCCAAGTGCTGCTGGGCTTGGCTTGGCCAAAGAAACCTCAGGGCCCGTCCAATGGTTTGACCAAAAGTTTTCAATCGCACCACAAGGTCCTCGCTGGCCATCAGGTACAGCAGAGGGTTCAGGGCACTATTGAGGCTGGCCAGGCCTCGGGTCACCTGGTAGGAGACATAGATGTTCCTTAAAGTCTGAGAGCAGGACCCCTGGAGTTGCCACCTGCGGGACTGCAAGTTCAGGTTCCGAAAGATGTGATAGGGGAGGAAACAGACCGAGAAAAGCACCAACACCAGCACCACCAAGGTGATACTCCTACGCTTGAGGACGGGGTCCACATTTTGATTCCTCCAAAGGACCATGACCACACGGCAGTAGCATCCGGTGATGATGAGGAAAGGGACAACAAAGCCAGTTACAGTGATGGTCAAGATATATGGCATGTAAGTATCCAGGTTCTCATGGTGTGTTGTGTCATGGCACCTCACCCCCGCCTGGTCCATTTTACTGAAGCTGAAATCCGGAGACAGCTGGATGATGACCCAAACCCAAACCATGATGCTGAGGGAAATGGATGGACTGAGGGTCTGGCATCTGCCCAGCATCCTCAGAGGGTGAACAATGCCCAGATAACGGTGGACACTGACGCAGGTCAGAAAGCCAATGCTGGCATAGAGGTTGAGATGGAAGAGAAGCCGGGTCAAGCGGCACCAGCCTGGGCCAAAGACCCACACCCGGCCCTGTAGATAGTAGGAGACTAGGAAGGGCAGAGTGATCACATACAGCAAATCTGCCACCCCCAAGTTGCACACCAGCACACCCAGGGCGTTCCAGCCGCTCTTCCGAGAGGTGAGGCACAGATTCCACAAGCCCAGCCCATTCCCCAGAAGCCCCATCAGGGAGACCACCAGGTAAAAGGCAGGCAGGAACCACTGGGTGAAGTCTGTGTTCACTGGGCACAGGAGGAGCTCGGCCTTCAAGGTGGGGGCAAGGCTGGCATTGAGGACCAGGCTGACTCTGGCTCCATCCTTCCCTTCCATGATGAGGCAGATGGCAGTCAGTCAGAATCAAAACAGACCCCTTGAAATCCAGGGAGGAGGATTTTCTAGGGAAAAAGGCTTTTCTTAAAAGGAAACCAAGGAAAAGGCAGCTGCATGAAAAGGTAACGTCCAGGCAAGATGGATCTCTGGATTCTCCAAATGAAAGGGTGGCACAGGAGGCAGCATTTCGTGGGCACCATGAAGAGCTTGGCAGCCAAGACCCAACAGGTTTCCAAAAGAACGCGATGGGAAGGGATGATCTAGAGAGAAAACCAGGTGCAAAAGTTTTTTTGTTGCTCTTCCGACGGCAGCTCTTTAAAGGCGGTTGGCAGTGCCAAGGGTGGGCAAAAGTGACGCTGAAGAAGGGATCCTGTTGCCCTTGCTTGGAGTCCTTCTGACTCCGCAGTCAGCCTTCCTCTGAAGTCTCCCGATGCCAGGCCAAAGGGCCACGTGCCCATGCCACCCTCAGGGGCACTGAGAAAGGTCCGAAAGCCCAGGAGATGATGCCCAGCGCTGGGCTCGGAGCAGATTGCAAAAGGGGACGGAGGAGAGGGAGGGAAAGGGGTGGCGATCCTGGAGGACCAGGGCGGGGTCCGAAAGTGAAAGGGCAGCAGCTGGGGGGGGGGGGGGGGGGGGGAGAGGGGAAAGTGCTGTTCTTGTTGTTCTTCTTAGCCACTCTCCAGGCGATCGCGACCCTCTGGATGAGGCATCTCCAGGACCTCCTCTCCTCCACTACTCTGCTTCACTCCTGCAGATTCAAAGCCTGCAGAAGAGAAAGTTAAGAGGTGATATGACAGCTCTGTTTAAGTATTTGAAGGGGTGTCATATTGAGGAGGGAGCAAGCTTGTTTTCTGCTGCTCCAGAGAACAGGACCCAGAACAATGGATGCAAGCTCCAGGAAAAGAGATTCCACTTCAACATTAGGAGGAACTTCCTGACAGTAAAAAGAACTGTTGGAGAATGGAATATACTGCCACGGAGTGTGGTGGATTTCTCCTCTTTTGGAGGATTTTAAATGAGGCTGGATGGCCATCTGTCAGGCATGCTTTGATTGTGAGTTCCTGCATGACAGGGGGCTGCACTGGGTGGCACTTGGGGTCTCTTCCAACTCTGAGTTTTGAGAATCAAAGTCCTCTAGAATGTGGCACTCAAATGTACTCTGCCTCTGAAAGCTTATGTTCCATTTCTCATTTTAAAGGTATTATCTATCTCCATGTTTTGTACTCTAATGAAATCTGTAAGTTTATGATAAGAAGACATGCTTTGCCTAGCACCCTCCTGCATCAACCTAAATATAGGCTGAGATAATCATCCCACAAGTCTAAGGTGACATAGGTCCAAAACACACTGCAGAAATAATTCAATTTGACACCGCTTTAACTGCCCTTGCTCAGTGCTAAGGTATTTTATGAGCTGTAGTTTATTGTGGCACCGGTGCTCTCTGACAGAGAAGGCTAAGTGTCTCACAAAACTACAGTTCTCAGAATTCCCTAACATTGACCCAGGGCAGCTAAAGAAGTCTCAAGCTGGATTATTTCTGCAGTGTGTTATTGGGCCATTGTGACTGGCAACAATAGAACTGGCTTTCCCTGTTGTAGTATTATGTTTACAGACCTCTTTTTGAGACTATAAATACCAGAATCCCCCAGATAATATAGTCAGTTGCCATGCTGACAGAGGGATTCTCGGTTATATTTCACAAAAGTAAGATTTTTTTTTTAAAGTTCTACTCTTTGCAGGAACAGGGAAAGGCCTTTTATTTTTCCAGACTTTGTTTTTGTTTGTTTCATAGAATCATAGAATGTTTGATGAGATATTTTATGGTACTGTGTTATTGTTGTTGTTTTTTATCTTGTACTGATTGTTGTTTTAATATACAGGTATACCTCAGTTTACAAAGAATGCTTTTGGGCATTCCTTTAATAGAAAATTTGGTGCTGGGTCAGAAAAAAGCATGGAAAGAATAGGATAGGTTCCTGTAGCACAAAAAAGGAGAGCAGTTCAACATGTTTCAGGAAACTTTTTATTCCCAACTAATAATATGCACATGTGAAATCATAGAATCATAAAGTTGGAAGAGACCACCAGGGCCATCCAACCCAGCCCCGCACCATGCAGGAATATACAATCAAAGCTATCCTGACAGATGGCCATCCAGCCTCTGTTTAAAAATCCCCAAAGAAGGAGACTCCACCACTCTTTCAGGCAACATGTTCCACTGCTGAACAGCTTGCCATTAGGAAGTTCTTCCTGATGTTTAAGTGGAACCTCTTTTCCTGTAGTTTGAATCCATCACTCCATGTCCTAGTCTCCGAAGCAGCAGAAAACAGGCTTGCCCCTGCAGTTATTTCTACAGAAGTCTTAGAGAACACACTGGCCAGGAAGCTAGGCAAAAACTTTACAGCCTCTTATCATTGTCCTATAAGAAAAGAACAAAATCAGAAAACAGTAGGCAACTGCACCGAATGTTGACTATATTATATAGTGGAATTAGCCACACAGTCACTGATACATTTTCCCTCTTTGGAAGAGAAATAACAAATGGGAAGTAAGCATTTGGGCTGACTTCAAGATTACATCAAAATATAAAGAAATAAAGATTAAAAAGAAAATGTACTATTAATTAGTATTTCATTGAATTTTGCTTTTAGTTTAGATAAACACAACAAATGTAAATATAACAATGAAAGGGCAACATAAGCAAAGATAGCAGGAGCAAAGAGGAACAAAAAGGAGAAGGGATGGGAGGTCAATGCTCATAGGTAGTCAATGATAATAGGTTTTGCTAATTTTCCAAGGTCTCCTTTTATGAAGACACCATAGACAAAACCGTCAGCTAGGCAAAGAATTCAATACAGCTTCTGGCCGAAGAGCAACTTCGTTCAGAAGAGACTCAAGAAGAGCCAAATGTTCACTGAGCAAAGCGCAGGTCATGAACCACATGTCGTCTCCCAGGTCTAGTTTTGTGGGCTCTTGTTTTACCCAGGGCTGAAGCGCCCCCAAATTCCCTCTGGGAGTGTGGAGGGCATTTTCACCACATTTGTAGCTCCCCCCCCCCCCCCCCCCGCTCCTGGATCAAAACAAAGTTTTGCAAAAAGAAAAATTGCCTCACAATGCTTCAAACCACAAAAACAGGCATATGTAACCCAAAAGCCATACCCCAGCCTGCCAAAAAACTTCCTTGAATAAACAAGGGGGTAGCACTGAGAGTTAGCCAAAGTCAATAGTGGGTTAATAAGAGGAGTTGTCAGCTGGAGAAGCACACAGAAGAGAGTTGTCAATAAGCTGAGTTTGACTAGCCAGAACAGGGTCTTGCCAGGTTGGATTTCAGGCAAAGGCATAGCCTGATACAGGAAAGGTGTCAAGGTCAAGCTTCAAGGGCCTATGATAAGATTTGTTCTTGACTGAGCCACATTGCTGGGATGGGCATGTGCTCAAGCTCAGCAACTATAGGGGATGGATCTCTTTCTATCTATGCTTCCAATGCCAGACAGCTGCCTTGGGTGTGCTTAGTTTCTGCTGTGTTATTCTTTGATGAAGGTGAGCGCTTCCACAAAACTGCACTATCATCATGTCTCCTGAGTCTGAAACAGAACAGCCGCCAAGTCAGAGAGAGACTGAGGATATCCTCAGTCTCTCTCTGACTTGGCAGCTGTTCTGTTTCTGACTCCATCTGTGCTCTTTGATCTTCTGGGACTAATGGATCATCTCAGACCCCATCTGCAGAAGTTCCTCAGGCTCATGTTCTGACACCGACTCTCCCAACTGATTTTCCTCCTGGCTCTCCTCCTCCAAGGAGGACGCCTCCTGGTAGGTCACTGGAGGAGATCCCTGCAATGGACATCATTTACATTGACTTCTAAAAGACTTTTGGCAGTGTTAATTATACCATTATCATGATTAATGAATAACAAAGTGCATTATTAATGCTTACTTGCTGTGTTAATTTTTTTTTTAAACTACATGGGGGGGAAACCTACATTGGCTAATCCCCTCCATTCCTCACCCACTCACTGAAGTAATGTTTGTTACATAAAAAAAAATATATCTATAAATATAGTATTAATGGCATTTTTTATATTTCTGAAAAATATGTGTGTGAAAAACACACACATAAACTGCAATCTTGAATGCATAAAGATAGTGTGGTAATTCCACATGTGGAACTGCACTATTCTGAGTCATTTACCACCTCCTGGACTTATTGTAGAGCTGCTGAAGAACTGTTAAATTGACTGGCTCTATCCCCATAGCCTGACAGGAAGCAATTCCATCATCCATTGAGGTCTGCCAGAGTCCTCCAGAGGTGTCAGCAGCTGGTGTAATCATTTCACATCTGGCTATGGAGATCTAGCCTCTCTCCACTAGATGGAATGGCTACAGAATGGGGGCTGCAATGGCTTTCTGGTAAATCTGATGATGAGGGAGTAGATTTTGGGAAGAAGGGAATACCAGTCTCCAGAATGACCAATAAAGCTTTATCACATGGGATGAATCCTGTGCAGAAGCTAAATTTAAACTGAAAACAACCAACATTTGAAGGTTGTTTTTCAGATGATTTTTGGGGTTAACCCAAACAGAAAGTTGAAAAAACCCGCATTTGCAGGATATTTTTCAAACAACGTTTGCATGAAAGAGAAATAACGTGACAATAACCCAGATGCAAAGTCGTCAAAATCAGCTCCTTTTTACTTTTGTTAAATTCTGAAAGTACAAAGGAGTCTTCCATTAGGATTATTTTTGCGTAATTTCTCTTTCATGACAAACAATACCTGGATTTTAAAATTCCGTTTCTGCATGGAATTTTACCAATTTGCCCTCAGTGTGATAAACTCCATAGACAGGTTTAAGATTAATTTATGCCTGTGTGTGCCACTAACAGGATATCAGCTATAAGGAATTACAAGCAATATTGTTGTATTTAACACATTCCTTCCAAGCTTTGATGTCATATCCAATTACTATTTTGCACCTGGTTCTATTTGATAGCTCCTGGGGGTCTAGTAGACACAAACAAGCATCAGCCCCAATTTTGTCCATGATTTCTTTATACAGGGCCCCTTTAGCTCCCTGTAATAGCAGTCCTATTATGCACTTCTAGAACCAGCATGGTGCAGTATTTTGAACATTGGACTATGATCTGGATCTGAATCCTTGCTCAGCCACAGAAACCCGCTAGGTGACCTTGGTCAAGTCACACTAGCTTGGCTTGTGAAGACAGCAAAGACAAACTCCCTCTGAACCAATCTTACAAAGAAAACCCAGGTTCACCATTGGGTTGCCATTAGTTGGAAAACAATTTGAAAGCACACAACAACAACAGACAGGGAGGCTGAGATCTAGGATCTGTGCCAGTGTAATTGTGCAACAGTCTGAGGACCTTTGAGGCTTTACAGCAGTAAGAATGGAGTGTTTGTCCAAAAAGTAAGCATACATCCATCTCGTGATGTGCAGTGTTTGCCTTTTCTTTCATTCCTCCTCCCCTCTCCTTTTCCCCCTGTTCCCTCCTTCCATTTTTAAGGATCTAGCATCAAGAAAGAGGTGAAAGCTATGTATCACAGCACAAGAATGTATAGGACACTGTCTTCCCCCACTTCCAGTAATCTATCTACCATAGTCTGGCCTTTTGGGATCAATTGGGTGTAGCTCTTTGGTGTTTCAGACAGAGCGTCTCTGCCTTTACCTATTACCTTGTCTTTTGCACTGAAAATGACAGAGACTAAACCTAGAAAAACTCTATTAAACAAGTATTCTACTACTGAGCTGCATTTTTGCCCCAAGAAGGTAACAAATTCCCTCCCAGCATCTAGATGTTTACTTTCTTTTGCCTTTCTTCTTTCATCCAAACATGCACAGCATGTGTGAGCTGAGATACAGCCAGATTTCTGAGACCTGTTTACACATATGGGACTTATATCCTCCCCTCCAGTCCTCAGGATGCTGGAATGCTGCCTAGTAGGTTAACAGAAAAGTTACTTTTTTTGGATCAGAATTCCTAGAATCTCCCACTAATATCTCCATTCCTTGTATGAAGTTTATGTGTGGAGAAAGAAGATTCAGTCTGGTTATGCACCCTCCTGCAGCATCCCAGTCAATGAAGGTGAGGCACCTATTGCCAGGGCTGGGGAGGCAGGTTCTTCCCTCAGTGTAGCTGCAGTAGTATTTCCAGGAATGGTGTGCTCAATATATGTTGGACTAAAACTCCTGCCATAGCCATGCTGGCTATAGGATGACGGTAGTCAAAAATATCTTGAGAGTGAGAAGGAGGAATATCAGCTACTTATATATATGTAAGAAAGGGTTGAACTGAAGAATACCATTAGCATTTGAGTTAAGTCTGCTCCCTGCCCTTGGTGACATAAGCTTAAGAGACATTTAAAAAGTTGTATAAACATCTTTGAGCATGTCTGCATGTCTATGTGTTACATCCTGGCCTTCATCAGGTCCCAGCATGGCTTACAAAATTTAAAATCATAGTAAAGCACAATTGAAAGAAAAATTCTCTTTATGGTTGTTCAGTCATGGAAGCCATGAATGCCACACAACTCAGGAAGCTAGGCAGAACTTTATTGTCTCTGTCTCCAAAAAGATTAGTATAGACAATGGAAAATCTTGATTTTGCTTAGTTATATATAAAACCAGTGACACTTTAAGACTAAACTGTATAATGGCACTATCTGTATACTTCCTTATTTGCTGTCATTTATTTTAAATCTGCAGAACATTGCTTAATTTGAGGGAACATCGTCTAGCCCTGGGTGTATCCACATTGCAGAATTATTTTAACTGTCATGGCTCCATCCTTTGGAATCCTGGCTTTTGTACTTTGTTGAGGTATTCGGCCTGATTTGTCATATAAATTTGGTTATATGTGAACAGTATCTCCCCAAACTACAAATCCCAGGATTCCACAGGATATAGTCATGGCAGAAGTTGTGTCAAACTGCTTTAATTCTGCAGTGTGGATTTACCCAGGGCTTGATGACCTTCTTCAAATCAAGTACTGTAGTATCATGTTGATTTAAAACCAGTGACAGCAAACTGGAAATGGAAAAACAAACATATTTTAAAGCTGATTGATTGCACTTTTTTGTATGTTTGTTTACACAGTTAGTGCCCTAGAACATGTAGAACCTGTAGAGTTAAAAATACAGTACTGTATAAACTGACTTCCACTCAACTTGTCTGACTTTTCCCCAGATGGACATGCATAGGATTGCTCTAACAACATGCAACATTTAGGGATTGGGGCATTTTGCTTTGTTTTGTTTACAAACCCAAATATTTTTACACCCCTTGAAATATGTGTTGAGAGCCTTGTATTTTGTTTTTGGAAGCTATTGGCGTGCCTTTGTATTTTTAACTTATAAATCCTTTTATAGTTTTTTCGTGGGTTTTTTGGGCTTGTGTTCTGGAAGAAATAATATGAATCCTTTAACTTTATATCCACAGCTTTAATAGTTGTTATTATTTCTACAGTTCTTGGCCTGTGCTGTTTTTTCTACTGCTAGCAGCTGCCTTTGAATTTTCTCACCGTTCCCTCTGTGAACCACAGACAAACTTATCTCATCACATATCTTCCAACATTTTGTCAAAGAAGCAGCATTCGCCAGCATTTCAAACTCAACTGTATAGTCTTATATAGACTCCCTTTCTCTCCTCATATTACTATGGAATTTAGAACATTCCAGCATAATGTTTGGCTTGAACACATACTGTTTTGTAAGGCCTTTTGCAGGTCTTTTAAACATTTGTCTCCTGGCTTCCACAACTGCAACTCAGGCCCAGAACAGACCGCCCCAAAAGGGCATCCTGGCGGTGGCTTGTTTCCCTCTGGAGCGACACCGCAGCAGCCAAACTGCCCAGCATCCCTCTGCCCCAAAAAGAACCTGGAAAAAATGAGTTCTTTTTGGGTCACTGGGCGTACTCGTGACATAAGCAACACGCTGCAACATCTATATGCTGCGTGTTGCATACATCAAGATGGCAGCACTCATGTAGACGGGACACCGCCATTAGGCTGCCGGCATGCCATGCTAGGGTTAGGGCCCATGCGGTTGATACGCGGTCCCTAACTCTAGAATTGGTGGCAGCACACCACATTGTCTGTCCTGGGCCTCAGTTCACAAACAAAGTATGTTTTATTGCTAGCAATACTAAGAATTATTGCTTCCTCTTTGTCCAAATCAGTGATTTAATATATTTTGGCCAATTCTCTTTTTCAGTATTGAACTCCACTTTCTCATAATGGGGAACTTCATCTTTTCACATGAAGTCCCCTTTTCTCAGATCCATTTTTACTCTTTTTTATAAGACAAAGAACATTCTGCTGAAAAAACCAGAAAGAACACATAGGAGCCAAACTAGATTTGATGATGGGAATCTTGTGTTTTGTTCATGTGAACACAACAAAGCCGGAGAAATAATGTTTAGGATCCAGTGGGTTTTTAACTTTGGCCCGAGACAGATGGGCCAAAAGTGCCACCTTGCCACCAAAATTAGGGTTCCAGAGCGCGCGGCAACCACATGGTCCAGAACCCTAGTACGTGCAGGCAGCGGCCTAATAGTGGCTTCCTGTCCACACGGGGGCCGCCATCTTTATGTAAGCAATGTGCAGCATCTGCACATCACTGCATGTCGCTTACATCACAGGTGGCGCACTCATGACGTAACCTGGGCACCACAAAAAGAACCCAGAAGAATCAGGTTCTTTTTACTCCGGAGGGATGTCGTGCGTTTTGGCGGCTGCGGCATCCCTCCGGAGTTAAAACAGGTGCCTGCAGATTGCCATTTTTGGGTGGTCTGTAATGCGCCTTAGGTTTTTCAAGAAATTCTTTAACTTTGAATGGTCACCACATATGTTTTAACTGCTCGTGGAATCAGCCCACGGAACAATTATTAACCCATCTATTGTTTGACACTTATCTGGAGGCCTACTCTGCTTCGTAAGAGCCAGCATAGTGTTGTGGTTCAAATGTTGTGGCTCTTTCACACTACACAATTATAGCACTATTATTCCACTTTAACTACCATGTTCACAACCTGTGGAATCCCAGATTTTGCAGTTTAGGAGGTAAATTTAGAATTCTCATCTAGAGAGCTCTAGTGCACCATGATACTACAAACCACAGGATTCAATAGGCTGTTGCCATGGCTGTTAAAGTGGAATATAGCAGTATAAATGTGGAGTGTGAATGGGTCCTTGGCCTAAGATGCTGCGAGAACAGGATTTGTATCCCTATTTAGACATGGGAACCCAGTGGGAGACCCAGGCCACGTACATGGAAGGCAATGGAAAACCTCCTGAATAAATCTAACCAGGAAAACCCTAGGTTAGAAATAAATTTGATTTATTTCAGTGGGAAATCAAATTGATTTCAGTGGGATACACATTGAAGTCAAAGGGACATAAGAAGAAAACGTGTGGATGGATTTATGTAACAAAGGCTTGAAACAGACGGGCCAAAAGGACCACCTTCAGGCTGATCTTGGGGCATGGTGTTCTCCAAACTAAAAAACAACAACCTTTGACAGAGATGAGAACTGATACCATACACTAGCTGGACTGGGAAGCTATGATCTAAATGACAATCACAATTGAAATGAGCCCATTAAATCAGTTGTTGAATGGTGAGCTGACATGAAGATAAATCCCATTCATCCAATTGAACTGACAAGAAGATTCAGGTGTGTGACTGAAATGTTAAGGTTGGTGGCTCAAGGTCAGTGGGACAGTGGACCCACTCCAAGTTTGAGATAGCTCTGGAAGAGATGTCTAAGGTGTTGAATGAATTTTGCAGGTAGGAGTCAGAACCAAAATTCCCCAAAGGCAACAGATCCTGCCTAATCTTGGAAGCTAATCAGGATCATCCCAGGTTAGTACTTGGGTGGGAGACTGCCAACGAATACCAGGTGCTGCAGGCTGTATTTCAGAGGAAGAAAGTGAAAAAAACACCTCTGAGTATTCCTTGCCTAAGAAACACCTATGAAATTCATGGGGTCACCAAAATTTGACAGGCGACTTGAATGAGCCTACACACACAGGGACACACCATACCCTCAGAAAAATTACCCCCAAGTGTTCTTTAGGAGACAAGGGCACTTTTGATGGGCTGTTTTAGACCCAGGAGAAGCCTGTTTTTTTGGTTATATGTGAACAGCCTAGATAACAAACAAATTTGATTGCTTCATCTTATTTAGCCTGGTCCTGCATGGAAATCAGAAAGTTAAAAGAAGACAAACATCTGGATGTAGATCATAACCATTTAAACCTATCATTTTAATACATTGGCCACTGACATCAACCTCTACTTTTGTCTTGCCAGCTCTAACCGGACTTCTGGTTTTTGCTTATACTAGACTGGGACAAAATGTTGAGAACTGGCATCATTTTAATAGGAAAGAAACAAAGCAAGAGGAAACATATGGCTTGTTTCATAATTCAAAATAAACCCATTTCCTTTTAAAAACTGGATTCACTGGTAACTCTTCACCACTTTTCAAATGTTTGGTCAGTTTTCCAGTTTTCTGCCTGCAGATCTAGAGTGAGACCATTAGATGGCATTTGAACTTCATTCTTGAGCCCAAATAAAACTTGCAATCACTTGAGTAAAATACTGAATAACCCCACAGACATGGCCTGATTAAAGCAATCTCTTGCATGCAGCTTCCCAAATGTACTGCTTATTGCTGTTCTATTCTGTTATCTTGTGATGGGCCTGTGGAGATGTTGAGAGAGGATATATAAATGCTACTGGCTATTTGAAGATGGACACCTTTTCAAAGAAAAAACATCAACAACACTGGGAGGAGAAAAACCCACTTGTTTTAGCAATGAGTTGTACGTGTTCCATTTCTTTTTGGTATCAGCTGGATATGGCAGGATAATTATTGCCTTATTCTCCAGAGCCAACACAACGAGAACTTCAGCATTACAACCTCTCCTGGGCATAAGAGTAGAAATATTCCTGATAGTTTTTGTTCAATTTCTCAAAAGTAATTCACAAAAGGCAACACTGCTGTCTTGATTAATGAACAGAGTTATGTCAGGGTGCTTGTTTGGGGTTCTGGTCTTACATGAGCTGGCTGAAGGGGAAATGTTCCTGCAAGCAAAGGCAGATGAGTGAAAGAAGGGGGGGGGGAAGAGTGCAGATCAATGCAGGTGCACAAGTATGATGCAAAGTAAGTGCATATAGTCTGAATTGGAACCTTTTGACATATTAAACAACAAATCTGGATTTGCCAACAGTCAGGAGGTGTAACAACACTTTCTTCCAATAATGTCCATAAAATAAATCTACAGGCAGGAATGAACCATTAGAACATGGGTGAGCAAACCTCTCTATATGGACCCTGAGGTGACCAGAAGGCTATTTGAATTTTTTGGGAGGGAGAGGGGGGGAGGAACAAATAATGTTCTAATGAACAAGTATGTAGAACACACTTTGTTCTAGAGATGAATTGCTCCCCAGGAGCTAGGATTCTGCTATGGTGGGTACACACCAGACTCTTCAGATGAAATGGAATAAACAGATGGTTATTTGGAGTTTGGGGAAAGGGAAGGTTTTCTCTGAAAATAATGAGGCACATCTTGCTTTAGAAAAAACTCCAGCTATCTAGAGGTGAGGTTCTCCCATTTGAGGCTGTGGAATTGGCTGGAAAATAAAAATAATGAAGGGCTCCTGGGCCTGCAAAAACAATATTTGTGTTGAATGATTCCTACTGTTTTGGTAGGCATTGTTTACCTAGACTTCTAAAAGGCTTTTGGCAAAAGTTCTTTTTTATTTTTGTTTTTGAAAAGCCAAATAAAGGGAGATATGAAAGAGGTATAAAAAATGACACATGGTGTAGAAAACATGAAAATGCCTTTCTGATAATATTAGACTCCATGGCCATCCTTTGATGCTCAGTAATATGTAGAGTTGCCAGTTCCAGATTGGTCCAGGTTCTGAGGTTTCCAGGCCAAAACCTAAAACCAAGGGATGGGCCCTGGTGATGCCATTAAGCGTTATGCATTAAGTACCAACTACAGTTGCTCATAGCTTATTCTATCACACACATCATATTTTTCTGTTTGAAAGTTAAGACACAAATCTTAGCTAAATGGGCTGTTCCCAGATCAAAGGGAAATGAGAAGATTATTTCTTCTCACTTACTTAGGGAGATGAGTAAAGAATATTTAATCTAGCTGACTTCTAGCCAGAAGGTGGAAGCAGAATGGAGTGTGAGCCCTGGCACCATAACGACTAGAAGAGAAGGAGGAACCCAACTTATGCAGTGCCCTTTAAAACTGATATTACCCATTATAGTTCTCTTATGTAATGGAGGCTGAAAAAACATATGGTAAAGCTTTTCATGGACTTAGCAGTGTTGAAAAGAGCCCCCATCTTCAGAAATTTGTTTGTAGTTGCAGTGAAATGGGTCAATAATATGTTAATCTTTTCAAAGTGAAGCAAAACTTCCTGGATTGCCTTTCCCTATTTGGCTATATAGCAACATGACAATATCTAATATATTTACTCAATATATATACAATATATTCATATTTGATCTCTGATAAGCCAGGCCTCCCATGTGATGGACCAGTGATGCTGCCATACAGCCCAAATCAGACGGTGTGCATATCCAATCAGATATCATCCTTTTCATACTATGATCCAGGATGGAATATGCTGCATATTTTCCTGAGGAAGATGATAGCAGTTATAAAATGATGTGGCCTGGAGTCTACTGCCAGTCCAGTGATGATGATGATGATGTTTATGATGATTTATTTATAGCCCACCCAATCACAAGGAATCTGGGCTGGTTACAGCAATATAAATACAGAGAATACAATAAAATAAAATACAATAAAATAAGATAAAAGACAGTGACATAAGTCACAGAATTTACAGCTAGACCTGATGGAACTGGGCCTGTCTTTTTCACTCCCTCCCAGGTCTGATGATGACAGTATGTACAGAGGGAGGGTTCTTCTTCTTGAGGCAGGAATTTTATTTTAATTAATTTTAATTTAATTCTCATTAAATTTAAGAGAAGAATTGGTGGACAGAGCTGAAAAGAGGGTGCAACAGGTCTGACCATTAATCCTTCACTCCCAACAGATGATCATTTTGAGATTGTGACAAATCACCGCTAAGGCACCTACTGCAGAAAAGATTGGAGTGGCAGGAGGGAGAGAGGAACAGGGCACAAACACACCTCAACATTGCTCCTGCACATGAACTAGAACCCCTGGCAGGAGTTGAGAAGAACTGCATGATAATGTCTTGTTGAAATCTGTCCCACTTGTATGTTTTCATTATTTGTTATTCCACAAAAGCATCTTTGCCTCTTGAACTTTTCAACTGCTTATCATTGGACGGGAAACAGACCGTCCCTTTGCCTGATGGATCGGGGCCTCAGCTGTCACAGCAGCATCCTCGAGGCCCCGATCCACCACTTTTCCAGGCCGCGGGGAAGCGGCAAAAGTCTGCTTCCCTGCAGCCTGGAAAGGGGTGTCAAGCCCCAAGGACACCCCGACAGTGGCAGGGAAAAGGAGAAAGGGACCACTCAGCCCCTTTCTCTTTGTATCGCTGGCGCAGCCATTTAAAGGCCACATCAACGATACACGCGGCCAAAGGAGTTCCGAAACGGAGCTCCTTCTGGCACCACTGAAAGGGGGCCACAAGTGCCCTTCAGCGGAGCCAAGACGTCATGTCCACGCCACCCCATTTTGAGGCGGCATGGCCGTGACGGCATAATGGTGGCACCCATGTAGAAAGGGCGCCACCATTACAATGCCGCGGCAATGTACTGGGGTTGCGGAGCGTCTGGAAAGGATGCCCTGAGGCAACTCTAGTATGTGTGCAGGCCGGCGCTTTGCGCCGGTCTGTACAGCACCATGTATCACCGCTCCTGTCCACTAGAAAGCAGACGATTTAATACCACTTGAAAACTGTGATAAACAAGTATTTTGTGGGTTTTTTGGACTATGTGGCCAGGCCCTTGAAGGGAATCATTCTCTGAAGATGCCAGCCACAGATGCTGGCAAAACGTCAGGAAAAAAACTCTTCTAGAACATGGCCACATAGCCTGAAAAACCTACAAAAATCTATGGATGCCAGCCATGAAAGCCTTTGACTGTGATAGATAAGGCTTGAAGAATAACTTGAACTTTACTATAGACTAGTAAACAATTATAAACTCACTTCACTTTGTCAAATTACATTTGATCCACAGATAGCTTTATTATGATCCACAAATTTATTATCTTTTCTTTTTTTAGATTTTTGTACTGTACATGATGTCTCAGTTTCTGTTGTATTGCTGCATGTCTTCAAGGCTATTAGATTTGTCCTATAAGCCACTTGAACTAACCCTGGCCAACCCATACTCAGACACTACATTTATGTATTTATTCTAACAATGACAGCCTGTTTTGATCAATGGTGGCTGCTTCACATGTCAAATCCAAAGAGACAGTGCAGAGAGAATGACAGGACATGGTTATTTGAATTACTGTAGCTCAGCTGCAAAGCTCCATTCTACCAGTGGATGGACTTATAATTGTAGCCACAAGCTGGCAATAAACACTTCAGTATCTGCAAAGTATTAAAACATATGGTCGGGTTTCTCTCACTGAACTATAACATTTGTCTAGGTTAATGGCAGTATGATTAAGAAGGAAGACAGGCATCAGCTGTGACAAGGGGTCACTCTTGTTTCTGATTTCTTCCCATTTGAAGCCAGTCATTTTCTTTTCTCTGTTCCGGAGTGGTTCTGTTGTTATCACAGAAATGACAGCACTTGGACCTGCGGTGATCTAGCTGCTGGGACAGTTCCAAAACATCAGCTTCTGAATGGACCGGGCCACTTTATAGGTGGTTTCTTCTTCCTCTCTGTAGAGACAGAACATACCATGTCACTTGTTTCCTGCAACCTCTAAAAAAGCCCACAGTTGGATTACAGCTGTAGGACCAAATTCAGAGTTCACCATGAGACAATATTCAACATTTCCCAGTGTCTTTTTAAAACCCTGGGTATTTTCAGACAAGGCTTTTATTGTCAACCATCCTGTCTATTGAAAGGACTTTCCTAGAATTTGGCATTGTGACTTTTGGGGACCAGAGTTCCAGAGACAGCATGGAGAGAAAGCAATGTCTCCACATTCTGGGCCAACCCAGCCATTAGGCAAGTGAGGCAATCACTCTGGGAGCAACAGAGAAGTTATACCAACCATTCCTCCTGAACTTCCCTCTGTTCAAAGGTAGAACTGTGCGTGCAGACCCCCAAGTCAAACTGAGGAATTGGATGATGTCTTTCTAGAACAGATGACCACACACTCAAAAAGGAGAAATGTAGTAGTGATGGGTGACTTCAACTATCCTGATATGTGCTGGAAGTCAAACTCAGCCAAATCCTCAAGGTCTAGCAAATTCCTCACTTGCCTTGGAGACAATTTCATTGTCCAAAAGGTGGAAGAGGCAACAAGGGGATCAGCTATTTTGGATCTGATCCTAACCAACAGAGATGACCTAGTTAATGGAGTACAAGTGGTGGGATCCTTAGGTGGGAGTGATCATGTACCCCTGGAGTTTGTTATACAATGAAAAAGAGAAGCCAGGCATAGTCAAACATGCATTCTAGACTTTAGGAAAGCTGATTTCAGTAAAGTTAGAGAAATACTGGGGGTGATCCCATGGTCAGAAATACTAAAAGAGAAGGGAGTTCAGGATGGATGGGAGTTTCTCAAAAGGGAGATACTGAAGGCACAATTTAAAGCAGTT
The DNA here is from genome assembly GCF_019175285.1 of Sceloporus undulatus. NCBI lineage: Eukaryota > Metazoa > Chordata > Lepidosauria > Squamata > Phrynosomatidae > Sceloporus > Sceloporus undulatus. Next base: position 31,372,360 of record NC_056525.1, on the reverse strand, counting down.
CCAGTGAGAAAGAAAAACGGGAGATGTCTCAAGAAACCAGGATGGATGAATAATGAACTTTCAACTCAGCTAAGTTTTAAATGGAACATGTATAAGAAATGGGAAAATGGGGAAATCACCAAAGAGGAATTCAAACAAATAGCTAGCATGTGTAGGGGTAAAGTCAGAAAAGCTAAAGCTCAGAATGAACTCAGGCTTGCTAGAGAGGTTAAGAACAATAAAAAGGGCTTTTTTGGATATGTCCGCAGCAAAAGGAAGAAGAAGGAAACGATAAGGCCACTGTGTGGAGAAGATGGCAAAATGCTAACAGAAGACAGAGAAAAGGCAGAATTACTCAACACCTTCTTTGCCTCAGTCTTCTCAGAAAAAAGAAAAGGGTGCTCAACCTGAGGGCAATGGTGCAGAGGGCAGAATAGGGGAATTTCAGCACAGAAAAAGTAAAGAGATAGTACAGGAATATCTGGTTAATCTAAATGAATATATATCTTCAGGACCAGATGAACTACATCCAAGAACTGGCAAATGTCATATCGGAGCCATTGGCAATAATCTTTGAGAACTCCTGGAGAACAGGAGAAGTCCCTGCAGACCGGAGGAGGGCAAACGTTGTCAGCATCTTCAAAAAGGAGAAAAAAGAGGATCCAAACAATTATCGTCCAGTTAGTCTGACATCTATACCAGGAAAGATTCTGGAGCAGTTCATTAAACAGAATGTCTGTGAATATCTAGAAAGCAAGGCCATAATCACAAAAAGACAACATGGGCTTCGGAGAAAGAAGTCATGCCAGACAAATCTAATCTCTTTTTTTTGATAAAATTACCAATTTGTTAGATGAAGGGAATGCTGTGAATATAGTATATCTTGATTTCAGTAAGGCTTTTGACTGGGTTCCCTGTGACATTCTTGCAAACAAGCTAGTGAAATGTGGACTAGACAACGTAACTGTTACTTGGATCTGTAACTGGTTGACTGGCCGAACCCAAAGAGTGCTCAACAATGGCTCTTTTTCATCCTGGAAAGAAGTGACCAGTGGGGTCTCACAGGTCTCTGTCCTGGGCCCAGTGCTATTCAACATCTTCATCAATGACTTGAATGACAGAATTGGGGGTATACTTATCAAATTTGCAGATGACACCAAATTAGGAGAAGTAGCTAACACACCAGAGGACAGGATCAAAATTCAAAATGACATTAATAGATTAGAAAGCTGGGCCAAAGCTAACAAAATGAATTTCAACACAGAGAAATGTAAGGTGCTGCACTTAGGGCGAAAAAATGAAATGAACAGAAATAGGATGGGGGACACCCGGCTGAATGAAACTATGTGTGAAAGGGATCTAGGAATCCAAGTAGACCACAATTTGAACATGAGTCAACAGTGTGATGTGGCAGCTAACAAGGCCAATGCGATTTTAGGCTGCATCAATAGAAGTATAGTGTCTAGATCAAGGGAAGTAATAGTCCCACTCTATTCTGCTCTGGTCAGGCCCCACCTGGAATACTGTGTCCAGTTCTGGGCACCACAATTCAAAAAGGATATTGAGAAACTGGAGTGTGCCCAAAGGAGGGGGGATAAAATGGTGAAGGGTCTGGAAACCATGCCCTATGAGGAACGACTGAGGGAGATGAGGAGGTTTAGCCTGGAGAAGAGAAGGTTAAGGGGTGATATGATACCCTGTTTAAATGTAGTGGAGTGGAGTCTCCTTCCTTAGAGGTCTTTAAACAGAGGCTGAATGGCCATCTCTCAGGGATGCTTTGATTTAGATTTCCTGCATGACAGGGGGTTGGATGGGATGGCCCTTGCAGTTTCTTCCAACTCTATGATTCTATGATTCTAATTTCCTGTGTTCCCCCACTACTTGTTCCAGAATTTTCTATCCACAAAAGGTGGTTTTAGGTGGATGGCTCATAGTACTATTGGTTCAAAAAACATTGTATAGTTATTCCATCTTCTCCTCCTTAATTACATTTGGCGGAGGAAAGAAAAAAGAGGGAATAGTAGATGAATAAACATGGAAGGGTTACATGTAGAAGATTATATTGGACTGTGAGTAAATCGCCATGAAATCATCAGAAATCGTGAAAGAAGCGTGATCGGGGTTCACACCCCCATACACTTCTCCCATCAGTAAATCGTCATGGGGGTGTTGGGGCTCGCTTCTCCCATGAGTAAAGCATTCTTGGAGCCACCATTTGGTAATAACGGGATCTTCTGTTATTGCTAAATGGCAGCTCCATGATGATTTACTGATGAGAGAAGTGAACCATGACACCTGCATGATGATTTACTCACAGGAGAAGCGCACAGGAGTGAACCTCAATCACTCTTCTTTCTCGATTTACTCACCGTAAGCTTCCTGTGTGATAAAATCCAAAATAATTTTCCACATGTGCGATTTACTCATGGCAAGCCTTCCATGTAATAAAGTTCATCATTTGGACCTTTCCCCTTCCCTAAAATATCAGCAACATGGGCCTGTGAATAAGGTGTGAATAAGGCAACAGTTGTATGATTTAAGCCTCATCTGGAAGTCCCTAACCTCTCCTGGAAATGATTAAATATCTGTTAGGGACACTGTTAAGGAGGAAAAGATGGAACAATTGCGTTTATTCATGATGGCTTGTATGCAAAGGGAACTTGTAGCACTTTTAAAACTAACCATACAAAAGAGGTTGTAACATAAGCTTTTGTAGACTTGGTCAACTTCCTCAGATGCATGGAGTGAACTGGTGCCCAAGAAGGACTTTCAAAAGAAGACTGTATGAATACCACAGAAATGCAAAACTTGTGGGTATGGTTGTCGAGGGACAAAGGTAGTAGGAGGAAAGATTTCGCCTGAGGCCAGGGTGGGTGGATGACCATATGAATGGTGGAGGGAGTTTTGGAATGTGGTGCATGCAGGCTGGGAACTAGAAAGGAGATATAATAAACTGGCTAAGAGTGTCCCTGTAAGGCTGGGCTGTTAAACAGTGTTATAATATGTATATCATGCCAGGAAGCCATTGTCTCTGTTCAGCTTAATGTTGGTGGATTGGACTCTGGATATAGTCAGATGTTTCACTTTCCAATCTTTCTTTGGTGTTTTTTTGTTCCAGGACTGCTGTTCTGAAGTCAGGGATGGAATGCCCAGGAAGACTGAAATGTTCTGCAAATTTTCTGTTTTGTGTATTTACATTCCTAATATCTATTTTATGTCCATTTATCCTCTGGTGCAGGGGTAGGCAACCTTTTTGAGCTGGGGGCCAAGTTGCTGTCCCTCAGACAACCAGGGGGCCGAAGCCCAAAAATAAATAATTAAATGGTTTTTTATAAATAAATAAATAAATAAATGTAGGACAAAATTTTCAAATGGAGGACACTTTTTTAAAAAATCGAGGACACGCAAAAAATTTGCTGATTTTTTAAAAAAATGTTAACATAAACGCATATTTCAGTGGCTTCTATAGACAATTGCCCCCCTTGCCCGCTGCTTGCCCCCCTTGCCTGCCACTAGCCCTCCCTTGCCTGCCTCCTCCTGATAGGCCAAAGGCCCCACACCCTCACGCGAGAGGCCAAAGGCTCCAGCGGCAATCAGCGACAGGACCGGGCTGGGGCCGGTCCCAAGGCCTTGCCGGGCCGCATCCGGCCCGTGGGCCGCAGGTTGCCTACCCCTGCTCTGGTGTCTGCCCAATGTAGAGTGTTGAACAGCATTGTTGATAGAGGATGGTATATATATAACATTATAGGATAAGCAAGTGAAATTGTCTCTAATATTGTGGGTTATGTGATTAGGTCCTGTGATGGCATTTCCTCAGTAGATGTGTGGGCAGAGTTGACACCAGGGTTTGTGGCAAGGTCTTGTACTTGTCTTCCCATTTGTGTTGTGCATCCTCCAATAAGTATAGTGGGTCCTTGGTATCCTTTAGGGTTTGATTCCAGGACCTCACGGGATACCAAAATCTATGGATGCTCAAGTCCCATTAAATACAGTGGCATAGTAAAATGGTGTCTCTTATATAAGATGGCAAATCAAAGTTTGTTTTATATAATATTTGCAAGCCATTGATAGTTGAATCTGTGAATAAAGAATCTGTGGATACCGGTGGGCCAACTTGAGTAGCTTGAGATTGAGAGGCTGTCTGTAAGCAAATAAAGGCCTGTCACCAAGAGCCTTTGAGAGGGGAACGCTATTGCCCAAAATAGGTTGTATTTCAGTGATCCCCTAACTCTGCTCACACTTCTACCCAGGAAATGTCATCACAGCCTCCTGTTGTTATCTTTCTGTCCAGCTGAATTCAACTCATCCACTTAACACACTAGTTGGGAAGTATCAGTTAGAGCTATTTTGTCTTTTTTGCCTATCTGCCTCTTACATTCTTTGCCTTGGGCAGGATTTTGATGCTTCAACGGCAGATTGACTCCGTATGTTATGTTTCACAGCAAGTACACTATTAGCTGCTACAATCAATTAATCTCAGGTTTGGGCCTTCCTACCTTATGGTTCTTTTCTGGAGGGAAACTGTAAAATATGTAACATTACTGGCAAAGCTAATATCTCCTGATCAGAGAAGTGTGTCTCCCCAAGACCAGGCCAATTTAAATCCAATCAGGTGGCTTATTTAGTTCAAGTTACATCCATAAATCATGTTGCTGTATTTTGGAGGGGTCAAGAGGGGAGGGCATTGCTATTTGCTATCATGAGGACAGTCAGAGGCACTGAAGAACCCTGGAGGAAAAGGCTGTTATGTCCTCCTGCCTGTACTGAAAAACCATGTGAGAAGAAACATGGGACTGGGCCAGCATATAATGCAACATATCTAGCCCAGGGATAGGGAACAAATGTCTCCTACCCCAATCTTGTTATATTCCCATTCTCTTTTGCTTCAACAAACATGACCATCAGGGATGATGGGTGTTTCACCTGGATACCAACCAGATGACCCACCAGTTTCTTGCAACTGTACACCCCAATTTCATCATTCTTGCCAGGAGCATCCATACTGGCAGTACGATTCTGGGAGTTCTAGTCCCAAAAGATAATTTTTCCAAACTTATATGGGGTGGGGGGAGACATGTTGTTCAGGAGGAGAAAATGCCCCTCTCTCAGTGAGTCAGTGTGGTGGAGCCTTCTACTTTGGAGGTTTTTAAACAGAGACTGGATGGCCATCTGTCAGGAGTGCTTTGACTGCATCTTTCTACATGGCGGGGGGTTCAACTGGATGGCCTTTATGGTCTCTTCCAACTCGATAATTCTATTATTCTGTTTTATGATTCATATTCCTCTGACTGTTGAATCCCTGTTATAAGCTGAAGAAAAATACACTTTTCATATGCATGCTATAACTGATTCATAACATGGAAATTATACATATGACTGCTATCCTAAGCAGGCTTTCTTGAGAGCTAATTCCCTCAAAATCAATTAAGACCTCCTTTGGAGCATATATATATATATATATATATATATATATATATATATATATATATATAGAATAAGAGGCACTAAAACGCTCTAGCTGAAAACTATAAATATCCCTCCCTAATCTACAAATCCTAGGATTCCATAAGATACAGCCATGGCATTTAAAGTGAAATCATAACATAAATCATTATGTAGTGTGAAGGTGAGGTATGCTTCTTCTCTGATGATGATGCCTCTTTAGTCATCTCACTTAGGATCATCCAAATACAGCAGAATCGGCCAGCTATAATTTCTTTCTTCTTTACATATCAGCTTCATGACATCAGGAATTATAAACGTAATAATTCCTGATGTCATGAAGCCCACATGGAAGGTTTCTTATCATTATTTTGTCCAAGTTCATCACTTACCATGTTGGGTATTCCCATTAGACTTTGGCAAGGTCCCAGGATGCATAAGCGCCTCTGAGTTTCAAGCCTACAGTATGGATTCTGGTTAGAAACCCGTATGGAAATTCCGACACCGCAGCTAGTAGAACAGGCAGACCACTCTGTGCTCCACTCTTCACATGGACTGGGGAAAGCCACTGATGCTACCCCAGGCAGTCTTTGTGCTGAGCAAGGAGGGAAAATAAGGAAAGTGAGCGGGATATTTTAAATCTGACACAGATGTGAATGCTGTATTAACATTTTCCAGAAGGATAGCCATGCTAGAGTGTTGCAGATCCTTTGCCAGCTTGCTCACTCCTCTTCACAGAACTCCATTTACAGCTTGCAGTTCCTTCTTGCCTACGGCTACCAGATGAATACTAAAATGCAAAACTATTTTCAGATAGTTTCATATAGATGTGGCTCAACCTAAAAAGTGAGGACCATAAATGAGGACCAGAACTCATGAATGCATTACCTGCCATGCTATCTTGCAAGATTTGTCTCTCTTGTCTTTCACAAATCCATTCCTGGCAACACTTTCCTGGAATCGTCACACGTCTTGGGTGTGGACAGTCTGGACTAGGGAGGCGAACATCCTCACTGCAAAGGGGAACACAGGTGAAACCTCCTCCTGAGCAGCGGCACTGGAGTTTACAGCTTGGCTGGAACACTTCCCCATCTTGATAGAGCCTCCCATTCAGTTCACAGTTATCATCATCAGCCTCTTCATCTGCAGATGACATTTAGAATACCCAGAGTTAAGAGATACCTCAAATGTAGGCATTCAGCCTATGATAGATCTAACACCAGACATTCTCAAAGAAATATAATGTCCCTATGTTTTGAAACCAAATCATAAATTTGCTCTGAATTTTTCAAAAAAGGAATTTACCTAATGCAATAATCCCCAGAATTGAGTCACAAAACCACTTCCATTGTGCCCAGTTTTGGTTCTTCATATCACCAATTCTTCTGACCTGCAGCAGTTTCTTGTTTTGCCAAAGCAGTCAGTACCACTAGCTTCCTCCTGGTTTAAATGAAAACGGGTCCTAAACCTAATATTTTGCCATCACAAGAGTAAGTGGGAAGTATTGTTTCTCTTTCGTCAAGGTTCCCACACAGATGCTGATTCTGCAAAGTAAAAGCCAGAGTAGATAACAGAAAGCAGCCTCCATAACAGGCATAGGGAAACTTCACCCTAAACTAGGGCAGTGTTTTCTTAGGGACCAAGGAAGTGAACTTGGACAAAGGAGATATGAAGAACCACTTGGAGGAAGCTGAAGATGCTGATTACTGTAGTTAAAAAGAAAGTGTAGCAGGGAAATGGAGAGTCTGTAGTGTTGAGAAGAAAAGGGTGAAGCCTGACAGATTGCACACCAGATAGAAAGGCACCAAAGGCTGGGTCTCATCTTCAGGATGTCAGTTCTCCATATTTCTTCTACAGCGGGGCTGGGCAGCTGAGGCCCTCCATATGTTCTTGGTCTACATCTCCCATCAGCCCTAGCCAGTGCAGCCAATAGTGAAGGATCATGGGACCCACAGTCCATCTTGAACACCACATGTTGCCCACCACCTATATAATCAAATCAGGGATTTCAATTTCATACAATTTCATACAATTGAAATTGTATGAAGGTATGAGTATGGACATTTTGACACATGCCTTGAGAGATGATTTTGATACAAAAGAAATGGATCATTGGAGGAAAATTATTAAGTTTTTTGAACTAGAATGGGGCAAATCAGCAGTTATAAATTTGCATTTGATATGAACTCCTTGTCCCCACTTTGAGGTGGATCTGGAGAAAAATGGTAAATTAGACAAAGATAGGATTAACAAAATAGATTAAAACTCCTCTTTGCCGCCTCCACTCCTTTTTTTTGAAGAGGAGGCGCAGAGCACAGCACCGCCAGAGGCCTTCAAGACCTCTGGCACCGTCACCCAGTCTCCTCACTGCCATTGCCACCGTGGAAGGGGCAAGTGTCTGTGCTGGGGCCCTGTTAGCCTCAAAACTGGTATCCGGCCCTTCCGCGGCGGCGGAGGCATGAAGGAGGCCGGATGCCGGCGCTGGAGGCCCTGAAGGCCTCTGGCGTGGCAGCCCTGCTTCCTTGCCGCCGCCGCCGCAGGAAAGGCCCAGTGGCGGTGCTGTTGGGGACCAAGAGGCCTCCAGCACTGCCATCGCGCCCTTTCACGGCGGCGGCGAGGAAGCCGAGGCTTGGCCTCTGCCGCCACCGCCGCCACCTGGCTTGTCCCGCAGCGGCAGCGGCGGAGGCCAAGCAGCCGCACCAAGACTTTAAAGGTAAGTAAGAGGAAGAGAAGGGAGGGAGGCAGGGAGGGAGGGAAGGGAGGAGGGAAGCAAGGAGGGAAACGAGGGAGGAGAAGGACGTTGTCCCTAATGGCGGCGCGCATGCACGCGCGCTGCCATTGGGGACAACTTCCCGATTTGCCATCAGCAGATGGCAAATCCACGTATAAGAAGGGCCAACTGTATTTTCCGATTGAAGTCTAGTTAGAATATAGCTATTTTACAAGAGATAGGTTATTGAAAAGTAGGAAACATAAGACTAGGTAAATAAAATATTAGGTATGCATAAGATAGTGTAGCTAGTGTAAGTAGGGTAAGTAGGGCAAGCAGGAGTTTAAAAGTGGAAGGTTGTACGGATACTATGCTTGCTGATAGTATGGAAGTATGGAAGGTGTGTAAATATGTATTTTGTTCTTTGTTATTGATGTGTTTATTTTATTTTATTTTGTGATTGTAATTCATGTTTTTTTCAATAAAGTTCTTTTTAAAATTCTAAAAAAAAACAAAATCAGGGATTTCATTGGGTCTCTATCTGCTTCTTCCAGCATGGCACAGTCATCTTGATTCATTCATGGAATTACATGGGGGCCCAGATGTCATCATCTTCCCTTTGTAACTCTTCTATGTTTCTCCATAGTTTCTTCCATCTTTTTTTAAAAGGACAAAAATCAGTTGGGGAGGGAAATATGGGACAGATGCATAGTGAATTTGGACTGGCAACATCAACCACTGTTCATCTCAAAACATCCACCACTGAGGTAACACAGAAATAAAAAGATCACTAGCTAACATTTTGAAGTGGAAGCAAGAAGTGTAATGTAGAAACCCACAGAGGTCAGTAAGTGGGAACAAAATCCAACTCTGTACTCTCCCCCCAGTATCCTTTGTGTGTATTTGCATTGCATCTTGCATATACCTTAGTCAGAAATATGAGGGAAATGATGGTCTTCCAACTTCATCTTCATGTTCTCCAGTAAAGTGCTATTCATTTTTTGAGTCCTCTGAAATACTCAAGTTAGAAGGATATGATAGACTGAATAATTGCAGAACTTGGAAAACGTACTTTTCTGGAATATAACTCCCACTGGCCACTGGTAACTGAAAAAAGTGAACTTTTCCAAGTTCTGCATAATAGCCTTTTTCCTTGCTGTGAAGGAACACAGTGGCTGAGCACATCAGTAAATTCCAAGTTGAATGACCAGTCTCTCAAGTGAGACGTAGTAAGTAACGGGGGACCACTCCTAATCAAAGGAGACAAAGCTGAGCTAGGTACACTCTCACCTGATGTAAGATAGCTTGTTTTATTTCTATTGGATTTGTCTGCCTAGCACAAAGTAATACCCAAGCAAAGCACAGGAATCCACAGACTGTGGTATAATAAATTTTCAAGACTTGACCACTATGCTGCTATCCTTTCTCAAGAACCTTCTAAGGATTTTGTTCCTAGTTAGGTCTTGTTATTTTGTGAGGCGTGATATTTGTTTAGCTCACATCCTTGTCAACTGGCTTGAACTCTCTAAGGAGGACAGGAAATCAGGGCATATTTGCTGAGTTTTGTTTGCATTCCTGCCAGCTACCACAGGAGCTCCAGAGAGAGAAAGTAGAGACGATGCAGTTGTGACGTAAAAGCAAGCATGCATTGTGTACCTTCTTCTTGGAATGCAAATCCTGACATTTGATTTATGTGACTATAACATTATTATTCCCTTTTAGCCAGGTACCCACAAAACAAGAGGAATGTTTAAAATCTAGTGTGCCATTAAAAACTTGTGCATGTAAACATGCAAGCAAGAAAGCAAGGGGAACAATGAGTCTACTGAGGACAAATTTCACAAAGGCCCTTAACTCTTCAGTGTCTAAAGCCTTTTTCCCTACTGAAAGTCCAAGGCAAAGGAAGCATTTATGGAGCTCATTGGCTAAGCTAATCAGTCATGACCCAGCTGGTTGGGGATTTTGAGAGTGGTAGTCGAAAAAAATAATGATGGTCTTGCTATCAGCTACGATGTAGTAAGTTAGACTTAGGGCCTTGTAACTGTTTTCTATTCACAATTACAACTGGCGTACCACTGCCATGACTCGGACTCTTGAGTCTCCACCAAGCATGCCTCAAATTCCTATATTCACAACACATTGGTGAAAGATGCCAGTTTTCCCCTACCCTTGGCTAGTATGTTCCTGAAAAGAGTAATATAGGTTTGCTCACAATTGCAGATTCCTCCTCTCCCCATTGGGGCAGCACTGTAGTCACAGATAAGCCCCTGGCTCTGATCACACACATTTAGGAAGTTGCAAGGCTCTCCTAGCCTGCGGGCACATATGTTGCAGCAGCCACAGCCATCAAGAACTAAGGGAGAGCCAGGAGGGCAACGAGGAGGAAGCCAGGGGCAATAGCATGGAGTTTGGCAACGCTGCATGTACACCTGCAAAAAGAGGGGGAGAAAGAAAAGGAAAATGAATAATGTAATGGCAATATGGCCAGGATGACCAGCAGGGACGTAGCTAGGATTTTAGGGAGGGGGGGGTTCAGACTAAGTGCCACCATTATAATGGGGCTTGAGCGCAGTGGCGCAGCAGCACACACCATTCATTTTTCTAATGGAAGGGGGGGTCCGGACTCCCAGATTCCCCCCCCCTTGGCTACGTCCCTGTGACCAGGGATTTTGGGAGCTGTGGTCCAAAAAGTAACAATTCCACGTCCTGCTTTTTAGGTGTACATTTAGAGCACCTTTCACCAGGGTAATCTCCTGTGTGCACCCACCTCTCCTCAGAGAAATGGCTGAAGCTCAGCAATAGAGTTTGTTGTTGTTATGTGTCTTCACATTTGTCGCCAACCTATGGTAACCCTACCCTAGGGCTTTCTTGGCAATATTTATTCAGAGCAGGACTTTTAAGATGAGAGTGATTTACCCAAGATCGCCAAATAGGTTAACATAGCTGAGTAGGGATTTGAACCCTAGTCTCCCAGAATCCTAATCCAACACTAACAACTATACCACACTGCTTTTAAGAAACAGGGTAGACCTCCAGGTAAAGGCCAAACAATATTTGCAGGGTCGGGGGTACACCTACACTGTAGAAATAAGGCAATTTGACACCACTTTAACTGCCATGAACAAGTGTGATCGATGTACAGCACAGTGGCAACAACAAGATCTGTCAGGGTTTGACCCATAAATCTCAGGGTCTGGCAGTGGCAACACTAGAGTTGGTGTCACCTGGTGCAGGTGCCCAGAAAGAGCTGCTGGGGGTCAGTGGTGGACTGCCCCACCCTTCTTCAGCTCCCACTGCCTGTCTGTCCTCCCCTGGCTGGCCACCACCTGACCAGACCACTGATGGATCTGGGGGACAGTGCTGCGGCCTATTGATGGCCTATTCTGGGTCTGGCATGGCTTCTCATCCAGAAGCAACACCAGATCTGGAACAGAAGGCATCACACCAGTGGCCACTGATGGGGCAGTGCTGAGACCTTCCGGTGACCTGTTCTGGGTCTGGCACAGCTACTAGGCGAGTGCAAAAGGGGACAATGCCCTTCCTCCCTTCTCCAGCAGTTGTGCCAGTCCTAATGGATGTACCTCCCCACTGGGTATACACCCCTCTCTGGGGTGTCACCTAGTGTGGATCACCCTCCCTGCACCCTCTTAGTGATGCCCCTGGGGCCTGGGACATTCCCGAACAGTCACACCTAATGCTTCCTGATATTTCTTGTTTTCTGAAAAAACAAAAGGGGATTTAAGCTGTTGCTATACTGCAGAATTAATGGAGTTTAAGACAGCTTTAAAGTGCATTAATTTTGCAGTGTAGATGCAGCCCCAGTTTCCAAGTTAATTCCTATTTAGATTACATGGTTGACATGTGCCAAGGTCTACAAAATAGTCTATTTAAGAAGCTGCTGAAGATAAGCTATACACCAGTGCACCAGCTATATTATTACTCATTTGCATTGGGGAGATTAGCTCCACTGTGTTTCTACATGTAGCAAAGTAACTCATACAGCTGTGACCTTTCATCTCTCTCTTAGAATCTGGAAGCAAAACATCTCAAAAGATACTCACAACAGTTCTGTTTGACTAGTGGGATAATTAAGAAATGCACTATACCTGACACCAAGCCTTAATAAAACTGCAGTAAGGAAAGCATTTTTAAAAACTCTGTCTCTGTCCAGAATAAAACAACCAAGACTAGCAACCATTATTGTTTGTCAGAGAACAAAGTGTTTCATCCACTAAAAAGGAGCTGTTCTCCCTCAACATCTTGTCATAATGGCTTAAATATATTGATTTTAATGAGGTTTGCTTCTGACCAGTACAGCCCATTCCTGGATGTAAATAAAATGCTGAAGATTTGGTATGATGGGTTTCATTTTACATCCCTCTGGTTTACTGTAGTCTACTGTGTCCTTAGGTACCATTTAATCTTATGTCACAGGCCTGAAACAATTTAAAGAGTTATGCAGCTGCAACTGTCTCCACACTTATACTGTGTCCAAAAGAAGAAGAAGAAACCTTGGAAATTGATCAGCAGTCTGAAACTACTGGGAAAACTATTTTCAGTCTTTGTTTTCTGGTTTATTAGTGTGTTTGTGTGTGTGTTTTAAAGAACTATGTTCATCCCTCAGACTCCTGCAGGAGGCAACAGCTATACATATGCTTCTCTGTGTTTTTCAGAGCAAAAGTTGGACAACAGTTGAGCAATCCTGCAAAATAATGCCAGCTGCTTGGCTTTCTGCCTTGGTAGGTTGTAACACTGAGAACAGAGTGTGAAGAAGAAACAAACTGGATTACTACACAGGATCCTCAGCTAATCTATTTGCATCCCTGTGATACTGGAGCAATTAATGAATGAGATCCAGATATAGAAACACGAATGCTAAACAAGTTACAGTGGGAGTGTATTTTGGCCAACAGAGTTTTAAGAATTGGCCTTTTAGTAGTTATCACACCACCACATTCTTTTTGGTTTTCATGCACGTGACACTTAAGCATACACATTAAACAATATTCATGCTTTTTCATACATCCTTGAACTATTGCATTTTGCCAAAGCTGTCTCTTGGTTATAAATTGTTTTGAAAGGGAGGAGGGAGGCAAAAGAACAAATCCTGACCATTTAAACTAACATTTCCCAGCTTCCTTACCTTGGAAAGAAGGCAGAGGAAGGAGATCAAGAGAAGCTGGATTTTCATTCTGACACTTCAGCACATCCCTCCCCAGGCAGTTTGGAGACAGCAGTGTGTCTGCAGTTTTTAAAGTCTGTGAGTAAAGTCCTGCAAGTGTTTATACTCTTCCCTGCTCTGATGTCACTCCTAGGCTCCAGTATAAACACGAGTAGGTTTGGACAAGCTTCAAATTGTTTCGTTTTTTCTCTTTTTCCCCCCACATTCCAGTTAACATTTCCATTCACCTCAAGGTGAGAACATGCGGCCCAAAGCAGAGAAATAAGACTTGGCTGTGTGCTGAGGACCAAAGAAGCAGAACAAGCAGAAATCAGGATAGATATCAAGCAGATAAGGTACATCCTTTGAATGGACAATCTTCATGTAAAAACACAGACTTCTTTGACAAGTGGAGTTCTGTGTTATCAAGACAGCTTGTACTCTCAGCTTTTGTTCTGCTCCATCACCTTATTTGCCTCATTTCTCTTGCACTCTGGTCGATTCACATGATTTGAATAAAGTCCCACTGATTTCAACAATCCATTTCAATACTGAATATATTAAATTCAATTCAGGCAGATATTAGTAGTGACATTTTGTTAAACTACAGACACCAGACAGCATGGCCAATGAGAATGCTGGATGGAAGAATCTGGGAGTTGTAGTCCAAACAACAGCCTTACTATTCCCAAGCTCTGGATTCAGTACATTCTGTTCTTTAAGAGGTCCAGGGCATCCTATAACAACACTGGGGTATTTTTCATTATAAAACTGAGATTGACAAAAAGCAGGAGATTTATTTTGTGCATGTCTGAGAGGGCTTATAGGGGAGATTTACTGACTGTTTTGAAATTTGACACAGTTGGTTGTCTCTGGGAAATATCACAAGATCTAGTAATGTCTGGATTCTCTGTATGGGTGAGCTGCTACTGACATTTGTAAGAAGATGGTTCATACAGAGGTCTTCCAGTTTTCACTCTTCCTAGCCTTGTTCATCAACCACTCACCCACCCTCTCAGAAAACAAAACAAAACAATGTGGACTTTAGAGCAAAGGCAGACACAATACAGGGCTTATCAAAGTTACATTGTTGACTACAACTCCCAGAATTTCTCTTCAAAAAGTAATCCCACTATAAGTGTGATCACAAAATGTTCCTTTCCCCAACTGGTCATACACACTGGAAAGAGCTGCAGTGTATTCAGCTGCCAGCCCACCTCTCTCTATAAATTAGAATAATAAAATTATAGAGTTGGCAGGAGTTCCAAGGGCTATCTATCTAACCATGTTTGGTGTAAGAACCTATAGCAAAAATACCTTGAGAGATGTCCATCTAACCTCTAAAATCTGCAATGAGAAAATCCTTTTCTCTGCTTTTTCAATGGGCTGCATGTTCTCATCTTAAGGTGAATCTTTAGGGACACACTATTCTGCTTTCAAGTAGCTCTTACCATCAGAAAGTTCTTTCTAAAGATTAGGACAAATTTCTTTTCCTATAATTTGAATGCACTGGTTTGTGTCCTAGCTTCATGAATAGTAGAAACATACTCCATCTTCTACATGACATCACTTTAGATATAAACCTTTGGGAATATAAACAGGTGTACAATAGATGATGATATGGTCATAGCAGCTGAGACAGTTGAACAGTATGATGTGATTTTACATCAGGTTAAAGAAACAGCATGTGCTAAAAACATCAAATTTAATAAAGAAATTGTTCAGTTTAAAGTACATGGGTCACATAATGACTGTTGAAGGAGTTTGACCGGATAATGAGAAAGTTAAGGCCATTCAGAAAATGAAGCCCCTTCAGGATAGACAAGATATGCTCAGATGTTTAAGGTCAGTACAATTTATGCATAGTACACTCGTCCCTCCACATTCACTGGGGTTAGGGGCAAAGGTCCCCCGTGAATGTGGAAAAACCACAAATAACAAAAACACTATGTTTTTACCCGAGAGAACACTTCTCTAGGAATCTCTATCCCTCCAGTGCAACTCTGTGGTCAACATCTGCCAGACATTGGCCATAGAGGTGCACTGGAGGGGCTACAAATGCCTAATGGAGTGTTCTCTCTAGGAATCTCTAGGTCCTTCAGTGCAACGTTTGGCTAAAGTTGACCACAGAGTTGTGCTGGAAGACCTAGATATTCCTATAGGGGACATATTAATCAAATCCATGAATAATCAAATCCACAAAAGTCAAAGCTGCAAATGTGGAGGGACGCATGTACATAGAACATAGTACAGTACATAGGACACTGGTTTGTTGTGGTGAAGCAAGCATGCTCCTAAATCAGCTTAAGCAACAACTGGTTTTGCTACATCATGGAGTACAGGTGCATGACAGCATCTTTGAGAATTTTTTTTAATGTAGTTTTTGAGTGGATGGCAGAACGTCAGAAAGTTTTTGGCAATGTCAAAAAACAGATGTGTCATGCACCTCTACTCTAATATTTTGATGTGGCAAAACCAGTTGTTGTTCAAGCTGATACACTGAAAGGTGGTTTAGGATTGCTTCACAATGAAAAAGCAGCATCCTATGCTTCAAGGTCAGTTAGCTCAATAGAGCTTCGTGAGTCTCATCAAGGCATTCAAAGAACCAAAGCTAGAGCCAGAAGGTTGTTGTACTGGCCTAGTATGTCAAAAGACATTGAGACAGTTATTGGAAACTGTTCTGTTTGTGCTTGTTGGGCTTCAAGCAATCAAAAGGAGCTATTTAACCATGTGAAATTCCTGAAGTACAATGGAAGAAGGTGGTTGTTGATGTTTTTGAACAGGCAATTCTCATTTTCTTTTGGTGGTTGATTACTTTTCAAACTATCCAGAGGTATTAAGTTTACTTGATAAGATTACAAGAACTGTGACTGGTAGGCTTAAATCTATGGCCTGTTACAGACTGCCAAAATAAAGCTTCTTCGGGTCTCTTTGGAGGTATGCTGTTTAAATGATGCATGGGCCCTAAGAGTCCGGAGGTCGCGCCAAAGCCACACTCCATTCCTAAGCACTGGAGTGCAGCTTTGGTGCAGCTTCCGGATTCTTAGGATGCATGCATCATTTAAATAGCATACCTCCAAAGAGACCCGAAGCAGCTTTATTTTGGCAGTCTGTAACAGGCCTATGTTTGTTTGCCATAGAATACCAAGGACAGTTGTGAGTGATAATATGCTCTTTGCTAGTCAAGAATTTTAAATGCTTGCAGCGTGGGATGGGACTGAGCAGTGTTTTAGTAGTCCAGGATATGCACAATCTAATGGAATGACAGGATGAGCAATCTAGTCTATAAAACAGCTTATAAAGATGGTAGAAGATGCATGTGTGGATCTGCATTTTGCATTGTTGAAATATTGCAGTGGTTCTCAAACGATGGGGTTGGACCTGAAAGGGAAGTGTGAGAGTTGCTCAAGGAGGGCATGAGGTTCTGATCCCTCCTCCTCCTGTATAAAATTTACACATTCATTGAGTTAAATATTGAATTTACTTATACAAAACTGTTCTAATTTGAACAATATTATTTCCTGATAAAATGTTAAAATATGAATACACATGAAAGTGCGAATGACAATATACACACTAAATAAATAAAATATTTTTATTCATATACTACATCAAGTGGTGGGGGAGCAACCGCATGTAGAGGCAAAGGGGGGCGCCAAGGGTAAAAAGTGTTAGTACCATTGGAATATTGGAATGTACCAGTTACAGCAATGCCATATTCATCTGCACAAATGCTAACGGGCAGGAGGTTAACAATTAAACTTCCAGTGACAACTAATCTACTATGTCCTAAGATTCCTACTGACATACATCAGAACCTCCACAAAGTCCAGAATAGGCAAAAAATATTTCTATGATTGAACAGCAAAGTCTCTCCAACCACTAGAATAGGGCAATTTAGCATGAACCGAATCGTAATGAAGATGGCTCCCTGCTGTTGTTACACAAAAATGTAAGCAACAACAGTCATATCGAGTGAGGATTTCAGAAGGCTGTATATACTGGCTTAATAGGTATCAGTTAACACCATGAAGGCAAACACATGAAAGTCCTGGTTGCATAAGTTTAAGACAAGATGAACAAAATGCTCAACTTGTTGAGGTTCCCAGAGCTCTGTTGAGTGATATAGGAGAGGCCAAGGAAGATCATGATTGAACTTATGAGACATATGTACTTCCAGCAGTAGACAGGCATCCAGTATATGTAACATCTTGAGGCAGACTTGTGTTTTTGCCAGGAAGATACATTCCTTGAGGAAGAATGGTGATACAGACTATCCTCAATGGGGGACCAAGTACTTGACCTCTGCTCCATAATAATAGTTGTAATTCTTTGTGCTGTTTTTAAATAATTGTTTATCAACATTTATATGTATGAGATATATAGTATTTTTAAATGTGTATGATATATATATTTACTTGTTTCTTTTGTTTGTTTGTTTGTTTTTTTGTTTTTTGTTTTGTTTTGTTTTTTTGTTCTATGAAAGAGAGACGTGGTGTAATGTCTCTTTAAAGCAGCTGTGTAGTATTTAATAGGCTAAGGGTCCTGTGTTTGTCAGACTTCCTTTACAATGGAGTTCATGAAGAAATAAACCTTGGAGCTTATCGCTTAGGCAAATTACCTCTTCCAGCTTCAATTCTGGATCCGGGATGCCCCTGGATGTTATCATAACTAAATCACCACTAATCTATGCAGGATGTCATGACCCGGATGCATCCCGGGTTGAAGCCTCACTCAGCTGGCCAATTTTTTAAAGTCAGAAGCTCCCCAACTTCGAAAAAGTGTGGGCTGAGCAAGGCTTCAACCCAGGATGCATCCGGGCAGTGGCATCCCACATAGATTGGTGGAGATTTAGTTATGATAACATCCAGGGGCATCCCAGATCCAGAATTTAAGCTAGAAGAAGTAAAGCAGATTATTCGCCAAAGTGATAAACTCCCTTGTCTCTACTGCCTTTGGAATCTTATCATCTTGTGAATCTATCTTGTATTAATTACAACAGTATATATTACAATTATCTGTCAAGATCATGACACATACAGTGGTACCCCGGGTTACGAAAATAATTCGTTCCGCCGCCGCGTTCGTAACCTGAAATGCTTCGTAAGCCGAAAAAGCCATAGGTGCAAATGGGGAAAAGCCGCGATTTCGTGCGAAATAGCGCCGAAAAGCACCAAAAAATTTTTCGTAACCCGAAAAAACCTTTGTAACCCGGAACAGTTTTTTCCTATTGATTTTTTTCGTAACCCGGAAATTTCGTAAGGCGGTGCATTCGTATCCCGGGGTACCACTGTATAGAGATAAAATTTAACCCTTGATACAGTTCTGGAGGAACCCCCTCCTCTGAAGCTAGTTTATTTGTGGTACGGGGAGGCGTTATAAACCGCCGCTTTGCGGCAGTCTGCCGGTGCTGCTCTTTGCTCCGCAAGGGAGTCGCAGCATACAAACCGCGCAACTCCCTCGCGGAGCAAAAAAGAAGCTCCAAAATGGAGCTTCTTCCTGTGGTGCCGTTATGATGTCGCGAGGCGCCCATGGCACACCCACGACGTCATAATAGCCGTGACCCGTCTGGACGCTATGCGTCCAAGATGTAAACATGGCGGCGGCCGTGTGGAACGGCCGCCGCCATTTGTCACGGACTGAGTCCGTGATAGGGAAAGGGGCGTCTAGAAGAGACGCCCCCCCTTTTAAAATGGGACGTCCTGAGGACGTCCAAAATGGCGGTCTATAACCCGCCATAGTTTCCTAATGGTAGAGGGGTCTGAAGTGATCCCAGTATTTACCAACTCCTGCCCTATTTGCATTTTAAACAACAACCACAACAACCAAATGCTGCATGTTAAATTCAAAGTCACATTTCATGTCAAGGCCCTTGCACTGTCCCTCTTTTTATAGATCTGCTTTATTACTCTCATAATCTGTTGTGTTTTTTTAGTAGCCAGTTATTCCATTACAACTTGATTCTGTGTTTCTGCATAGCAGGGGGTTGGACTGGTGGTCTCTTCCAACTCTATGATTCTATGATTCCTCACCTTATTTCAATTACTGAAACTGAGTTCAAAGTACAAAAGTAGCTTGCGTTCAGTTAACCGAGTTGAAAGGGGTAGAATTTAGCCATTCTATGAAAGTCTTAAGCAAAAGCAAACTTCTGCAACCTCTCCTAGCTTCTTCTTTATTAATAATTTCTATCATCTTGACCACACACTGATGTTGCTTGGCCACGCATATCCCATTTTTCAGCTGTAAAATGCTGTAGTGTATGTCACAGTGCTATAACTGTGTGATGTGAAGGGCCTAGTGTGGTCTTTGAACAAGGAAATTACAAAGAAAGACTAGAAAGAGAAACGGATGAATTGAATTATATTCACAAATTCCAATACATTAGTACACTATACATACTAATACAAGAATCCTCACTATTGTACATATAACATAGCTTTGAAATCTACTGCAGGAATTTACTCCTTAAGCAGTGTAATAATCTACAATGAATTATCCTCATTAGGTAATGAAAGCATTAAACATTACTTTTCAGAAATAATGGAAGAAGCAGGAACAAAGTTAACTTATGGGTGCACAAAGTAAAGCTTTCAATTTACTATCAAATGCATTTTAGAGGATTTTTTTTCTAGTTGTATTCAATTCCCTTATCAGTACTAAGGCTCCCCAAGTAACAAAAATTCATTGAAGTACAAAGGTAGCTCTATGCTCTGCATTGTTCACCTTTTCATTGCTTTTTGTTATCCATTTTTTGTGGGGTGGAACAATGAATTCAACAACAATTAATTACTTCTTAAATGAGTACTTTTTAAAGGTTAACTTTCCAAGCTTTGGTTATTTCATGTTTAGAATTATTTAATTTGGTATACACATATCCATTCGTAGAAGGTGTTAAAGTTATTGGCTGCCTCTTTGTCTGGTCTCTTGATACCTGGAAATTTCTTTTGCATTTTGAGGAGGAAGGCTACCAGGATTTGGAAAAAGTATTGTACATACTTGACTATAAGTCAATCTCATGTATGTTGACAACAAGTTTTGGGGCCAAAATTATGGATTTTGATATGACCCATGGATAAGTTGAGAGTAAAACTTAGGACCACGTAACAAAGGATCTAAAGAAGCAAAGGAAAACAATGCCAAAGAACTTACAAAATTCAAGCAGGCATAACTGTGCTCACACTAAAAGTTGGATGGATGAGAGAATAGAAGTGTGTCAGTGCTTCTAGCACACAGATTATGCTCTTGCCTTTCAGCAGGGGAGGGTTCCTTTTTTAAAAATAAGAGTTAATGTACAGTACTAACATTGACCCATGGATAAGTCGACATTGGCTTTTAGGGACATTTTTTGACTAAAATTTCTGGACTTATACATAAGTTTATACAGTATCTCCTCTTCATTTGAAAAAAGGGTGTAAACGTGAATGAGAGAAAAAAAGGGAATGGCAGGGAAGGGAAGGGAGGAATAGGAAGTGCTAGAAAGCTTAGAATGGAGTTGGGGAATCTCTGGCATCAACTCCCAAAATGCCTCAGCCAGCATGGATAATAGTAACTGCAGGTGTTGTGGTTAGGGTTGCCATAACCCAGCTGCAACCAGGATTTTCCCGGTTTTGGCGGCACCTGCCCGCTCCCATCACAGCTGCCGCCAAAAACTGGAACAACCCTGGTTGCAGTGGGGTTGCGCAGCAACCCGCGGGGCCTCGCTGCCCTCCTCCTCCTCCAGCTCGCATGGCCACGCGGAGGAAGAGGAGGGCAGCGAGGCCTGGGGCGGAGGAGGCGAAGGGGGAGGCAGCGCCTCCTGTGCGTGGCCGCGCCACCCTCCCCGCCTCCCTGCGGCCCCATGCCCTCTTTCCCGGCCTCTGCGGAGACCAAGAAGGAGGGAGGCCCTGGCGATCGCCAGCGGCCCCGCACCCTCTTTCCCGGCCTCCGAGGAGACTGAGGCCTCCGCAGAGGCCGGGAAGGAGCGTGTGGGGCCGCCAGTGATTTAATTATGAAATGTAGGACACAGGTTTTTTTTAATGGAGGCTACATTTCATAATTTTGTCCTACATTTGTCCCAGTTTGGAGGTCCTGATTTATGGCAACCCTAGTTGTGGTCCAAATCATTTTGAGGGTCAAAATATCCTACCCTTTGTTCTGGGTTTTTACAATTGCCATTAAATGAAAGTGTGAGTGCTTTCTTGACATGGGCTACCCAAGCTTCTCTCTATGGTTCTACCTTGTAGGAATCTTTGTTTGCTCCATTCATGTTCCCCTTGAATATATCAATGTACAATATTGCAAAGGCCCCTGTCAGTCTCTAGTGCTCTCTCATTTAAACAAAACTGCTCCCATCCTGCCCCAGGATGAACCTTGGGTGTTGCATAGCTATGTGACAAGGAAGGCAAGTGAGAAATTAATATACAGGATGACTCCATTTAATCTGGAATTCCAAAATCTGAAATATTTTTTAAACAATCAAAAACAAAACTTTTTTTCATGGTGGCTGAGATAGTGACACCTTTGTTTCCTGATGGTTCAGTGTACACAAGATCGGCTTCAATTACCTTCAGGCTATGTGTCTAAGGTGTATATGAAACATAAATGAATTTTGTATTTAGACTTGGGTCCCATCTCCAAGATAGCTAATTAAGTATATATTTGCAAATGCAGGTATTCCAAAATCAATCAATAAATAAATCCAAAACATCTCTGGTCAGAAGCATTTCAGATAAGGGAAATTCAACCTGTAAATCCTCTAACATTTTGTGCCATCAGATCTCCTAGTGAGCTCTGGAAGTCAAAGGCAGCTTCTTTAATTTTCTGAAAATACCAGGGAAAAGTGGAAGCCAAAACCACAAATGTGAGAACAGCCAACAGGCCCATAGTTAAGATTTTATCAGAAAATGTCCACTGGAGGGGTTTGCTCTTGCCTCCTCAGATTTCATAGCAGCTCCAAGGAGAGTAGCATGGGAACCAGGCAATGTTTCCATCACAGAGAAATTCCAGTGTCCCCTCCTCCTTTCTCCAGGCAGAACCATGGGTTGCTGGATTAATTCATCTGCTTCCTGTACTAGATATCATTTATAATAAGGTGCCAGAGATAAGAACAGACCAAACGGATTCCAAGTGCAGAAGCAAATCAATTAAGTGTTAGGTGAGCTTGTTGGAATGATTAGAATCTAATCTGATTGAAAGAAAAAAAGGCCTCTCTTATGAGCCCCACCCCCATGTTCCTTTGTGTATTAAATCATGTGCCCTTGGGAAATTCAGGATAAACTGTACATCGTGCTAAATATGTAGGGTGCAGTCCAGCCTCATTTTCTTTCGTACTCCAAAGTAAATGTGCATGGACCAGATTTGGACTAGGACCTGCAGGATGAGGGCTGAAAGCAGGGGGTGCTGAATTTAAGAAACAAAAATCTGGGGATGTTTTAAGTCACATCTTCCTGCTTTCGATATCAGCCCCACACATGCTTACTTTGGAGTGAGAAAGGAAATGAGGCTGGACTGCACCCTACATATTTAGCACGATGTACAGTTTATCCTGAATTCCAAACAGCACTCACCAGAGTCTGTTCAGGGATGGTCGGGTGTTTAGACATCCATCCCTGTGGTAACCCAGGACCTGCTACCTTTTGCTGGTGCACAGTCCTGACCTTGCTGCATTAACACTTGTATTCAGAAGGCCCCCATTACCATGTCGGATGTGGAAACAGGGCACTTAGCTGCACTCATATGACTAGGCACCCCTTTTCTACATCAGATGCAGTTATGAGGGGTTTCTGAGGGGGGGTGAGGGCACAGCACAAGAAGGAGCGGGGGGGGGGGGGGGGGTTAAATAGCTGAGGTTCGCCACAGAGTTTCTAGGAAACTCCATGGCAAAACAGAGTGCAAATTACCTGAGGGTAGGGTTGCCATAATGGAGGACCTCCGACTGTAGGACCAGGTTTGAAAATGTAGGACTTTTTTTTAAAAAATTTCCTGGCTAGGAAATTAAAAAAAAAAGTCCTACATTTTCAAACCCTGTCCTCCTCCTCCTCCTCCCGGCTTCAGAGGATGCCTAGGCCGGCTCCCAAGCCGGGAGGAGGAACGGGGGCCGCTTGGAATCGCGGCGATTGCCGCGGTGCCAAGCAGCCTCCCCCTGGCCTGGGAGGAGGAGCCTAGGCCGGCTTCCCAGGCCCGGGGCGGAAAGGGCGCGGGGAAGACTTGGCATCTCGGCGATTGCCGCGGTGCCGGCTCTCCCCCTCCTCCCGGCCTGAGAGGGAGGCTAGGCCGGCTCTCAGCCCGGGAAGGGCGGGGGAAGCTTGGCATCGCGGCAATCGCCGCGGTGCCAGGCTTCTCCCCCTCCTCCGGCTGAGAGGGAGGCTAGGCCGGCCTCAGCCGGGAAGGGCGGGGGAAGCTTGGCATCGCGGCAATCGCCGCGGTGCCAGGCTCCTCCCCCTCCTCCGCCGGAGAGGGAGCCTAGCCGGCTCTCAGGCCGGGAAGGGCGCGGGAAGCTTGGCATCGCGGCAATCGCGCGGTGCCAGCGTCCCCCCCTCCTCCGGTCCTGAGAGGGAGCCTAGGCCTCTCAGGCCGGGAAGGGCGCGGGGAGACTTGGCATCGCGGCAATCGCCGCGGTGCCAGGCTTCCTCCCTCCCCCTCCTCCGGCCTGAGAGGGAGGCTAGGCCGGCTTCCCAGGCCGGGAAAGAGGCGGAGGCTGTTCCTCATCGCAGCGATGGCCGCGGTGAGAAGCGGCATCCTCCTCCTCCCGGCCTGAGGAGAAGCCTCGGCCGGCTCCCAGGCCGGGAAGGAGGCGGGGGCCGCCCCTCATCACGGCGATGGCCGCGGTGGGAAGCGGCCTCCTCCTCCTCCCTGGCCTCGCGGAGGCCTTGGAGGCCCCCGCGGCCAGAGCTCCGACCGCGGAGGCACCTCAAAGGCCTCGCTGGGGCCCGGGAGGGAGCGTCTCCACGGCTGGAGCTCCAACCGCGGAGAGCCTTCCCAGGCCTCAGCAAGGCCTTGGAGCCGCCACTGGGGCTGCGGTGGGCGGGGCCGTCCCGGTTTGGGCGCCAAACCGGACCGGGACCGGGACGGCACCGCCCAAACCGGGACTGTCCCGTCGGGGGGCGGGATATGGCAACCCTACCTGAGGGTAATGGTTGTTTTTCCTGGGATCTGGACAATCTCCATCCAGTCTGGCAAGATTGGACCCTGCAGTTTTGGTCTGCATTGTCTAAACTGGAAAACATGAGACCAGGGGGAAAATGGGACTTTTAGTCCATGTGAATAACTCCAAGTCTATCTCCATGCAATATAATTAACAATACCTTTCTATCTCTGAATACATGTTCCTGGAGAGCAGGGGCAAATTCGCACCATCATGGGCATTATCTAACCAATTCTTAACATAATTCACTCCCACTGATTTATGTATTCATTTGCTTATTTAATTTTTTTTCATCATTCCCTGTATCCAAATATTGCAAGGATACATACAAGAAAATCAACTGAAAAAATTTAAAATAAAATGTAAATCAGTAAAAGATCATTTGCAGTCTAAAATCACACTGAACAATCTCACAAATTAAACCAAGATGAAAATATACATATACATGTGGATTTTGTGACATTTATACTTCGTTAAAATGTAAGGATTTATCTTGCACCACACCATCAGTGTAGTGACACATGTAACACAAGCAGATCCACTCTCCCTCAAAAGCTTATAAATGAAAATAGGGACAAAACAAAAGATTTGGATAGAATCAGGTAAGACGAGGAAGGGGGAAATGTGGGCAAGTGTTGTCACCCATAACACTTTAGAACCGTCAGATGAAATCCCTGAGGACCCTATGCTGATCAAATAGCTTTTGCCTGCAGAACTAGGAAGAGGCAATTCCCTCTCTCCCACCTGCATCCCCCCCAATGCAATCTCATATTCTGTTCCAGAGAAAGGATGAGAATCTTTAAACAAGCAAGCTTTCTCTCTATTGGTGAGGTTATGAGACCATTTGCACATTTTCCAATGTTTTTTCCACATTTGGGGGGCATTTCCCACCAAATTTCATGCTTTTTGTGCAAAAACTGTTTTTGCACAAAATAGAAGATTTTCCACAAAATATTAGGTAGAATTCTGTTGGTAACATACACATGAAGAAGACGGACAGAGGGCAGGCACATGAACCCTCAGTGAGCCATTATTTCCTTCCTAGATCTCCAGCCTCCCTGGAGATTTGGAATGGGCCTTTTCAAGCAGGCATATGCATTCAAATAGCCTTTAGTCATGGGCAACCAGACAAGAGCACTAAACCCTGCCTTGTGCAATGTCTGGCTGTTGTCTTTTGCACAAAGAGGGGTTCTTTTTGCACAAAAATAGGTTTTACACAAATCCTCCCCCCCTTTTTTTTCTATTCCAGTTTCATGTTCATGCAGGGATGAAAAATTTCATAGAGATTGCTACACACACACACCCCACCCCACCCCCGGGACTGTCTCAGCTTGTTAAAGATATCCTTTCTCACTGGGGGGATTTGTGGACATTCTATGTCTCCCTATTCTGGAGGGCTAGAAGACCCTTCATAGTAGATTTTGGTAGAGTGCAGGGAAGGAGCTGCATAAGGAAGAAGAGTAGAAAACTGCTCCCAGAATTTGGTACTAGATGGGACATTGAAAGTTGCAAAGTCCACTGCCACCCTTACTCAGGGAAGAATTCTTAAAGCTCACTTCCTTTTGTCCATCAAGGATCTTTTATAACAATGGCTGCATCTGCACAGCAGAAATATTGCACGTTGGCAATGCTTTAAATGCCATAGTCCAGTGCTTATGGATTTCTGTGATTTGCAGTTTGTTGTGGTCGCTTCTTGGCCTTTTGGCTAAGATCAAGTGTAGTTTGTTGTGGCACCAGAGCTCTCTGACAGAGAAGACTAGTATCTCCCAAAACTACAAATCCTAAAGTTCCATAGCATTTAACCACATTTAAAGTGGTGTTAAACTGCATTATTTCTTCAGCCTATGGTTCATTTTAGCTTTCCTTCTTTACACCTTATGCTTCATATGTGTTCTAATGTTTCAGATGTGTTCTAATCTTGTATTTAGTTTCATTATTTCCTTAATTAAGTCATGATGTTAGTCTCAAGTTTTTCCATGGTGTTCAAAAGTTGGATTCTCCTCTTGTGACCCGTTGTGTAAGACAAGAGTTGACACAAGGACATGAACAAAATTCCTTTGCATTTGGAACTGGCAGGTTATCCTGTGTTCCTACAGAATCTGGGAAACTGATGCAACTAATTCAGATGTTTTGTAGTTAGACTTGCAAGTCTATGCCATTGAGCAGTAATACTAATGACAGCTTAAATGAGATTTTCAACAATATTTGCCAGATGAAAGTGGATATACTTGCTTTACATTAAGAATATTTACTAAATTTATGCAAGCAGTATGAAAAACAGCTCTGTGGTTGGTGTGCCTCTTGAAATAATTTGGGGAATCTTGTCTTTAAATTTAAATTCCCCTTTTATTTAGCAAATGCATCCTTCCCAGGCACACTAAACACCCAGAATTACAAAAGCTCTTAAAACACCAACAAAGTTGTTAGTTCAGACACCATAAACTGAGCTTTGAATAAATATTTGTTATATTGACCCATAAGAATCAAACAAAATCCAAGATTGATAGAAAAGCACACTTTTAATATAACCAACTATAATTCCACAACATCTGGCCAATTTTCAAGTTCTTACAATCTCTTTATCACAGTGGTTCCCAAACTATGGCCCTCCAGGTGTTTTGGATTTCAGCTCCCAGATGTTCCAGCTAACTTGCCCAGCTGTCAGGAATTCTAAGAGCTGAAGTCCAAAACACCTGAAGAACTAAAGTTTGGGAACCACTGTTTTATCATGTTAGGTACATTCAAAACCGGGCAGAGCTCTGGCAAAAGAAACACTAATTTTGGAAGTACAAAAATTTGGTTTGATGTTTTTAACCATGAGATTTGCTGTTATACTAAAGATGAGAATGCAGGCTGGATGCATCATTGGTAGGTGTACCTGTATCAAATTCCATCTGGCAGATGTTTCTAAATCTCAGGCCTCATTCCCACAATGTTTTAAACCACTTTGCAAATCAGTTTGAAGTGGTTTAAATGACACTGGTTCACACCTGAACTGAATCGCTGAAGCGATTCGGAGAGAAGGCCATGCGTTAGACTCATTTAACCCGCATCTTTTTGACGATGATTTTTTCCATGTCTTTTTGGATGAATCGATTCCATGCAAGTGTAAACCCAATGCAGATTGGAATTGATTTCAAGAATCGAATTCACAAATTGATTCAGCATCAGTGTGAACGAGATGCAGATCAGAATTGATTTACAGTGGTACCTCGGGTTACGAAATTAATTCGTTCCGCGGCTAATTTCGTAACCCGAAAAACCTTCGTAACCTGAATTGCCATAGGCGCTAATGGAAAAAATAGCTCTCTGCTGCCCCCCGGTGGCGGCCTTTCCATTGAAAATAGCGCCGAGGTTTTTTCGTAACCCGAAAAAACCTTCGTAAGCCGAAACAATAAATCCCTATGGGATTTTTTCGTATCCCGAAAAATTCGTAAGCTGGGTAATTCGTATCCCGGGGTACCACTGTAATATGATGTGATAAGGGGTCGCCAGGTGGGGAAGTGGAAATTAACCTGTGTCTGCCCACCTTTTGACCCTCATATGGAAGTATGTAAATGTGATTGCAGTGATGGACAGAGAAAAAAAAATCCCACTGAAAAAGCTTTAAATTGAACCAATTCATTTGCCAATGTGAACTACAAGTGGGTTATTTTGAGAGACTCCCACAGATAACGGTTTATATTGAATTGATTCATTCATCAATGTGAATCAGAAGTGGGTTATTTTATTTTATTTTACAGCACAAAAGTGCGATTGGAGCAAATGTAGTGTGAACCACGCTCCGCTGCTGAACTGATCCATCGATTCAGATCACAAAGCAATTTTTTTGTAAGTGAGAATGAGGCCTCAGGAAACATAAGGCTATTTGTAGCTCAGAGAGCTGGCTCTTGCTTTATTTAAGCAAACATACAGTTTTCTTGACCAGCGGTTTGCATACACATTTGAAGGTAACCCTGCCAACTAGTGTTGCTATCTCAACAGGAGTTCCAGTGGAAGTGTGGCTATATGGCCACAGAATCATCTTCTTAGACAGGCAATACACAGTCTTCAAAGATGAGGTACCAATGTTTACATTAGTGAACCTATGCAGGGAGGAGACTAAAGAGAGATTAAATGGAAACCCCTTCTTTCATGGCTGATGGAGCCATCCCTTAAAAGTTACTATGATCCTTTTGGGAGAGAACAGCCTTGCATGAATTATCTGGACATGGCTTGTGATGGTAGTCATGGACTTCCACGAAGTTAATCTACATCGTTTGGGCAGCATGCATGTATGCAAATGTCTCCAACATGCCTCTACTGTGCACAGTTCCTACCAAATGACCTACTTCCACCATAACACATTTTTCTGCCTGCAGTGTAGCCAGTCAGAGTCTGGAAAATATATATATTTGAACTACAATCCCCAGAACTCTCTAACTGGCATGGCCACTGGGAGCTATAATCCGAAGTAACATAGTAGCTCTAAGAAAAAGTAACATTTCCAAACTCTGAGTGGAAACTGTGTGGTAGGGTATAGACAGGCACTGGATTTCCTGTAGCTGTCTGTTCCCAGACAGCCCAGAGGGAACACAGAATTAAAGAGAAGGTTAAATTCAATATTGCTAGGAGGCAAGCCAACAGTAAATAATAAGTCAGCCAAAGACAAGAAAGAATTCATAATCCTAGCCTACAGGGACAATTATTTTAATATCAGGGTATCCATCTGCTCATCCTTCATTGTGAGATGTGCTTTCTAGTGGCTATCTCAGGCTGCAATTTGTAGTCATGAATTGCTACATTATGCAGATGCATCCAGATGAATAATGGATATCCAATCTTCTCTATCAGTTAAACATCATCTTTTGAGAAGCTATGCCTGATATAATTAAACATCAAACATCACAATCCTACAAAGGTTTCCATTTCTGCTGGAAAACATTAAAACTCATTATTCTTGTTTTATGGGTGTTTTGTCTTTTTGCATAGCCACAAAAAAAATCAAGAGACAGATTAATTCCATAGGGGTTTGTGGAGGTCCTGAATTGGCAAACATATTCAAGTCAGAAGACAGCACAATTTTGTTTACTACTCCTCCCACCCGGAAACCTTGTTTCTTCTAAATTATTTATAGCAGGATTGCATGGCAAACTTTGTGTGGTGATAATAACCACACTATATAGTATCATAATTATGGATATTTTCCAGATGCCCTGTTCACAGAGTTTCTGAATGAATCACTTAGCAGAGCATCATAAACCATGTTCACACTGAGCTTTAAAGAACTGGATTCTCTACAGAATTCATCGTCTTGCTTGTGTGTGCTTACTTATAAAGAAATTATTCCTATGTATATCAAAACATTAGGTCACTCAACAGAAAGATTTGGAATGTGTAATCCCCCAGATGTTTTCTTTCCTCCTTCCTTAATATAATTTTCATCCCATTTTAGAACTCAAGACAACCCACATCACAAACCAAAACAAGATAGTGCTCACATACAATCATTATAATAAAGACTTTTTAAAAATCTGTCCTATTAAAAACAACACTATTTTAAAACACTTTTAAAAAACATTTAAAGGGCCAGTTCCCATGTATTGGAATATCTGCAAGGCTTCTGGCTTCTCTGCAACCTCCTTCCGACTTCCCCGTCTGCGGAAAATTTAAAAAAAAAGCCCAGGGAACCCAGTCAGCAGCCAAAGAAGCTGGTAAAGAGGCTGGGCTGGGGATTTGGGGGCCAGGAGAGGCTGGGCCATGGCCGCCCCCCCCCCCCCCCACAGGCTGCTCATGGGAACCAGGGCAGATTCAATTCCGATTTGAATTCGCCTGGTTCCCACTTGGGCTGAATCAATTTATTTTTAGTCAGCCCAAAAAACACCCTATTTTCCCAGCGTCTTTTTGACATGAGTTAAATGGGCAAAAGCCCCCCCCCCCCCCCCGCTTCTGACTCAGTTTGTGAAATCAGATTCAGTGGGAACCATGCCTGTTTAACCCAAATCATGATTTAAATGTAGTGGAAACAGGGCCAGAAATATAACACTTCAGTGTTATATTTGTTCTCAAAAAACAACAAAAATGCAACACTCATTTAAAAATCTTTCTGCAACAACCAGTAACAGCCCAAACAGTTGGACTACAATGTTCATCAGCCCTAGCTAGTATGATGGGAGTTGCAATGGGTCATTCACACATCATTTTTTGTATCAGAATAAAAACATCACTCACACTTTCTGGCTTTGTTAGTCACATTATGGCCTGGGTTATTCCTCTACTGGAGGCACCGAGGGGGGGGGGGGGGCAGATGCCACTTTCCTCCCAAGAAGTCACTGGAAGCCAGCCTGGAGCAATGGGTGTAGAAGTAAAGAAGAAGAAGAGGACAGTCTCCTCCTAAGGCTAGCCAGGCGGAGTCTCATCCTCAAAGGAGTCAACGATGTGAATGTATTCGAAACCCATTCAAAGTCCGCAGACTTTAATCTGGGTCTATTTGCATCAGTGATTCACACTGTCAGCGATGCAATTTTGTAAAAAAAAACTTAGGAAAAGACCTGGGCCTGGGCTCATCTTCCATGGTTGGAAGGGAGGGGAGATGATGCTTTCCTCCTGGGAAGTCGTTGGAAGTCAGTCTGGAGCATCTTGATGAATACTGAATGCAAGCCTTTCTCACTCTCATCTATGGACCTTATCGCACACACTTTTGCCCCTGATCTGGGCACAGGCAGGGGATGCACATGGCCAAGGAAAAAGGCACTTTATCACATGCCACACTGTCCTCAAGCTGGCCCTATGGCATTGGCTGGCAGTTGAATTGAGCCACCTTGAGGATAGTGTGGCATGCAATAAAATGCGTTTTCATTCGGTCACGCACGTCCCCTGCCCATGCCCAGATCAGGGGCAAAAGTGTGTGCAATAAGGTCCTAAGTCCCTTACAATACTTTGACTCCAGCATTCCCTTAGTCGTCGAGTTGGTATCTTTTCACTTGCTGGAATAAGATGTTATCAGACTTCATTTCCCATCATTCCTGGTCACTGGCTTTCCTGGTAGGAGTAGGAATCCAACAACATCTGGAAAGGTACAGGTCGTCTACCCTTATCTTAGATATACAGTATCTACGCTATTTGTGGGCTTTAAAAGGCACAGTAATGATTACATTGAAGTGAGCTTGGAGGGTCTATATAAATATACCTTTTGTGCCCCATTCCTGTTGATAGGTGAACTACAGTATTTTGTGTACCTACCTTTGCTATTATTCCCCATTAGAAAGACTGCTAGTGCTCATCTAGTGAACTGAAAGGTTTTTAATACAATCTCTGCACAAATTACTAGATGATTTGGGTCTGATTCATAATAAATTCATTCCTCCCACCAAATTCTTTCCATTAAACTCTCCTCGAGCATGTATGTACCCATAATTACCATTGTGAAAGTACTGTAGAAGCCAGTAATAACACTGGTGCAATGAATGATTTCCGCTGAGGCAGCAGTACATTTGAGCTGGACTGCAGTTGTGAAGAAAACTGTAATTGTGTGCCTGCATACTTGTGAGTCAGTGGCAATACTTTTCTTCTGGAGAAGGCCCATATTCAAAAGTAGACTGTACACTTTGCATGCAAAAGTTTTCAGGTTCTTATATGTGTATGTGCCTTCAAGTTGCCTGTTGACTTATGGAGACCCTATGAATTTCATAAGATTTTCTTAGGCAAGCAACACTCGGTGGTTTTGCCATTTAACTTCCTCTGAAATATAGCCTACTGCACCTGGTCTCCCATCTGAGTATTAACCAGAGCTGTGCCTTCCGAGATTTGGTAGGATCTGGTAACTTTAGGTTACTTAGACCGTGGTTCCTAGAAGGACCTGCACCTCACCTTGGCTTCTTGAGGACGTTCTGCAGACAAAGCATGTACTCTGCCATTCAGTTTTCCCCATAGCTTTTAGTCAAAGTCAGGAAAGGTGATTTTGCACTAAAACTCCCAGAAGCCCCTACAAAGCATGAATCTTAGACAAAGCTCTTTATATAGGTGACATTGCAATTCAGTCAGAGAATTCCAGGTTCAAAGGCCTGTGTTCTACTTACCTAGTACTAGCAAAGTACTAATCTAGTTTCTGGCATTGTCCGCCATCTAGTGGAAACACTTTAAATTTTGTTGACAAAGCCACACAAAATGGCCAATAATTTAATAGTATTATATTGGATAGAGCAAAGTTGTTTCTTTTAATGACCATCTTTTGCAAAAACAGTGCTATTCTTATAGGGCATTAGCAGAAAGAAATAGGTTGTCCCAGCACTCAGAGATGTTTTGTATCTAGACTTACTGAACAACCTTTTGCATACTGGGTGTACAGTACACCTAGTATCTTCCTCTGTTTGTGCAGTACATGGAGTTTCATTTTTAAATTAAGAGTTTTCAGACTTACCTACCAATCAGGGTTTTTTTCCATTTAGAAACTCTTATCCCAGAGATGCTGCATTTAGGGTTTTTTTTTTAAAAAAAGGATGAGTTTTATGTCATTTCCAATTTATGGCAACCCTTCCACAGGGCTTTATTGGCAACATTTGTTCATGGGAGAGCATTGTCTTTGTTTACCTCTGAGACTGAGAGAATATGACTTGCACGAGTTCACTGAGTAGGTTTCCACTGCTAAGCAGGGATTCAATCCCTGATCTCCAGAGTCATAGTCCAAACAGCTACAACATGCTATAATGTAGTTTTCTTCTTTTCTTACTGCCTTCTACTTTACCAAACATTGGCCTGTTACAGACTGCCAAAATAAAGCTTCTTCGGGTCTCTTTGGAGGTATGCTATTTAAATGATGCATGGGTCCTAAGAGTCCGGAGGTTGCGCCAAAGCCACACTTCATTCCTAAGCACTGGAGTGCAGCTTTGGTGCAGCTTCTGGATTCTTAGGATGCATGCATCATTTATACAGCATACCTCCAAAGAGACCCGAAGCAGCTTTATTTTGGCAGTCTGTAACAGGCCATAATTGACTTTTGTAATGACTCGTGTCTTTCCATGATAAGTGCAAAGTATAACAGTTAAATAATCTTGGCTTCTAGAGAGAGTTCAGGCTTCATTTTCTCCCAGACCCATTTATTTGACCTTTTGGCAATCCATGGTATCCATAGAACATAGAAGCAGGACAGTATAGAAAGCTGGTAGGAAGAGAATCAAATCATTTGATGTGTGGTACTTGAAGAAAGTACCACGCATCAAATGATTCTCCTCCTACCAGCTTTCTACACTGTCCTTTCACAAGTTAATTTACAACAATAAATACAAAATAAGATGTCATGGACAGTCTTGAATTTGGGATTCAATTATATATCTTTACACTTGAGGATCTTATCTGATCCCTTCATAGTTGTTTCTCCAAGTCTCAGTCTACTTCTGTTGTCCTGACTACAACCTCTATTTTGATTTATAACTGAGTCAGGGTATGGCACTCTACATTGGGGAAACAAGCTAGTCCCTGCACCAGATGATAAATGGACATAAATCAGACATTAGGAATGGAAATACACAAAACCCGGTGGCAGAACATTTCATTCTCCCTGGGCATTCCATCTCAGACCTCACAACAGCAGTCCTTGGAAAAAAATTAAAGAGGACTTATCCCGAGAAGAATCAGGAATGCTCCAACAACATTGCAATCACACAAATGTCCCAGGAAAATGCCTTTTAAACTTCCGATTCCCCCACAATTTTACCCCATGTGATAAAGTCTTAAGAGATATGAAGAATATACTGACATTTATGAAAGGGTAACAAATACAGCCTTAATCCTTTGGGTTGTGGGTCACAGAACCATAGAGTTATAGACTGGAAATGACCCTAAAGATCAGCTAGTTCAATCCCTGGTGATGTGGAAAACACACAGTTTTCACAGTTAAAGCATCTCTGTCAGATGACCTTCCAGACTCTGGTTAAAAGCCTCCAACAGTGGGCACCCCATCTCCATCTAAAAGCAAACTATTCCACTTTTGAGCAGCTCTTATGAATTAGAATGTATTGGTAATGTTTAATTAAATTTTAATTATAATCTTCCTCCTTATAATTTGAATCCATTGGTTTGAACTCTATCCTTTGAAGCAGTGGAAAACAGATTTGAAATGTTTTTGAAACATTTAATATGGTAATCATATCATTTCTCAATCTATTCTTCTCCAGACTAAACATATCCAGCTCTCTCAACCGTTTCTCATAGGGCTTTCTTTCTAGACCTGGCTGTGGTTCTTCTAAA
Source organism: Sceloporus undulatus (assembly GCF_019175285.1). Classification (NCBI taxonomy): domain Eukaryota; kingdom Metazoa; phylum Chordata; class Lepidosauria; order Squamata; family Phrynosomatidae; genus Sceloporus; species Sceloporus undulatus. Next base: position 31,337,722 of record NC_056525.1, on the reverse strand, counting down.
GCTTCATTCTGCAGAGGAGAGGAAAGTGCAAAATTATAAATTAGCAAGATTGTACTGGGTTGGGAGAAGGGGTGTAAAAATGGAATATGCTGGTATTTTCCCCCCCTGGATAACAACTAATCCACAGCAATGTATTTGTGAAAAATGAGACTACCCTCTTCTATAGGAAATGCTGGTACACAGACATACATGCCTGGTAGTTTGCAATCCTGAGGGTGAGGGCTGCCACAAATATAGTATACGTTCAAGGGCATCTAATTTATGCCCCACATTGACCAAGGGAATAAACTATGGTTTGTCCTTGTTACTTTGAGCTGTCTCTACAATAAGCTGCCTCTGCACCAGAGCTCTTTGGCAGTTCAGGTTGAATACCTCACCATACTACAATACCTAGGATTCTGTAGGGTAGAATCATGGCAGTTAAAGTGGTGTCAAGCCACTTTAATTCTTCAGTATGGCTACACCCTTAAAAACAGCTGCCCATTGCTGCTCATAGTTGGAACCAGTTCTACAGGAGCCCTGTCCAACACTATATCAGGCCACCCTGTCTCACTCATTATAGGGACATAGCTTGTAATTCCTTCTATATGAAGTTCACATCCTGTCCATTTTCAAATGTAAATCAATATATGAATAGGATCTTCTTTACAAGATATACTGCCATGGTACCATTGCAGAAGTTCTCACTTAGCCATCCATCATGCAGCTATCAAGATACCTCTTATTCTCAGGCAATATATAATGGTCTGACCAACCCAATACTGAACATCTTTTCTCAGTATCTTGGCCCAATCAAATCAATAAAAATGCAGCTGCGGCCATTGTATGTCGGTGTGCTTGTGTTGTGTGTGTGTGTGTGTGTGTGTGTGTGTGTGTGTGTATGTGTGTGTGATTCAGCTGAGGGGGGCAGGGAAGTTTGGTGTAGTCTGGTTATGAAAACCACAGTGTCGCCTGGAAACTATGTAAGGCTGAGAGAACATCCTGTATCAGGGGCGTGGACAGCAGCTCAGGCTGAATTCTAAATCAGTGGGAATCATTGGGAAACATAATTACTCTGGCTCCAGCCATGATCAGTCTCACTAAATGGAAACGCCTGTAAAGAGTAAGAGAATGTAAAGTATGTCGAGTAATTTGTAAAAGGTGTTTGGCTTAAATGCTAAGGCATGTTTTTGTTGCATTTGCTGTCTAAGGCTGAATGAGCAGATTGGGCAGCTTCATTTTTGCTGGAAAGCAGCACCTCACATCTAGAAAAAGAGGTGCCAGGACTCAAGTATGTCTGGAAAAAGCTTCCAGTCCTCTGATTTGGAAGCCTGGTCCTGTAATCTCTGCTTTTCTCTTATTGCATGAGAACTCTATGTGGTTATTCAGTGACAAAAGAAACTGCACTATGTACCTGACTGGGGTGGGTTGGGGGATATATATATATATATTCAGATATTGCAGTAATACAGCACTAATTAAACATGTGGTGGTGAGATCTTCAGTGCAACCCAATGCATGTCTAATAATAGGAGTGCTGCCATTGTATCTTTAAGGTGGCACTCATAAACCTCTTGATTTTATATTGGATTGGCAACATGTGGTTCCTATGACCATTTTTATAGCCCACAAACATGTCACTAAAATTCAGTGGTTAACTACTAAAGCCATATATATATATATATATATATATACACACACACACACACACACATATACATATATAATGTCGTTTTAATGTTTTCCCCCTTGTTAGCTGTGGAAATTTAGCAGTGCAGTTTGCTGCTGAAGTCTGGTGCAATGGTGGGCATGTAGACAGGGGCAGACCTTGGGAGTGAAATTCAGCCCACTGAAATTGCCCATCCTTGTTTTATACATATTATACTTGTTGCATTTCATACATTTTATTATGCCAAGGTTTGTTATGGCCAATAGCCAACATGAATAAATGTGAATTACAGTATACAAAATACAAGGCTAGCCATGTTGGACATATGACAAATTTCAAAATCCAAACAGAGGCCAAGCAAAAGTCTGTGCAAGTTTTCAAGACCTTCAGGTCCTGTCAAGTCTGTCAGGACTCCTAGCTCACAAAACCAGGTTTCAGTATTTAAACCCAGAAAACCTGTACTCAGTAACTACAGAACCATTCCAGTGATGTTCAGTGTCAGAACTAAACAGCAAGTATTAACACTGATTAATTAGCCAATACATTATTTCAAATTCATGGCAGGTTGTATGCTCATTCATTATGATTAATAAACAGATTTCCCTCTCCAGTTCCCAAACCATCCTTCTGTTCTTTCTCCACCATCACATACCTTCCCACATGGAACCACCTTGAGTAGGCTTGAGTCATGCCTGCCTCTTCTTGGCCTTAGCACCCATCACACTAGTTTCCCACATATTATGGTAGGACAAAGGCAAATGCAACTCCTGACAGGTCCCTTTCTCATGCTCAAAGATATTACAAAAAATAGGCACAGGGAAAGGGAGTGAGGATAATGACTTGATTTTAAAGTCATGTAGTTTGCTAGCATGGCATAGTGGTTTGAGTGTTGTCTATGATTCTGGAGAACAGGGTTCGATTCCCAGCTTGACCATGAAACCCAGTGGATGACCTTGGGCAAGTTACATGATCTCAGCCTTATGGGAAGGCAATGGCAAACCTCCTCCAAACAAATATTGGTAAGAAAACCCCATGAGAGATTTGCTTTAGGGCAAGTCAGAAACCACTTGAGGGCACACAACAACAGCAGTCTGCCATAGATTGACAGGTGACTGGAAAGCACATATCCACACATTCTACATATTGTATTAAGAGATGTTAGGGAAAGAAGGGACTACAGACTTGAATAGGGCTCTTCAGGTACTCAGTTCCACTCTGAATGAGACCTAGGCTTGATGGTAATAGAAAAAAAAACAATAAAAGGCAATGAATATTGAATCATCATTTTGGAGAAAGGAAACAACTTCCTGAAAACTCAAAACTGAGACTGAGGGGGGAATGTTCTTTTGCTGGGCAATAAAAAAGATTCTTCAGTCCAAAGTGACCCAGCCATGTTGGTAATTAGCTCCCCACAGATGTGTAAAATCTTCCCGTTCAGGCTGAGTCAAACTAGATGTGTCTTGAAGCAGATTGATTAAAAAACATGTTTGCACTGGACACAACTCTCTGTTTATGAAAAGCAGCCCTTTCATTTGTATCAGGCCCAAAGTGCAAGAAAATGAAGGGATGGATTAACCCTTTTCTCATGCCTTTTTCTCATTGAAAACCAGCTTGCCTCATCTGCTGTTATGTGGGGCAAATAGCACATGGAATAGTTGATGGAAAATAGTGTAGGGAAAAAAAGGTTCACCACCACCATGCAAAGATCTAATCCTGGATCAGGAGGTTCTGTGATTGATTTTTCTAAATAAAAATGTGGCTAGTTTCACCATACTTTGAATTGTGGGCTTAAGACAGTGATAGGCAACTTCTAGATGATTGAGAAGCCCCCAATCGCATACCCACCAACTGTCCCAATTTGGTAGGGACATTACCAATTAATCCTCTGTCATCCCACATTTTCAGCTGCTTTTAAAATGTCATGTTTTCACTCTCTTCCTCCTCCTTTTCCTTCATTGTCTCCAGTTTACTTTAGCTGGGGCAAACTGAGTTTATAAAACAAAAGTACTTTGCACTGAGTTAACATCGAACTAACAGAACAGCCTTTATAAGGGTTCTAGAGCTATTATAGGGGCTTGCACTGGATCATTACAGCACTTCTAATGCTTCAAATGATGGCTTAGGGTGGCAACAACTCTTCCTCTAGGAACCCTTTCTTGAGAGACAGGTAGGAATGTAGGGTTTGAGGCAATGCCACAGCCACTTCCTAGGACCTTCCTCCACCTGACTTTCCTACAAGAAGCAGGCAGGTCAGTCGGGATAGCAAGGTATGCCACCTCATATATATGTAACATACATATAACTATTCATATAAACTGTCTATCTATCTATCTATCTATCTATCTATCTATCACACACAAATGCATGTGTGTGTGTAGATATGTGTGTGTATACATATATTTACACACACACACACTATATATATATATATATCCATGCATGTGTGTAAGGATAGATTGATGATACATTACAGACAGACAGACAATTTATATGAATAGATATATGTATTGAATTTATCACATGGGAGGCAAGCATCATTAAATCAGCATTAAATTCTGTCAATATCGTGCAATAATGGGTTGACTTTCATATGACATTGCACAAAATCACCATTATTGAGCAATTACTCCATGAATAAAGCAGCAAAATCATGCCACTTTTTATTCATTGAAAAATCTCATGAATAATAAGTGGCATGATTTTGCCACTTTATTCAAGGGATAATCACAATTTTGCTGCTTTATTCACAGGATAATGGCTGTATAATGGTGTTGTAGTGTGAAATCAACCTGTTATTGCATTATATTGGCAAGATTTAATGCTGATTTAATAATGCTTGCCTCCCATGTGATAAACTCCTATGTTATATGAACATGGATGAGAGAGAGAATGAGAGAGAGAGAGAGAGAGAGACTGTAAGTATATGAGAAAGTATGAGTAGGGTCAGAGTTAGGGTTTTAAATCTTGACTTATGTCTAGGTGGTCTGTGACAACAAAAGATATTTAAAGGGGATCTATGCCAAAGAAAAGGTTAAGAAGCATTGCAATAGGGCAAAAGTCTGTTGTCTTTGCTTACTAACATCTGTCTAGGAAAACTCTTGCCTCTTGAGATGGTTTTAACATGGGAACTAGATTCACTTAGGGAACAGATGAGGCCGATTTGCCTTTCAGGAGTGGTGCCGGATCCCCTCATGAGACCTTGGAAGTCGCATAGAGGTCTCACCATCCTCAGGGTCAGGAAACTTTGCCCCACTCTCAGGTGGCAGTGCAACCATACAGTGGCTTTTCCCCAAATGGTATCCCACCATTCTGGTGCCATCTACTCTTCTGTGACCATATTCTCCAACAACTACTGCAAATAAAAAACTACTCAAGGGGTGGAAATGCAGCAAGAACAAATCCATCACACAATACAAACGATCCAGATCTGTCCAAGTGACATCACTCTTGTTAAAACAGAACATAAGGACTCAAGGAAAGAACTAATCTTCTCAATTAATAGGTAACTACCCCAAAATCAGGGAGAAAGTTACCTGTTGGACTACATCACCTACAAACCTCCAATCACCATGAACAATGGCCATGACAACTTGGGGGGTGGGTGGGTAATAGTCCTATAAAGGTAACCTTTCTGAGCTCTAAGCAAAGTTCTAACCATATTGTCATTGATGTTTGCTTTCATTTCTGTCTTGTTGCTCTGTTGGTCAGATTTCCAGATGGAAAGAGTACAGTGTGAAATAGCCAAAGCAAGACTCTAGGGAGGCTGCAAAATTTGAGGAATTTCCTAGCAGATTGGAGCAGCAGCTAAAGTTTCCACTGTCTGGATCTTCAAATATGAGATGGCAAAAAATCTCAGCTCAACACACAGTGGTGCAGTGGAAAGGAGAAGTCTGTTAACCAGACTTTCAGAAAGAAGGATATATGTGAAATATAGGTAGCACTGGTGGGTACACAGATTTTATGAGAACCTAGGCTGTATCCATGCAGTTTTTCCCCGTTGTTGTTGTTGTTGTTGTTGTTGTTTTAAATAACAACAGAAACACATGCATGTAAATGCATCTGAGGAAGTAGATTTATGTCTATGAAAGCTCATTTTGCCAACTTGTTTAGTTAGTCTCAAAGGTGCAACAGGATCTCTCTAAAAACAGAAACACAAATATTGAACTTGCTCTCTTTCAAACAACACAGTATGATATTTCCAAATGCATCTGTGCTTTGCAATTCATTAAAACTCTTTAATGTTTTTGCAATGAATTCCCAAATACATCTTTTTAACTTACTAAACTTTCACAAGGAACTCAGCTGGGTCCATGCAAAACGGAGAGGCATTTAAATCTTTTTTTTTAATCATTTGCCTGGTTTCCCTAATTTTTTTTCCCACCTGGGAGAGCACTAAAGAATTTCAGAATAAAATAGATTATAGCAAGACTTTGATTGTATAGATAATGAAAAGCAATGCGTTGTTCTTAAAGAAATGGGTGCACCGCAGCATTTGATTTTCCTGATCTGTAGCCTGTACTCAGGACAAGAGGCTACTGTTAGGGCAGAATACAGAGAAACTGAATAGTTTCCAGTTGGCAAGGGGTCAGGCAAGGCTGTATCTTATCACCTGATCTGTTTAACTTGTGTGCTGAAAATATCATATATAAAGTGGGATTAGACTTGGAGGAAGCAGGCATGAAAACTGGAGATAGAAATATCAACAATTTAGGAAATCTAGATGACACCATGCTACTAAAAGAAAATAGTACAAACCTTGACCAATTACTAAAGAAAGTGCAAAAGCAGGTTTACAGTTGAACATGAATAAAACAAAAATAATGATCACAGATGATTTACGTAACTTTAAAACAGATGAGGAAGACATTGGAGTATATTACACGGAGCTTTTTGGAGATTTTCCGGCTCAGTTCTGACGTGACTGCACTTCCAACAATGCACATTCACATCGTAAAGTGAATGTGTTATCAGACACCATTCCTTTCTATGAGAGCTCCTTGCAAGATGCTTCCACAGTGATTCCAAAGTGACCCCTCACTTTGGTAAAACCGGAAAAAAAAGTGACTTCACAGAATTCGCTTCCAGGCTCACTTCGATTGCACTGCGAATTGGTCTGGTGTGGAAAACCACTCCGATGTCACCCCCCTTGGCCCCCTGCGTCCTGCTCCCTCATTCCCCTCCTCCTTCTTCATGCCATCTCACCTCCTCTGCCACCCTGCAACCCATCCCATCATTCCCATCGTCCCCTGCCTTCTCCTGCATCCTGATCCTGGCCCTAGCAACCTGCAGCAACCTATCCCATCATCCCCTCACTGCTTCTTCCCCCCAATGAAGAATGACAGCTAAGGAGGGGGCAGGGAAGGAGGACAGCATCCAGAGCCCCACTGAGCATGTGCAAGGGTGCCAATTTGAATTGTTGAACCCTCCAGTGTGGTAATACAATGTGCACTCACTCCACTTTGCTTGAATCCGCATCACGTGACTTGCTTGGAATAGAACTGACTTCGTTTCTCCCTCAATTCAGAAGGGCAACAGAAACGCAACCAGGTGTGGTAAAACATCACGTTTTAACCTTAATTCGCATTGCTAGACAAGAGTGACTCTGGATCTGGTGTGAAAAAATATCACGCTTTGCATTGCTAGAACAGGAGTGACTGCGGATCTGAGCTGCAACCCCCCCCCCCCCATGTGTGATTAGGTCCACTGAAATAGTTCAGTATTTTCCATACCTTGGTTAAGTCAGAATCAAGAAATCAAAAGAAGACTAGGACTTGGAAGGCAGCTGTGAAGGAACTAGACAGGGTCCTGAACTGTCAAGATACATGTGAATACTAAACTTAGGATTGTCCATGCCATTGTATTTCCCATTTCTATGTGTGGTTATGAAAGCTGGACAGTGAAGAAATCTGACAGGAAGAAAATCAACTCACTTGAAATATGGTGGTGGAGAAGAGTTGTGCAGATACCATAGGCTGCTAAAAAGACAAATAAATGGGCCCTGGAGCAAATCAAACCTGATATCTCTCTAGAGCCAAGATGACTAAATTAAGGCTGTAGTACTTTAGCCATATCATGGAAAGACATGACTCACTAGATGCAGTAGGAAAAAAGGAAGACTACATTCCAGGTGGATAGACTCAATCAAATAGCCATGGCCCTGAGTTTGCAAGACCTGAGCAGGGCAGTTGATGACAGGGTGGTTTGGAGGTCTCTCTTTCATAGAGAGTTGATGTTGACTTGAGAGCAGTTGATCACAACAATTTGCTACATAACACAATAGACTAAACAAATTGGCACAAACTTCATAATCCCAACCAAAGAACAGACAGGTACCATTTCCAACTTTCCACCTGCCCTGCAAATACAAATGGAGGGTGGGCACAAGTGTGCATATTGGGGTTGTTCCCAAGAGTAATAGTACTGCCACAAGGCTACACAGAGCCCTGTTAGCTTTGGAAACAAGATCAGCACAGCCTGTGCAAATTGTTTTCACATAAAAGAACAACTGTCATGACTAATATCACAGCAAATTTGGCAACAAGGGTGATGATGGTTCTTGGTGAGAGACAAAATAAAAAGGCTAAAGGTGCATGTTATATATTCCTGAGTTATATAACAATGGACTATGAAGAACATCAAATATCAGTGAAATGTTGTCTAATTCTGTACATTATAATTGGCTTGTGTGCATGGCTCTTGGGCTAGAATTAAAATTACTTTGGCATCAAATATATATCAAGCAGAGAGTACACTCATCCCTGAGCACAAGGAGCCATTGAAACAGGCA